>NC_135018.1:21640520-21959270 GCF_051020955.1 Megalopta genalis | reverse complement strand
ACTGACTCCGCCGAATCTTAGCATCGACGTAGCAATAAATCACATAGGCTTAGGACTAACACAGGGAAATCCACAGGAATCCGAAATTTGGCATTCTAGAAAGAATTTACTGTAGATAGTTCGCGACGATTAATGTTTGTAAACACTATCTCGGACGGAGGCAACTGCGGGATAAAGATAGACGACAACTAAATCCTTTACAAAGATGAACAAACTTTAAAGTCGATTTTCTGAAAAACCAAGCCCGCAATTACAAAATTTGTTTCTTAGTTTTTCACGTAGAATTATCCCTCGGTTGTAGTACGAATATCGGCTGACCCTGTATAGTAATATACAGGGTCAGTCAGGGCATATACACACTATACCAATAGTATTGTAATATAAACACTAATTATATGACAACATAGTAATATCTAAAATAGTAGAGGACTATGGTACTTAGTATACGAAACAGATATATTCGTCACTTTGTATGGCAAAAGTGTAAACGTGACTGCACCCATTTAGAAGTTCAAGAGTACAGTTCTGATAATAGGATGAGCGGCTGAATAGAAAACTTAATAAAACACTTGTAGTTCGTGCGTCAAATATTTCTCGACGCAGCCATGAATATGTTAATCCCGAAACTGAGGAGTTTCGTTCAGTTTCGAACAAAGTGCCATCTCCGCAAAGCGAAGTTGTGTCATTTACGGCTTCCATAAGTATTCAGATGTAAATTGAAACCCGTTGAAAATCTGTAAGAACGCAGGAACTGGAACGGAGCAGGTACAACTTCAAAGATTTATTTCCCAACAGCAACGAACTAACTTGTCCCAAGCAAAATCATCGCTCAATGTTGATACAAATCGTGAAATGTTTCCCAACCAATTCGGTTTCCCCAGCGTCACGCAACATTTCACTCGATGTCCAAAACGAGATATTTACTGTGTAAAATCTGAAAAATTTTCGATTTTCAATTTTATAATCAAATTTCATTTTGTAATGCACGTGTCCCTAATGACCTCATATTTAATGCGACCACATGAAAAAATACTGTAAATAAATAAAAGAGAATCTATAGTTTGCAATATTATCAATAACTTTCACTGCATGTACCAATTTGTTATCAAACTTAAGTCGCGAATATTCAAAATAGATATTACCTTTTTCAGTTTGATTTTTCTTTTCAGCTTAATATTGTAATAATCTCAATATCGGTGAGGAATTTTAATATAACAGTACCATATTTTCCTCGTTTTTTTTCATATAAAACATGTATCGGCTTCGAAATATCTTGCTTACTAATTCTTATAATGATCTCATAATTGTTTGTATAATAATATTATATTATTTGACTGAACATTTGTCTCTTGAATATGTATTGTAACCTTTTACTGACAATGTGTGACAAAAGATTATTAATTAAACATTTCCAATCTGTGAAGATACAAACACATTTTCATGCTTCGATTCTATCTCGATACATATATGAAATGTGACAACAATTTAATTGGAAACTGAATATAACAAATTAATATAATAACCAGTAGCAATCCCTTTAGCATTAATAATTAGGTATTTGAATATTATAACTGTAATCGATAAAGCAAATACTTGTACGAGACGGATAAAGCGGTAAAGGCACGTTTGTATCGTTGCAAAAGTGGTAGAAATTAACATGACAGCTCTAACCATTTGTTTCACGAATATTTCCCACGGTTGGATTGATTTATTGCTCACAACAATGAAAGTTGTCAGAAAAATAAACGCGTAAACAACAAGCACGCGTTTATGGAGAATTTTCATATTGCCATTCGATAAGTTATTCTATTATACCTGTATTTTAATTTTGGGAGCCGCGTAACGATTAACGTAAACTGCAACAACGATCAGATTACCGTTGTTGTATCTTCATTCAGCCGAATTCGAACGCAATACCGACGGTATCGAGAATAATCGGCTGGCTGCTGGTGAAAAAGTTATCAACGCGTTGGAGGCAATCGCGAATCCAATTACGATCGACAGCTCGTGCACAGCTTCTGCGTTCTCGATTTGCATTCTCCCCCTTTTTTTTTGTACAATGTACGAAATTGAACAACGAAAAATATCTACGTGCGAGTTGTATTTTAATTATCAATGGCACGGTGAATTATTGTTAACTGCATTATTGGCGTTACCCTATTTTACCTCAATCTATGAAAATTTTAAACGTAGGATCAGACGCGTTCCATTAAATTTCATTATCTGCATTCTGTCTATGAATTTTCATTTAGTCTAGTACACATATTTGAGAATTAATAGATAATTTTGTCTTGACCGTCCTCACATTTATTTTTCTGTAGATAAAGTTATAGATAACTTTAAATAATAAAATTAACACTATAAATTATTGTTAACCGCCTCCTCGTTGTCATACCGAACCTATTCTATCTTTTCTCAATACACTAAACATTTACATGTATATAAATTTTCACAAACAATCTACTGAATTATAGATTCTTTTACCAAAGGAATATTATTAATAATCAAATTTAGCAAACATTAATTTTGTAGCATTGAGGTATGTTCGATATTTTCTTATGTTTAGAACTATTACAATTATACAATATTGTTGTCAGTCCATCACATCACCATTTTATCAAAGATTCTATAGGTTCTCTATCAAACAAATGATAATGTACATTTAATTAATGTAAATATAAATAAAAATTAGTTTGACAGTTTAGAGAGTTGCTCTTATGTTTAAACATTAAACATAATGATTGCGATGTCTCTAATATTTTATGGATTTGTTTGCAGCGAACGAAAATAGTTTCGGGGACTGCAACGATCCAATTTGTGTTACAGTATCGTGTTGCATGCACGGGTGCGTTATGATACACGATTTATTTCGGAAACCCTTGGAACTGTTTTAGGAAGCCACAATCTGTTGCAACAATTCCACATGAAGTCGGTGGTTCGCGAAACAGATATACAATTTCGTGTATTCGACCGAATGGTGCACGGTTACACCGCTTCTATTCGTGTTTTACTATAAGCCAATAAAGCACGTTTAAGCTTCTTTAACAGGTGTATTATTTTATGAACTATGCAGTGAATTATCTTTCCTTAACCCGAGAAAGATAACCTACGTCGCAGAGGCGCCTGCGAAGACTGTTGATTTTTGTTAATTTTTCATAGAGGTCTAGTGATTTAAGTTTAAAATTACTTAAAATATAAAAAAATATAATATAAATGCATTTTATTTGTACAATAATGCCAAACCTTTAAAATGACTAGATTAACTTAAATAAATATCCATTGTTAGTATAAAATTGACGCCTTAGAAAAGCATGCGCCTCTGAAGCGTATGGTTATCTTTTACGTACGTTGTCATATGGTTATCTGTCTAGGGTTAAGGATGACACAGAACAATTGCAGCATAAGAAATCAATTACTCTGCAATCAGAATTCACGTGCGGATTTTTGTGGATTCTTGCCTTGATTCTTTATCAGAATCTTTCATTAATCCTCCTCTGTTAAAAAAAGACAGTTGCACTTCTATTTATATTGTACACTTTATTTTCACCATGTTTCGTTTACAATTCTGTATATTAAACGAATTTATCAAATTGATCTAGAGGCATGGAGAAATAAAAAGCTTTGCAAGATCTAAAACACGAAATGGATGAATTTTCACTGAAAAAAATGGAGTGCGTTAGTTAATACCCTTATGGGAACTAGGTTTTAAGAAAATTTATTGCGTATTTTACAAACTCTTATTTTATCGAAGCATTTCTTTAAGTAATAAAATGAAGGTTGAATTCATTTCGCCTATTGAAAGATTGCATACGATAAAAGCAAAGTAGAGAAATCGTAAACGTTTAATATTTAAGATAAACGTTTCCTTATCTTTGAAATAGAAAATAACGCACCGATATGCAATTTACTTATTCTCTCATATTCAATATTTGTATTCAAGCTATTATCCAACTTGATTCGACAGCTGAAAGATATCAGTAGAAAATAATAGCACGCTTAACATTATTAGGTTGTTACAAAATGTTAGAATCTAAATCCTAAAGATCTGTTTTCATTTTTTTTTTACATTTTTATGTTTGCATACAAACATAATTCCACAATAGCTGGTCGTAACAATAACGCTTTGTTTCCTAGAATGTACTAAGTGAATGCACTATTCTTCGCTGACAGAAGAAATTCACAAATGGAGACAAGCAATTTACAAACGAAGTATGCGAACGACGAGGAGATGTAATTTTCACATTTTTCAGTTTCATTTATTTCAACAATAATAATGTCCATCTAAACTTATCAAAGATCAATGATTTACAACCTAATAAAACCGCAATCGATATAGCATCATTTCATTCCCAAATCATTCGACGAATCGTAGCGTGCATAAAACGGTAATTTCGCTAGTCAGATGGCCCGAGGTGTTCGCCCTTTGAATAAATTGCCAATTAAGCGAAACTCCGCGGAAATGATCCCGAGCCAGCGTCCGCGCGACCCGCGGGAAAACGCACATACGCAACCCGAAATTATCAAAGCACGCCTAACCGACAAATTGCAAAAACAAACAGCCCGCGCAGAACGTGGCTGGCTCGCAACATCGGCGCTGCACCAAGATGGCCCTCGATGAACGCATCAGCGACGTCCTTCGGTCGCACATAAAATGCAATTTGGTGGGTGTCAGACGGCCGTTACTGTTGCCCGCTCTGCTTCCCCGACCGGACGCGTTACGAAATTTAATTGGATTTATCGATCGGTTTTCTGATTCCCATTTTCCACCCCCGAACCGCCACCCATTTCGCCCCCCTCCCCCCCAACCCCCTGAACCGCCCACGCTGTCCACAGTACCACGTGAAAATCCGGCCTGCGCTGCCGGAGTGTAATCGACATCGTAAACCCGACGGTCGGTGATTTCCTTCACCGTTTGGCAGAAAATTTTTCATGCAGTTTGCTTGATACCCTTCGATCGGCAATGGCCAGCAGTTTTTATACCCGCCTCTCGCGCGAATTTACAGCTCACGATTGTTGTAAGGCGTATTCAAGTTTTATATTTATTATCTCTATTCAAGTTCCTGACGATTCGATGAGACGTACGATATTTCGTTTCGGATTTAATCCCTTGCCGTACCCAATTTTCATCACAGATACAAGTTCAAGACTACAAGTTCTTCGATTCCAATGATTTCTTGGAAGAAAGAGAAAATTTACATTTGTCATAAATCTACTATTACTTGAACGCTTAAATATTGATGGAAAAAGAACAAAATTATTTTCCGAATTCGATTGAACGGTAAAAATCTCCATCGCGAGTCAGACCCGTCAAAGTACGACAATGGGTTAACGAAATTCTCGACAAAAGATTGCGACTAGACTGCGGATTTTTATGCAGAAGAAAGTTGTGTGCATCGAATACCAGAAACATGAATTGCGCAGACATTTAATTCTATTTCGAATAACTTAAATGAGTTATAAATAATGTAATGAAATTATTAAATTGTTCTAATAGCATGACTGCTTAGAGTTTCATCTCTTTATGTTTTACATAATTCCATAAAATCCGCAGTCTAATTGTCACGAAAAGAAAAAAAGGAATTAGTAAAATGCACTTTTGTTGCACATCTTCTCCAGAACGACGAGTCGCGTAAGATTTTATAATTATTATACAAATTAATGATTTATGTTACGAATTAAAATTTGAAAAATGATAAATATCCTATTAACCTAGTAACTGTATGAACAATGAAAATGTATAATAACGGAAAAAATAAATATATTTTTTTTTCATTCATCTCTCGTACATATTTAAACACACAATTCGAACTTCGGAAGGGATAGATAAAATATCCAACATCCAACATTAGAATCGAGATCCAAGCGTCCCTCTCGAAGAGAAACTAAAAAAGTAAATGAAAACGAAAAAGGTCGTTTAATATTATTTTTAGGGCTACTTATGACGAACTAAGACTCCATTTTTCTAACTCAATAAAAATTTTCCGGGCGAATGACGCTCATATTAGTTATACTGTAACTTGGAATCGTTAGTTTTGCGAAACTAATTGGATATCTGAGAAACCTTCCCCGTCGGTGTCGGTTTAATCCCATTGATTTAATTCCAACTATCTTCTCAACTGTTCCAGCATTGATTTATATATCATTGTTTAAATTTATAGCAGAAGTAGTAGTATTATTTTGCAGATCCTTTGCGCGCTAATAAACGGGGAATAATAATAATAATCCCTCTTCAAAGAATCCACTTTTGTTAAATATGTATGAAAATATAAAATGATTTTAGTAATGTTTCTTTGATCGTTTACTGCATTTGTGAAGATTAAAGATGATAATTGTACCATGCAAGATAACGTTATTCATCTGTAAATCATAATATCTATAATTTGTATAAATTATTTCAATTTCAGAAATAATAATATAATATTTCAAGATATAAAATGATCCTTCTATTGTGCAGAGCAAAACTAATTTATCTTGTAACATAGACGACAGATAAGGATCAGAATCTGTAATACATTTTTGGTTTATAATGGCCTGGAAAACATGATGGAAAAGTTTGTTAGCTACCTCGCGGGACACGTTGTCTAGAGTTTCAAGACTTGGAGACGGGATCAAGGCTGATAGCCTGCTTATGAACCTTCCCTTATGTTGCTCTAGCAAAGTTTATAATCTTAACTACCGAACCTTCCTTAATTACTTATCATCGTCTACAAACGTCTTGCCTGCACACTTTGCTAACTTTTTGTCATTCGCTTTAGTACCTGTTTCCAGATTTAAAGACCAAATATAATATCAAACTGCCGCATATTCACCTGACACGCAAAATATAATGTTTTCACGTTAAAGAAATTTCTGTTTTCGCTGTACTAAATTAGTATATGCACACTTAGAACAACATAACTTCGAATAAACAACAATAATTACACTGACCGACAAAATCAAACTCTTTTTCTGGGTTCCTATAGCCACTATGAAATTCTTGTAGAGCTTCACTCCCTGAACAAGAATCCGAAAACCGAATAGCTCCATAACCCTCAGTTTTTTAAATAAACGAACTCAAAAGCTCGAAAGCTCAAAGCTCAAGATTCATAAGTTCAATGATCAAAAAGCTCAAAAGCTCGAGCTCAAAAAGCTCGAAAGCTCAAGATTCATGCGCTCAATGTTCAAAAAGCTCGAAAGCTAAAGATTTATAAGCTCAATTCTCAAGAAGCTCGAAAGTTCAAAGCTCAAGATTCATGAGCTCGGTGTTCAAAAAGCTCGAAAGCTCAAGCCCAAAAGCTCAAGATTCATGAGCTCAATGTTCAAAAAGCTCGAAAACTCACGCTCAAAAAGCTCGAAAGCTCAAAACTCAAGATTTTTGAGCTCAGTGTTCAAAAAGCTCGGAAGCTCAAGCTCAAAAACTCAAGATTCATAAGCTCAATTTCAAAAAGCTTGAAAGCTCAAAGCTCAAGATTCATGTGCTCAATTCTCAAAAAGCTCGAAAGCTCAAGCTCAAAATCTGGAAAGCTCAAGATTCATAACTTCAATTCTCAAAAAGCTCGAAAGCTCAAAGCTCAGAAAATAACGCTGTAACAGCTGAATACGGAATAAGACGATCCTCGTTGAAAACACTATCCGACAAAATCACACTTTTTTCTGTGTTCCCATAGCCACTATGAAATTCTTGTAAAGCTTCACTCCCTGAACAAAAATCCGAAAACCGAATTGCTCCATCACCCTCAGTTTTTTAAATAATCGAACTTTTGTAAAATCCTAAAATTTTCGACAAAAATAAGGTATTGCATGAAAAGTACAAACGTTAGAAAGTTCTAATTGATGTTAAAAGATAGAGGAAAGTTTCCCGAATATAGTGGCATGCAATTTATAAATTGTATTTGGTCCTAAATAGCAATAAATTAATGTCAAAGTTTAAAGAAGTGTCGACGTGAGCAGTTTCTGCGCAATATTTTTGTATTTTTACGAAAAGTTTTTTGTTCGGCACGAAAACTCTACCCAGGATCGGATTCTGTAGACATTTCTGAAGAAGAAACGACCCGGTAAAAGTGTAGGAACGATGTACATTTCGAGTAGATCGAGAAAATGTTCGTCGGCAACATGTACACGATGTTTTGCCGCCATGTGCTTCGCTGCTCGCTTCTCTCTGTTCATAGTGGCTATAGGAACTCAAAAATCGTGTCGGACAGTGTTATCAGCATGTAGATCTTTATACGATTTCCAAATTTTATAAATCATGTTACAAAAATGTGTTTCGTCGGCTACAAAATTTCGTATGACGAAAATGTAATAAAATGTGTACATAAATCGCAAGTCAGGTAATAAATGAGTGGGTACATCTTATGTTTAATTTTTCTGGTTTTCGCATGTATCCGTTATATGCGAATCCGTTTAAAATATCAATGTTTTATCATGCTTGTCTAATTAGCGGTTTGTGGAGCACACTGTACAAACGAAGCAATTTCTTTTGATTTCAATACTTTCTTCAAATTCAAATCAAATATAAAGTGGACTACTACTTTTGATTTCGATAGTCTCTTCAAATCAAATTAATTGTAATCAATACTGTTTGGAGTGTTTTTTTT
This sequence comes from Megalopta genalis, assembly GCF_051020955.1. Classification (NCBI taxonomy): domain Eukaryota; kingdom Metazoa; phylum Arthropoda; class Insecta; order Hymenoptera; family Halictidae; genus Megalopta; species Megalopta genalis. The sequence continues at coordinate 21,950,694 of NC_135018.1, read as the reverse complement.
ATATTCTTACGAAGTTGGCCATTTTCTGACTTTTTGTTTGTGGATTGTTATTTTATTTCTTGTATTTGAAGGTATTTTCTGAGACAGAGGGATTAATATCTCGATATCTCAGCTCTTCCTCTCTCAATTTACATGTATGAGGGCTCATTCTACGTGCACGTTGACACTTAACAATTGGGCAGTCGTGAAAATTGATTACACACTGCTTTAAAAGAATGAATCGCTATTAAATTTGTTGAATGTTTTGACCGCAGAAAAAGTTACATGGCTCTAACTCAACTAGCATTGAGACCTGGAAAGAATAAACCCTTACCAAAACCACAAAGTTACTAACGTTAAACTATTATGTACTACTTTTACATTTCATAAGAAAGATAATATAATAAGGAAGAACATTTCTAACGCTATATAGTATACTTTAATTAAAATTAAAGTACACTTTAATTTTCGGAACAAACAATGCCACATTACCATGCTTAATGTCCACTCCATCAAATGTAATAAAATATTTGTCAATGTCTCTTGAATGGGCAGGTATTATACGTTCCACAATGTATCCTTCCCTCTACTGAAGTATCAAAGCAAAAGTACGACAGTTGCATAGAGGTCGGGTTCGCATCGTAAACCATAAACTGACGGATCGGTTTTTGGCAAATAAAACGAGCACTCGTATATTCTGGAATATCTATGCACAAAGATCGACAGCAAGCGAGTATACCGTGGAAATAGCTGCAAGAAACACCAAGCTGTAGGTTCGGTTGAACATATTAAATGAAGTTTAGAAAAAGAAAGTAATCCCGTTTAATATCAGCCTGCGCAGGCTGATCACGTTTTGAGGCCTGTCATGTTCTAATCATTTTAGAATTCGATGGTAGCCTTATAGTCTACAAGGTGCGGCACTTTAGTGCAGTCGACGTGTTTATGCAAGTAAATGTACTGTAATTACAAAATGCTGAAAAATATGTTTGTTAGACAAAATGAAACTTCTAGAACGAATATCATAACTAAGAGAAATTCGAATTGGAGTAAAATATTTATAAAAAAAAATTGTTACAATTATATCTGTGATATAGCGGAGGCTTCTGGTGCTCATCGCCACTGATCACATTTATTTATTGAATAACTGAATGACTCTAAACTTAACTACTCATTTATAATTAACTACAAATCAAATCAACGATCGTTTTATGTATAATTTTGACGTCTGTCATCGATCTCCTCATCTTCTCCTCGTCGACGGCTACTGTTGTCCACGAATCACAATCTAGATTCAAAAGTCAACTTCTCTTGGTTCCATTTCATATCGCAAGGGAAAGCAACTACATTACTGTTAGATTTCATGCCGTCGTAACAAGAAGTTCACAAAATGTGAATTCACAACGAGATAAATATGGAATACATAAATATTTTTTAAAATACTTCCTTCATGCTACACATAACTCTTTGCGATTGTTATTATATTATCCCTATCGAAATAGTTCTACTACTAAAGGAGTGTTCTACTGTCCGAACAATCCATATTTATTCTGATACTGGAGGTTTCACTATGCTACTGATAGTTTGCTGGATCTAGTACATTCAGACATCGCCTCTAGCGTCAGTATGCCGATCATACTTTCCCATTATATCTTTTTTTTTCATTTAAAATTAAACGGTATGCGACTGAATCGCTTCCGAATATGTAATCCGACTATAAAAGAATTTTATAAAAGGATCAATGTCCTTTCATGAAAGAATTGCCATTCTTCGGACAGCACGTCTATTCACCCGGGAAAAACCGAGTTATTGTTCTACGGCCACGGCAGTGAACGAGGCGTAATTATATGCCATGCACCGGCTTCGAGGCACCGACTGACTCGCTGAACAATAGAAGACCCTTCACGTCCAGCATGGTCATATAGCGTAATATCATACGAAATTCAAACGTTCCTAGTTGCGCTTCAGAAAAATCACTTTATTTGGATTTTGCATGACGATTTAATCAATCTGTTGATCATCTTAGATCTGTACACATTTGCAACAACATTACTTGGAATATTATTTTAACCCTCAACGGTGTCCAATGCCGCCATACACGCGGCAGAAATCGATAAAACCGAAAAAATCTGGCAGCAAACATTGGAAGAATAGGCACGATTGTTTCGATGAAAATATATCAACGAAGTTTTATTTTCAAAAATGAATACCTCTTCTCAATATTTGATACAAAAATTTACAGTAAAAAATTTCTCTTCGTCTGAAAGAACAGTCTGGACTTGGTAGTGTGTAAACTGGAAATAAATAGTTTTGGTCCCCTAAGGGTTAAATAAAATGTTATTTTATTTTACAATTATTTGAGATAATTGTGGAATTCGCCATGGAAATTATATGGTGATTTAAATGTTAGTTCTGAGTCTGATTTGTACTTACATCATCATTGACACTTGTACAAGATAAAAGGATCGATCTGAATATGTTCAATGATTATCCGATAATAAGAAACATTATTTTTGAAGAATAGCACGCCTCTTCCATTTTCCGCACTAGTGCGACGACTTGTACACTCTTTCGTTATTTCTATAAATTTTTTGAAATTGTGACATGCGGCGTTTTTTTCTCGCAGCCACAGATATGTATTAGATGTCTAATATAAAGTAAAGTGTTCATAAAGTGTCTTTTTATCATTCTTTCTTGCCTTTCAGTTGTAAGATTATCCAACCTAAAATAATACAATTTGAAAGTACTTGTTTTTATTAATTTCAATCTTATTCATTGAACTAAGTAAAAGTATGCATTCAAAGATAAAAAATACACTTTGGCGATTAGAAAATTTAGATTCGTGTCTTAGCTACATTCTCGTTACAATTTTGCACAGCTTTAAATGTTATTCGATTAAAGTATTGATAATGACCTATTGTGATCATTTAACCTCTATTTTAAATTATTTACGTTTTCGTTCACCTACAATTTGAGCCCTCAGATATTGCTAAATTTTAATGTGAAAAAATAGAAAAATGATTTCTTCCGACCCCTTCTATTCGAGTGTTTGTTCTACAGCGCAATTAGTTGTGAAGATTAAATTTTTAGCATGATATCTCAATTACTTTCATATATAGCAGACGATCTATTGTAAAGTACATTTCTCTCGCTTTTCTATACTGCTTCAGTGAATAGTGTCTTGGTTGACCGCCGTCCACGAGAAGAGGGCGCCAACATCAGTCGTGAAAATCCAGTCGGTGCGACAGTCAAATCCGAAAACACAAAACTCCATAAGCTGTTTGGTGTATTTTCGTATTTTAAATCTCGTCTGTGCTACCATAAACGATCCTTGTACTCAGCGGTCTGTGTAAATATTATGTGATCGACCTATTCTATAATCCATCTACCGTAAAATATCATTTCCTAATTTATCGATTGCGATAGGTAGGTTTCCTTCTTTATCAGCACCGGAAAAGCTCGCTTTTATCAACAGTAGATAACATGGGAATCTGCTTATCACGGGTCGATAGTACTAAAACGGCTGCTGGTAACGGTAACATACCGACTGTCGGCAATTTATCATAAAAATTTTATCAGGTAACAACATTAATTTTATCATGTAAAATACATTTTAGAAATCACTACATGTTTAAACAATCAATGATAGCGTCATCTATATGTGTAATCGTCTGTAAAATAAAATATGGAAATTTAATAACGTTGTACATAAGATATAAAACGTTCATGTAAACAGTACAATTCCCGGATACCCTAGAAATCAAGGAATTGAAATGAAGGAATTTTGAAGCAACGCTCATGAGTGTATTCGACGACTTATCTAATGTCACCAGGGAAACGGTAAAAAGCGAAGCAGGAAGGAACTAATTTTATGCAAATGAATGGGGCGTGGCGGGGAATTCCTGGATGTATCATTATCATCGGCTCGATATATTACGTCCTACGTGCTGTCATCCGATTACAGGTGCATACGAGTGTGTCCTCGTGCGTATAACGCACCATACACGACTGAAGATTTCCCGGCGATGCATTTAACCGCGATGGAACAATGCGATGCACAAGGGAGACTTATCATTTGAGGTATCTGATCAGAGATATTTCCTTCGTCTAGGTCATTCAACATGAAGGCTACCGATATTCAAAGACTGTACTTTCAAAATCATAAATTATAAAATTTTCATAACATAATCCAACTATGCATATAATAAACAGATTCCAGATTTTATACATTTATAATGAAAATAGGTAAATGTGATACAAAGCAACGAAACCAATAGAAAAATTGTAGAACTTAATCATATTATTTCCACCTTATTCGAATACTTCTTGGAGAATTGCTGCAGACAATTTCCCGAGCAGAGAATCTGATTGTTAAACTGCGCATTTTATGCACTTATGACAAAAATATGTAGCCGAAATATAAATTGTGAAGACACAAGCCGAATTGAATAATATAATGTCTACTTTAAACTTAGTAAATTTATTAAAAGAAGCAGTTTACTTTTATTTAATGTTTCATTCTTAGAATCGTCTTGGACAATTTTTATTTTGCACAAAAATCTTCGGTCTATCTTTGATCAATCTTTGGTCTTATTACAAATTATAATAAAATCTTCAGCCTGGTCATGCCACTCTCATTGCAATCTATTCATTTATTTTTAATCCTCGAAGTACTTAAAGGAAATTATTCAATTGCAGATAATTTTGTCAGAGTCTAAAACAGATTATCATTGGAACTACAGAATTCCTACTATGTTAAAGAAATGTTTCGCGCGTTCAAAGTCTCATGCCAAGCATTGAAATCACCGAGCACGCATCTGCAGCAGTCGATATCAATCAACGTCATGTAACAGTTTTACTTGTATTCCGCAGGTAAGAAAATTTATGTTGTGGGCATTCTGAGATCGCGAGACTGCTGAGCGCAGAATAGTAGCATGAACACACGCAGGCGCCGATAGAAGTTACAACTTTGGCGGAATTGCGACGCGATGGCATAATGCGCTCATGAGATTATAGAACGCGGCGGTGCAATTTTTCAATTTATACTGCGTGAAAAGAAATTTCCGGTCTATGAAAGTTTTCTGCAATGTATCTACTAGAGTTCCTGGTGAGTGTACTTTTCCGTGGAAGCCGCGAAAAGGAAAGTTTACGCCGTAAAAGTTTCATACGCCGCGTGCGCACGTGAATGTAAATAATATAATTTCCTTAACTTTCTTATCGTGAATTTTCCCCTCGTGGGCACAGTAATAAATTCGCGTTTCCCTTGCGAATTTTAGATGGTCAGAGTTGTGCGGAACGTCGCGATATTAGATTACAAAGATCTTATTATGGGTAGCAAAGTGGCTTTGAAAAAAGTTTTTCAGTAATGTACCGATCTCTTAGAAATATGTCGATTCGTAACACCTTGACTGTCGCGATAACAATCTCAAAGATCCCATAAAAGTAAAAGTTTTATCTAATGAAAATTGAAAAGTGAAATTGTATAACATCATTCTTATGTTTTGCAGATCCTAATTAAATTCGAAAGAAATAACAAATCAGTGTAAAAATTAATTTTCAAGGAAATAATTCCGTATAGGTAACGTGGCAGTCATAATGTTAGACTATTATAGTTTCGTAAAATAGAATCATACTGCGATAAACGTGAACACTTTTTTAAGCATGGAGCCTTTATCTTTAGAATGCATAAGGTGTTCTCAATATGTATTTCGATATTAACTCTTTAGCACTCGATTCAAATCACAAAAACAGTTTGCAAGAAAATTTCAGTGAACACTAAGAACGTCCATTTCTTGCATCATCGTTTTGTAGCTGTGGAATTTATGCGATGGCGGAAATTGTATTATAGTTCAAAGAAATCGATATTATGCAGCAATTGATTTAGCAACATTCGAGCAATCCTGTCAGATTAATTTTCCGCACAGAAGCTACTGAAAAACAAACAAATGAATTGCTCGAAGACTAATCCGCACGAACAATTGCTTGTTAGTAGTACCAGAACGAGGAAACGATAAAATCGACAAGAGTATACTGCGTGCTTGGCATATTGAATAATGAGTCGAGTCACTCGCCTCGTACGGAAATCTGAAATACTGGCAGAAATATTTCTTTTTTCCGCCATCGCGTTGATTGGGTAGATACGAGCCGACGAAGCTGGACAGCAATTAATCGATCACGATGGAATATTTTAAGTGATTGATTTTCACGACGTGCACGGGCACGGCTAACTCAATCGTCCAGCTAGGTCGCCTTCGATGAAATATTGCATTACTCGGTCCATTTATCTTATTTACGAAAAAATCCTTTGATGTGGCGCACTCTGGTATTAATAATATTTTGCACGATATTGACTTTCGTTACAAGTTGAAAGCAATTTCGTCAAAGCAATTTTCTCCCGAGGAAATATTATCGGTGCCGAATAAGTGCTGTTAACGATAATTGGACACTCCTAGATTGCTAATCGACGATGGGTCTTTCGAGGAGTCTTATCTTTTACAATTGAATAGGAAGACGAAAAAGAAAAAGTATTTACATAATTGTAGTACTTCAAGTTAGTCAAAGTTTTTCTAATAACTTTTAATAGCGCATCGCATTGCAGAAATTGTTGTAACTCTGTCATTTCTTTAAATTGAAGCACGAATTTTTTGGGGCATATTTCTGAGGTACATATTAAGCTTTTAGAAAATATAATAAAGAAGGCACGATTTCTTTTGTTCTAACAAGTGACAATAGCTTCTATAGGTGATACAGCAGTATTAGGGAAAATTAATAGTTTCTCATGCTTTTTACTGTTATGGATACATCTGCAAATGTTGTCTTCGTTATCTTTTCTCTATAGCGTCCTTTTTAAAGGCAACATTATGGAGCTCGCAGATGTAATCAATCTAACATAGTTTCAAGAGAACTAATCATTTGAAAGCAACATGTTTCGGGATAAGTCTTATTTCGGATCTCTATACCCAAAGCTTAGGAGTCAACGTAATAATTTGGAAATTATTTTGCGATGATACGATACTGATGTTCTACGAACTATGGCGCTCTACACTCTAAGGCAGGGCTCGGTATTATCGAGCACACAACATTCGGATCGCGCAGGTCACGCCTACTGATTCCCGTCGCGCGTCACGCTCCCCGTGGTCGCCTAAATGCTCGGTGCACCTCAGGCGCGCACCGTAGCTTTACTTCAGACGGAAGTCAGGAGGCGTGCCCCTCGCGATCTAAATGTTGCGTGCTCGATAATTCCAAGCTCTGCTCTAAGGTTAAGTTTGAAACACGAATATCCATCCGTCCAAGAGTAACACGTGATGCACATCGTTTTCAAGAATCTAGTTTCGAGATGAACAACTTTAGTGGATTTTCGTAATTCATAGCAATACAAAACAAATATTTGCATAAAACTTTCTGAAAATGTGCATTTCCGATAGTGTAACAGCCTCTTGCGAATCAATATTTCTCTTTTCTAAATAGCGAATAAAATGTTCTCCGATTCTTCGAGCGAACGTTTATTGATTATCCGAAGCGACTGCGGTCGCCGGATGCGTTCACGACTGGATGAAATCGTTAATCGTTACGCCAGTCGCAAGGCAAAGGGAAAGGTGTCGCGCGATCGTCTCCGAGATCCGTAGCTGACCTAAAGTCAGCGAGCAAGGGTGATAACTTTCCGCACGAAGCAGCCGACAAAGCAGCTTATATGGCAACTTACGCGGCAACTCGTTTCGCCAAAGCGGTTTCCTATCTTGCGTTATTCGCTCCCATAGAATGCAGAAGGACAGCCGAGGCCTGTCGGCTATATTAGTATACGGCTTGTACAAACAGGCTGAAGTTAGTGTGAAGCCAGTGAAAGAGACGACGGGATACGCAGCAGCAGAGATGCCGAAGAAAACTTGACGGAGGGGGTGCATGAAATCTATCTAATTTCTATCCAAAACTGTGAAAAATTGATATTATTTACAACTATACTGCGGATTTTATGCATTTACAATAAAACTGAGTAGTTGAAATTTCATATAATGCTCGGCAATATATTAAAAGAATTTCAGGTTATCTCTGTATTATTTTCAACTAACTGAAGTTGTTAAAAGAAAGAAATTTTTATTTGACTCGTTGCAATTCATGAAGATAAATCTTATTTTGCACACAAAAATCCGCAGTCTATTTATAACCATTTAACATATCGTCTATCGACGATGATCTTATAATTTTCAAAAGTCTATAATTTACGGTTGTAAACTTTTCTTAATAAATTATTTAGTTGCGCTAAGTACCAAAAAGTCGTTCCCTGTAACATTATTTAATACTTTCGTTTGAGACTGGCATGTGGAAGAAGATTGTTTAGATTCCTCTTAGCACAGCATAGTAATTGAAAATTCCATTAATAGACTTCCGATAGATGAGGTGTCAACTTACTACTTAAAGCAAATTAGGGAAACATGTTAGAGTGAACTGCCGAAAATCTAGAAATACAATTGAACCATCTCAAAAATTTCATAAAACGGAAGTATTTTATTTAATCAAATTAAATTTGAGAACGGCAATCAAAGGTTCGAGGGAAACAATCTACATAGATCAAACCAGGCGGGAAATAATTAGCACGTTAACTGCCTAACACTAACTCCCAAAAATTGTACGAAATTAAAAGAATTTATGTAACCAAATACAAAATACAAAAGAAAAACTTAACACATTGGTTGAATTCTTCGACCTTCCTAGATCTACCAAATCATAATGAAATTCAGTTTGCACAAACATGCCACGACAAAGATAAACTTCCCGAAATGGATGAAGATTTCTGTTACAGAAGGATTAATTTTGAGTGGAAAACCTACGAACAGGATGAAAATGTCTTACCGCCGAGTTGACCGTCTGCACAGGCGCCTTGGTCCCCAATCCTGTGAGTCCTCCTAGACATCTACGCGCGCAATCTTGCTCGTTATCCTCGCAAATCGGACAGCCCACCGTGGAGGACCCACCACCGTGTTCGCGTAGCACGTGATTACTGCTGGTGTTGGTCGTGTACCCTTGATCGGAGCTGGCGTTCGAGTTCGGCCGAGACTCATCCGAGCTGTCGAACGGCTTGATGTTTCTAGGACGATGAACGATTCCCACCGGCTCCCATATCTCGCTGGTCGACGAGGCGTAGTAATTGTTTTCCTTGGTCTCGCGGCTTCTCTCGTCGACGACCTTTCCGCCCCGTGCCACGGTGACCTCCTCTTTCGTCACGATGGACGATTTTACGCTCAAGGATGTCTCGAGCCGCACCGGAGCCCTTTGCAATTATTCCGCGTTACACAGGTATCGTCGTGGATCTCTCCTCGAACGTTCAACCTCGCAGCCGACCGACAAAGTTGCTCGTAAAATCAGTAACGGAACGTTATCGCGATCATGACGTTCGAAATCGTCCAAATTAAAAGTGCACGAATCTATGCGAAATGGTACCATGAAAAAGCTCTATTTTTGTTATATTGTTCGGGTACTTGTTTGTTTGGTTGTCTGTCACACTAAATCTTTTGATCAGACGTGAATTTGTTACACATACCACTGGGTAGTGAAACTTTCCTATAAACCGTCAGGGTCACCTTCTTCAGACCAAATGTCTTCATAAATAATTATATATATATATATATATATATATATATATATATATATATATATATATATATAAATATATAATATATGATATATAATATATAATATATAATATATATAATATATAAATATATAATATAAGACCAAATGTCTTCATATTATTTCAATCAGTAACTAACAAATACTTTTCTGGAGCTTGCGAAATCAAAGGAACGGATAAATTGAACGATAATAACTAAATAATTATATGAAGACATTTGATCTTATATTATATATTTATATATTATATAATATATATTTATTTATATATTAATATTAATATATTAATATATATATATATATATATATATATATATATATATATATTTTTTTTTTCTTTCTTCGAAGAAATTTTATTGTAACCTTTGTTGTTTGTCATGGGGAAAACGAATGACAAATGCTGAATTAAAGATACCCGAGAATGGAAGAAAATCACCGAACATGGAACACCATTTTGTTTTTAAATTAAATTAAATGAAATTAAATAAAAAATTAGTTATTTCCAATCGTCACGTTTACATGTATCAAACTCCTCGTCAGCAATTAAATATTTGAAATTTCACAAAGTTAAACATGTGCTGTTCTGTTCGAAAAAAAGCGCATATCTTTATAAATATACATATATGAATACTACAAACACGTATAGTAAAAAAAAGTTTTATAGAAAGAAAAAAAATTTTCTAACAGCGTGAAACCGTGCGCAGTCGTCTCGTTGACATTAATTTGTTAGTTTCTTAAAAATAGCACAATTCCATATTAGGAGATTATTCCATATTTGTCGACTTTCCTCTAATATCATCGATGGACGAAAAATACAGTTATTAGACGAACATGTGTTCGTTATTAGGACTAATTGAGGAGTATCCACGACGATACCTGAGGATTCCTGCCTTAACGAGGATCTGATTGAGCAGATCACACGGTGGCACCTGGCCGGTTATCATGGCCTCGCGTATGGCAACGCCGTCCGGCCCCTCTAGGGGAATCGGCACGCCGTTTATCAGCAACACTTCCTCCTCTCTCACGCTGGATTTTTTTTCGCAATCAACCACCTTCACCCCGGGCCCGAGGATCGACTCCACCGTTGACTGGATCTCGTGATCGTCCATGCCTGCGAACGTATGGCATGTTGGTACGCGAAGCTCGTCGCTGATTTATCGGAACCTTGTGCGAAATCGATATGGACACGGCCACAATTTCTTCGGATGGATATTCGTGGCTTTCTTGAATGTTTGCGAGATTATGCTCGCGTTTAAATCTATTGATCTAATGTCTGAGGCTTCCATTATTTAAGTAATTTCGAAATCGAAATTTTTATTCGATCTTAAAACATAAGGATTTTCTTCGATAGCGTAAATAAAATGGCAGCAGCCATTTGGATTTAATTTCGTTTTGTACGTTCAATGTATTTTTTATAAATTATTAAGTCAGTTTAATTTTAGGGTATATGACTGTAGAAATTAAGCCATCGATTTATTATTGGTTTAATTACTTTCTTATGTCAGGGAGTATTAGAAAAAGTGTCCAAGATTTAAGTAAACTGATGGAGTTACTCGAATAAGAATAAAAAATAGATTACAACGAATTATGTTTGTATTTTTCCGTTTCAATTGAAAAAGTTTTTCCGCATGTTTTTGTTTTAATTGAACCACTTTATATTACGAAATTGATTGTTACGTACTACGCTGCAGAATTCTAACAAGTGGGAGTTAAATAAACATTGATTTCCTTTCTTTATAAAACCAGTAGAATGAAAATAACACGTGACACTATTTTCAAGGTTTCAATAATTATTGCTATAATTATAATTTCAAAGTGCGATTTACAAGTTATTTTGCAAAAATACATAGTGGAATGATCAACTGTTACAGTAAGATATGTTAATTGCTGACACAAGCTGACATGAGAAACACTAAAATCGAAAAAAAATTACTGAGCAATTAGAACATTGAGGACAGTAATGATAATATCGTAGCGGCGAAGTTTCCTGAAACCACACACACACACACAATATCCGTTTCACAAGTTCTCAGTCTCTTGAAATTCCACAGACAGCACAGCATTCGAGGAAACCGATGCACGCTGGAAGAAATATACCTTGTTGCAGATCGTGCTCTAAAATGCTTTTGAAGCGACTTGAATTTCCAAAGATAGTTTGCTAACGTGTTGAATACCTCTGTATAGAAGACAGAATGTCCTGTATTTATGAAAACATGTTATTATTATTAATTGTGCTTTCAAATATGTAATCACATATTTACATTTATTATTAAAATCATTTCGTAATATTTAGGACATGTAAATTATGCCACGTAGATCTTTTTTATTTAGCATCTGAAATCTCGCCTGAGATTCATATCGGTTTGCAAGAAAATACGATTCATAAAAATTGTTTAACAATATAATACTATGTTTAAAATATATATTATATAATATTAGTTAATTATATTGTTGGTGATATTTTTTCTAGAATGTAGTAATGAAATAAATTATAATTAAACTTCGAATTTTCTGGGGAACAAAATGTTCATGCAGAAAACTTTTATTCTTGTAGAAAGATCCATGGTGTAATTACAATCCTTAAATATTATTGGGTATGAATTTCAAGTTAGGCAAGTGAAATATACTCAATTGATTATTAGAATAAGTTACATGTCAACTATTTTTAAGTAACTAAACGTTATTGTATAAATGTTGCATGAATATATTACAGTAAACGTTTAAGAAACAACTACAGTAATTCCTAAGTTCAATATTAGTCGATAAGCATCGTATCTTCTTGCAAAATTAAAATTTTCTGCATTTATTATGGATATATAATTAATATAATTAATATATATATATAATAATATGTATATATTATTATATTATATTAGTATATTAATAATATAATTAGTAGTATATTAATAGTATATAATTAGTAGTATAATTAATAGTATATAATTAGTATATTAATATATATATATATATATATATATATATATATATATATATATATATAATTAATATATAATTGTTATGAATGTCATTACTTAAAATAATGTACGTTTAGTATTAAAGGTAAAATGTTCTACAAATGGATAAACTTTAGTTTGATATATTAAAAATGTTGACGGTCGACGATTTCAAACGCGTTATTCGATGCTCTGGAATGTATACATTCACATATAGTTTGGCTGCTATATGTATACATCGAAAATTGTATTTTGATCAACATTTTGAAAAGGATAACACTGTGCGTCGCAGCGACAGAACGATACATTGATTGGAGAAACACTAATGTAATAATTTGCACCTGCCCGACCTGATAGAAGACAAGTCACGCTAAAACACGTTCGAAGGGGACGCCGAGGAATCAGCTGCATACTGAATGCAAATGAAGTCACAGCGGAAAAGAAGAGAGAACCATACAGAAGATTGCGGAATTCCAAGCTTCGGACATTTTCAATCTGTTTCAATCGTTAAGGTAGAACGTTAAACGACCCGCAGTGTTATTCGAGTCAGTTCAATAGTTATGTTCAAAATGTGCAACATTATACTGGGTGGGCCGGAATTCATAGTATAATATGAAAAAATAAGAAAAAGAATTTGGTATAACATTTTTTATCCGGGGCTTTCTCTTATTCTTTTTACATGGAATCACCCTCTTCTCGGCTGTATTACGAATTCCGGCCCACCCTGTATAGTTTTATACGTTAAACAAATACATATAGACTTTCGGTACGAATTTATAAAAATTAGAAACGGAACAAAGGGTTCTCCTAAAATGAGTTCCATGCTCTATGAAAGACAAATCTCATTTGATTTTATCTTGATTTTATTTTAGAGGAAGAGAGAAATGCTGCAATGCTCATAAATCCGCAGTCTAATTATCACATTTGAGAAAATCAATCATAGGGGCATTAACAAGAAGATGCCTGAATTAGTCAGCCATGCAGCTGTGAGCAGACGTAATCAGAACAAATGCGTTTAAAATGATTCGTAACGAAGCTACAGGAATCGCGTGATGAGTCAAGAACTGCTGGCTGGCTTCGCGAGGACTCAAGTAATATCCATGGAACACCTGCACACGTGTATGATTGTATCGCAACCATCGGACCTAACCTAACGCTTCGTGCACGGAACGAAAGATGCGTAGCATCTGTGTTAGGCATCGGTGCCCGAGTGCGTAATCGAGATTACTTTTTTCTAACAGTGCTACCATATCGACTGCTACTGATCTCTCATAGAGATGATTCACTATGGTTTCCTCAAAGCGACAAGACAACATTGTACCTTCATCAAATAAAATCAGTGAAAGTCTGTTCAAACAAAATATGTATTAACACGCGTTCCGTGCCGAGCTTTTTTTACTCGAATCTTCACACTTTGATATTTTACTAAAACTTGATGTATTACGTGCAATTATTAATTCTCGTACACATAACAACGTAACAAAAACTTATCAACGCCCATTCTTGCGGTGGAAATTGATTCTTCGGTTCTAAATTTCTTGTAAACAATTTGTTCAGCTCACTAAGTAAACATGCAAGCGTGTACCATCGATGGTACACGTGGCACGGAACGTGTTAACGAAAGTTTCGAGTTCTTGATAGTTTCTCCGAGTTATTTTCCAAATTCTACGAACAAACGTTTACGTTTCGAATCAATTATTGTTTTTATGCAAACAGTAAATATTGAAGCCGCAGTACTGTTTTGGTTGAAGCAATTTGTTAAAAAATGTGTGGAGCTTTTATGATGCAATAAATTAAGGAAGGACAAGATATTTATGCTTATTTTGTCACAGAATATTAAAATCAATTAAGGTGACGGATCGAATGAATGAACTTTTTCTGTATTATAATAAAAAAAATAACGTTTATCATACCCTACCATATTGTTCACATTAAAATTAATTATTTACAGATTGTATTAACTGTTCATTCATTGCTCGTTTGTGGTATTGTTCTTAAGAAATCGTTAAATAAAACAGATTTACAACTTCGACAATATGTACGTTTAAAACATTGTTAAGTAAAGGTGCAAATGGTTCTAAGGATTATCAACTGTCTACTGATCCAATTTTCTTTACATCAAGTGACAGATTTAAAATAAATACTAATTCTTCAAAAAGTAGTTGTGTTTTAATTAGTTCCATATAAAAAGCAGGCTATAAATAAAAAAAAAGTATAAGTATTGTAGCGGACCAGACATAATAAAAGCCACGTCCTCCAAAAGCGGGGTGTGCGGATGCCTTTTTCGGTTTTTCCCGACGCCAGGCGTACACACCGCCATAAAACAGTAAAAACGACGAGACACAGCTTCGGACCTTAGGTTCCGGATCATCCCGGTCGGAAAATCTTCGGGAAAGGCCTTCGCCATTCCCAAGGATCTTCCCTTGCCGATTTTAATACGCTCTCCCCAATAAATACGAGGACCCCTCGACCGGGAGACGTTAGTTAGTTAGTTAGTTTTCCTCCGACTCTCGACGTGTTCGTATCTCTGTCTCGTCCGTCACTCGCTTACCTTTACCTTTTACGTATTTTCAAACACACTATACCCCATCGCCTTTTTGTTACAAGTTGTATTAAAGTTCTCGTTACATGAAACCAAAAAACTCTCTCGGATTATTTTATATAAACCGTCGCAGTAACCCCTGCGACAAAGTATTCTTATCTAAATTAACAAAGAACATTTCTAAATCACGTAAACTTTATTAAATTTGAAGCTATGTTTAATTTTCTACGAACGCGCGGGATATTCTATCACGAGAGAATCGAATCACGTGAATTGTCTTTTAACAATCGAGCGAAAACAAGTTTAAAAATTGCTGTTCCGGAATGACAAATACAGATAAAAATATTTGCGCATTAAGGGGTTAATGGATCTACGGAAGTTTCAGACTAAACCGCGATTTCATCATGATTACATCACTGCACGTGATCTCGAAGTCCGACTAAAGGATCGTTCGTGTTTCGCGGTTCGTGCCAGATATCGATTTAAACAGCACTTCACGTATCAGATGAGGCTATCGGATGTGCAACGATTTGAAAATGCGTTAATGTCTGATCAAAGCGTAGCAGATGATCCGGTGAAACATACTTCGCATCGCGTCGGTCACATGGTTAGACCGAGACGCCGCTGTAAATATCGTACATTGTCACGCTCGTCGAGCAGCAGTTTTTCAGCTTTTTTTGTGCATGGGAAGCGGAACGATGAATGCTATCTAGATTTTCATTAGTTATGCGGAAATTTTTGCACGGCGATAATGTCTAATCGCATCGGCAATTGAAACATTTAGAAAGCCGTGGTGTAACGGAAACTCGTTTCATTATGAAACTGATATTCTCTGATATCGAATGATATACAGTGAGCAACTTTAATATCCGGACACCACAATATTTCTACTTTGTTCTATTGTAAATTGCTTCATAACGAAAATAAAACATGGACAACGTTTGCAAAAGGTTATTTAGTCAAGCAGATTTACGCCACGAAATATTAGATCACTTCTTAACTATGAAAAGCACGGAAATATTGATTTATATTTTGAAGTGTCGGGAAATGAAAGTAACGCTGAAATCGGACATTGTTTCATTTAAAACTTATTACTTAATATTGTTAACTAGACACAGTACTTTCACATTATATCCTATCATGTTTTTTTTTGCTGTTGTGAACAAAATTATAATGGAACAAAATAAAAATTTTGTGGTGTTCGAATATTAACCCTTTGCACTCGAGTGGCGACTTTGAGGCGCCACTAAAAATGGGTATACTATTTTTCAAAATCATTGTAAGACCATTTGACTCGTTTATATGTTTAAAAAACTGTTAAAATTGCATTGTACTTGCCAACAGGCTCAATTTCACACGTATAAATCGCAATAAATTATATAAAACAGAAGTTCTGTAGATCAGAGATCATGTTCTGGATTTCGAATTCGAATAGCTTCGACTGCAAAGGGTTAAAGTTACGCACTGTATGTATGTATGTATACTTTCGAGAAAGATTTACTGATATATGTAAAATGTGTTTAGAAAACAATAATTAAACGTTTCATTTATTTTTAAATACAAGCTCAGCATTTAACTGTTGTGTAGTAAATATTGTCTTAACGAAGAATCTTTGCAGTAACAATATGCTACATTAAATGGAAGATGTATTTGGCAAAAATACGGCAGAGAAAGCTTTCTAAGCACGAATCACCTTTGCCCGCGATTCAGTATACGAAACAAGTGATGCTGTTAGCGAACGCGTTAAGCCCATGAAAAATCCTGCACACAAAAGGCGATAGACTCTATAAAATGCATGAAGTGTATTACTATAAATAATACTGTTTTCTTGCTGTTCTCCCCATCTCCCATTACTTTCTCCGAAGCGTAAATCACGACGGCAGATTCTTTGCATCATCGGCCTGCAATGTTCTTAACCCCATTCGCGGCCGAGGTCAGGAGTAAAGATCTTGATTTATCTTGCGGGAATCTTCTTGGTTGTGATGGAAATGCGTCGCGTCTATTACTGCGACTCGACATGAATAATGCAATGCCGTGTGAAGTGGAAGTTCCCCATATCTGACTCTCAAAGGGAAATTCGACAATGCATGTATTTGCTGCAGTTATTAAACGTTCGAGCGTTACCTAATTATCCTAAAATGTATTATTATTATTTATTTATTTATTTTTAATTTATTGATTTATTTATTTATCTGTTTATTGTCGCATCTGCTTAATACCAATTAACGATCACTTGTGGGATTACAATCTGTATTTGTATTCATTGAAGTATGTTTTTTGTAAGAGCTTTAGTTGTTATGATATCGAGGGACACAGACATAACATTATTGATGTTTGATAGTACTTTTATTAGCCCTTTGCGATCGGTGCTGCCACAGTGACGGCATTCGCAAATCATCATCGAAATCGGCACCGGCAGCCTGGTGGCATGATATCAAGAAGAAAGAGAAGACAAAAAATTACAGAAATTAAAAGTTTATGTTTTTATGTATTATAAGCACTATTATAAACACAACAAATCAGTTTGAACAAATTCTGTGTTTTTTAATATCCATATATTTGCTTCAAATCACTTAGGGAGAAATAACTCCGAAAAGCTTTTGCTCCGTATCATAAAAGCTGAAGCTTCTTCACAAAAAATACTTCAGACAAAAAACGTCTTCTACATGCTAAGTTCACAACCTGATACAATACGCTCAATCGCTAACTCATTATTACTTAAAATACACGAACCTAAATACATGACCTCGTCAGAACACCACAGACACAAGATAATTAATTGCACCTTCGTATCGTTACGACGAAAGTTACGATCCCATGGCATTATGTTATTTTTACCCGTAACAAGGTAGCCATACCGGAGAACACGGATCAGGAAAAAGATACGAAGAAGTGGCGCAAAAGTTGCTGAAAAGTGTGTCTAGCTGCGCCGCGACGGAAGGGCTAATTAATTGCCGACAAGCTAATTAAGGACACGGAACGAAGTGTCATGCCGCTGTATTTGCGCGGAGAAGGAGGGAAGTTGGAAGCAGAAGCCAACCTGTTTGAAACAGTTTGCACCTTTTCGAGTTCGGGAGACTTCCGTTGAATTTCATTAGTCCTAATCGCGTTCCCCTTCGCGGTTGCAGGCGAAACACAAATGTTTCGACCTGTTCGAACATGTTTGAAATTGTTTCAACGTGTCCCCTAGCATGGGAGCTTCATTTGGATAGCGCTGACTACCTCAATTTTATCTGAACGAGCTCGAGAATGTGTCTGAGGGGGACGTGAATTAATGAAATATATAACGATCACAAATGGATTTAGATCATACAATAAAATTCTCTCGCTTTTTAATAATTACGAATCATGAAACATCGTTATATAATAATGTGATACGTGATTATGAGGCTAATTGAATAAAAGTAGGCCTTATAATAATTCTCATGTGAGATGGAACCATTTGGATATATGAACTAATTTTAGCAGTGCCAGATTAATAGAAATTTAATTCTCTTATATGAACGCGAACTCCTATTGCGTGATTGAAAGATCATAGACAATGGTGGAACTCGTATTATATGAACCACCTGACTGTGTGAGCCAAATTGTCCCCGACAGGTTCATACAAATGGAATTCTCTCTCTCTCTCTCTCTCTCTCTCTCTCTCTCTCTCTCTCTCTCTCTCTCTCTCTCTCTCTCTCTCTCTCTCTCTACTATAATTGATTGTACACATTATTTGAGATCGAATTGTAATTTTGTCGCGTAGAAAACGAATTAATTCTTATTCAAATAAAAGAAGTTGTCAAGAACGCTGTGCAACGTCGAAATCGCACATTGATTATTTGTATATATTTTAAATATTTCAATTAATTTATATATATATTTTCACGTTCCATAGATTTTGTTCGGACTCACACAACATTAGATAATGTTATAAAAAGATAATGTGAATTATTAAAAAACATTGATTCCAAATATTCCTGTCCAATACCTAATCCGTAACGCATAAACATCTCTTTCCGATGCCTAATCTGTAATGTATAAAAACGAATTTTCAGGCGTCTAGAGTACTCATTCAGGAGGACGATTAAATCAAATTATCTGTGCGATTACAATTTGTTACCACAGACAGCGATTCGATCGCAAATCGATCAGGAGTCGCTCGAAGCCTCGTGTAATTAGAGATCACGTAGTTTAATTAATGCCCGACGGTAGACGCACCTTGGATCCTTCTCGGACTGTAAACATTTCCCCTTTTCAGATGTCACGAGCCACAACTCACAAGTCGGTTCTCACGAGTCGCGATTCGGAGGCATGCGATCCGCATCTTCTCGGACCGGAATAAATAATAAGCAAAATGAAGCACCCAGTCGGCTCGATGCGACGGTCTATTTTATTATCACGTGTCCGGTTCGAGGCAGAGGAACGGGGTTCAGAACAGACAGGAAGACAACGAAGCGAAAACCGGGGTCCCCAGTTGCTGGTCCGCACACTTTAATTAGTAACCTAGATAATAAATATTGCGGCTAAATGACCAGGAAGAGAGCGCTCGAAAGAGAAGCGAATTGAATACGATTTTTCCTCCTTTGTTGCACTTTCAACGACCCCACGGTGACGATATGCGACGCGTAACGAAAAGTAAAAGTGAACGTTCAACTGATGATATGTCATTTTGTTAACGAGTCATGAATAAAGACTTTCCTTTTTCTTTTAATTGCTTCCGTCGCAAACAAGTGGCAATCAACTTTCATTGTTTATCATCGAACTCGGCTATTCGTGTTGGATTGAAGAATTTTTATTGTTACTGAAGTGTAATTCACTTTGCATACAGATAATGTTACATGTTTCTCGCGAAATGAAGATTAGAAAGTATGGTTTCCATCGGGCAAGGTATTTGAATATTAAACTTTCAGAATGTTAACTTCTTTGTCCAGGCTTTTGAATAATCGAGCTACATTAAAAAGGATCTTTAAACGTTTACCTTTAAATAATTCCAAATTATGTTACCAAGTTAAACGAATTCTTAATTGTGGAGCTTACATGTTTAAAAAAGTATTCAAAAGCTTTTTATTTAGACTGGAGTTTTAAAAATCTTCTTTCTGTGTTCTTCAACGTAAAAATATGTACGTTGACGAATTTACATAATTCACTAACAGTCATACAATAATCACCGCACTAGATGTAAAATATTATATGTACAAAATATTTTATGACTCATCACAGTCACAATTTAGTCACAGTCTACATTCATTCGAGATTTTCATTCTATTTTCGAAGTACATGAATAGCGAAGTAGCTCAATTTTCAGCAGCAAAGAACATATTCAAAGTTCCATAATGTTCTGAATATATTAGTTGGACATCTTCTCTCGTAAAGCTGTAACATAAAATGCGAATGTAGGTCAGGATTTTGACAATTTTCGCGAGTGCGCTACAAGAAAGATTGCCAGTCGGGAACTCGACAAATTTTTGACGCTTTGTCGCATGCGTGCACGCGTGTCATCCGAAGAACATCAGCTTCGCGATGCGAGCAATTTCGCGAGACGAGTGTTACACGGCGTGACAGTTCGTGGCACGTAATTTGCATACAATCGGGACTTGCGCTTTCTTTATCCGGCGGGATCTCCCGCGAATTTTCATCCGAATATTTGCAAATTCGTTGTCGTTCGCTCGTCCAAAGCGCGAACGAGCATTCGGGACGACGAAATGCACAGCAAATCGCGAAACAACTACGGAACTACACAATTGCGTTCCATTCCCGGACCTAATTGCTTCGCGTGAACCTAATTAAAGATCGCTAGACAGTTTCCAGGTACGAATGCGGCGCGTTCGAACTCCAGGAGTTTTACGCGCCGAAAAAGTCCGCACACTTATGCTTACAGTTTTAATTGAATCATTTATCGGGTCACGCGAATCTGTAACGCAGCAGTTCCCCAGCAATTAGCGCTTCCTTGCGAGGTTGTAATAACACTCGTTGCAGCACTTTTTTCAGATCAGTTGTCTCGTGCTCAGTGGGTAATGTATATAGTCCAGTTTTTTTATTGTATCCAGATTTTATAAAAACCTACATACAGCAAAATTCAATTAAATATCATTAGCAGTTTCTGGTGCTTTCTTTAATTCTATTCATGCACTCGTCATGATTTTTAAACACGTGGAGAAAATTGAGCAGGAAGATGGGCTGTAACATGATTCGATTGATCTCGTGTCTTGTAAGAGTAGATCAGTAATTTGCGTCTACTAAATGTTGATTTATCTATGTCTACATGGAGAATATATCGACTTTATATTGTAATTACGTGAAATTTTGTTACTTAAAAAAATTCAAACTTCAAAATGTAAACATCAAAATACATGAAACTAGCGAATGTGTAATTGAAATCGGTTTGAAGTAATTAATGTTGTAGAGTGCGAATTTAATCGTTTCTTTCATCTCACTAATGACTAATTAGTCTTTTAAATCGAAATTGTAACTTATCAAATTTTCGAATCTCCAATTTCTCAAACTTTTAACAGATACGCAGCGGTTCCAGGAATTTTGTTATACTTTCATACGTCTATGTGCAAAATTGCAATAAAGACTCTCTTCTGCAAAAATTTATTTTCGTAGTATCCTGATATCAAAGCATTCATTATCTAAAAATTTCATTCAAGTTCTCTACTAGGCGATAATGTATCTAAATACTGCAATGATTAGATAATGGAACGTTTGGAATAGAATATTGTAAAAATAAATGTTCGGATAAGGGAGTCTCTACTTCATATTCCCACAACTCATTTATGCGAAAATATTATATCAAATTCCAATTTTGAAAGTAATTAAAAAGTTTTAAATAACGTTCACAAGGAAGAAGAGAATCACAGACGTCTATTCATTAAAATAATATTTGAATCGTTGTCATGTATGTACTGGCTATAGAATTAATATTGCATAAAGAATGTTATGAATTTTCATCGGATGTCCAAATTGATGAACACTCGAAAGATCAAATGTGCGTTTTAATTGATATGTAACTGAGGCAATAATTCATTATTGATTACTACTGACTCATTCCCATGTCAGTCATCATATTACTCAATTTATAAATCAGTAATTTAAATATTTAATAAAATCATGAGATTACGAATCTAGGATAATGTGGTACGTACGAATTATTAATATGTACTTAAAAGCAATGTCCTAACACTCGAACTACCAGAAACTTATGTGTTTAATAGATCTTTCGATATCTGTAAATACCTAATGATTCTTGAAGCAGACGTAAAAAAATACTGATATCGCATGAAGATTGTTAGTCCATCCATAAGTACCTACATTATGTAACAAAGTACTGAGAATGTGTATATCAGTTGACGTTGCTATGAGTTACAAACAACTAAAGATCGCAAAAATTGACTCATGTCAACTGATTTTGATACAATTTTACAATATGCATATAAGTTACCGAGATTTGTAAAATGTATATTATAAATTTTCATTATAGGCTCAAATAAAAAAGTTGAAACAACACTTCGTCATTCTACAGTCCCTCTAACATCTCCAAAATATTTAGTTTAGATTTTTAGCGTAGTTTTAAAAGATGTCCGAATATTAATACGGGACACTGCAAGTAGTTTGTATTCTATTTACAAATTCCGGGTAGTTCCTCGGCGTAACGTACATACCCGTCATGTAAACTCGAAACACCGAGTACCGTATCCATTTTGAATCTCGTAGTTGGCAGCATAAAATCTGTTCGCAAGATCCTGGGTTTAAAACGTTCAATTATCATCTGTCACGTATGAGATGCCAGAAATATGGTCATTGTCACTCGAATATTAGCCAGTATCGGATAACTTATGCGATGCTCGTCGCGCCGATAAAGAATCGTCGTTCCGGCGGCGGACTCGCCAAAATTTCCCCAATTGGCTCGCTGATCGTAATGAATGGCACTCGTTAAAACACGATGGTACCCTGAGCGAATGGCGTCATTCTACCGAAAGTATTTTTACGGAGAAAAATTCGCGCCGGCGAGCGTTAACCCAACGAATAAAATACTACTAGAGCCAAGAAATTAGACACTCGGCGAGCAGGAACTTCGTTCGGCTAGAGTTTCATAATTTAAAACACCGGTAATTGATTTCGCACGAGGACGAATTTCGCTTCCCGATTGTTGTAAAGAATAATATTGAATATTGACTTCAAGCAACGTTGACATATAATTATAGAAATACGCTACAGTAAATTCTCCCTAGAATGCCAAATTTCGGATTCCTATGAATTTCCCTGTGAATTTTCTGTGAATTTCCCTACTAGTCCTATGCTTATATGATTTATTGCTACGTCGATACTAAGAATCGACGTAATCAACGCGCGCAATGCGCTCCGTCGAGTTCTACGTCGAATCGAGGCATGTGGCCTCCGAATTGCCTTCGAATCGAAGCATGTGGTCTCCGAATTTCCGTCGAACGTAGGCCCGAATAGCATAGCTCCACTGATATTTTCTTTTGAACGATATACATACCTTCTTTGACGTTGCCATTAATATTTTTCTAATGCTCTTTTTGTCATAATTACAATTTGTGTAATGAAATAAAATAAGGAATAAATATGGTTTAGAGCATGTCGTGTTTGGACTCACTTTAATTGGAAGTATCTAACCAATATATAACATTTTATTACGTTACTTTCAACTTATCAAAATTATTAAAAGAAACAATTTATTTTTATTTACTTTCTATTTCTTACAATCGTCTTTGCAAATTTCTATTTTCCATAAAGATTTGCAGTCTGTTAATAACCTTATAATAGAAATAAGAAAGAAATAAACTATTATACCAGATAAATAAATGCAAAAAATATTTACAGTAAATGTATCAAACAACAGTCTTAACAAGAATCAAGTCCAATGGGATTCGTGCAGATTCATACTACGGATTCAGTTCGCACGATTAGCATAGTGCAGTTGTCCTAGGCGCGCAGGGACTGTTTTATTCAGTGAAGAGGTGTGAAACTGTCCGAGGTATGCTCTAAATACCATCAGAATTATGCTTCAAGCTTGTGCAGTTTATTTAGCTGGAAGACGGCCAGGAATATTCTCTTAACGCATTTAAAATTGAAATTGCATCCACTTCCATTGTAGTACCGCCTCTTTCTTCGTGGAATACAACCATCGCGAATCATCCTGACGTAAAATTACCTGGTGGTATAACAAGCTACGACAACAAACTGCCATATTCGTTACGATATTTATTTATATATTATATATTTATTATTTATTTATTTATATATTATTATTATATATTTATTTAATATATTACATACATACATTTTATATTATTTAAGGCTAAATAAGAACTTTTCAGAGTAAGCATTGCTTTCTATTGAAAGCTTGCGAAAGTCCAACTCGTTATTATTTTTTGCATGCATCAGATAACTTATTAATAAAAACATTTTGTACTCGCTCTCTGATCGGTCCGTCTTTTTTGTTGATCATTTCGTTCACGAAGCCGTAACCAATGTTTTCACAAAGGAAAAAGTTCCTTTAAACTTGAGGAACCACCCCTTTTCGGGTATTATGAAAGTTCTGGAACATCTTGTACTAGGCTGATGCGTGCTAGTGACGAATTCTTTCGAAAACAACAAGAATTAGATTTGGTGTACTGCAAACGTCTAATAATTTTTACATCGATTTCATTATCTAGTCGTACAATGTTCGATCACCTTGAATACACTTCTTCCAACGAATTATTGTAAACGTTGATACCGAATTTATCGGAAAAACAAACTAAATACGACGTTTCATGTTTACCAACCAAATAAATATCCCACATTAGTGCACCACTACAAAATAAGTAACGGGAAACAAAGCGAACAATTAGTCGATCAACAGTTGCAGATGAAGTCCTTCTAATTTCCCTTAATTTCTTTCGCGAAACCAAACAGCGGCAAACACGAGGTGGCATTTACTTCGGAACAGGACATTAACCGCCATGCATTTCAGAGATGGTTTCATTACGCAGACCGAAGCACGGTCCGGGTCGGTCTGGGCCGACGAGCATCGAAAGTTAAAAAAGTTCTAGGTATAGACTGAAGCTGTAGCGAATTAACGTGCAAACGAGGGTACGCGACCAGTGCCGTGCGTATCAGAAACGCGGCGATCGGGCCTCGTTAACATTGCAAATTTCTTACGGCGCGGCCACTTTTTACGAAGCTATTTTATTTCACTCTGCAATGCAAATTCCGGCCTGGCCACCCTCCAGACATACACCCCTGGACCTCTCCTAAGGAAACCGTGCCGCCGAACCGCCGCGCCGACGACAACGTCCCTGGCTGGATATCTCTGCTCGCCGTCTGGGAACACGTTCCCAGTACGCTTTTTTGCCCCCCTCGCCGCCTTCTTTCTCCCCCCCCCCCGTACATTTAATTTCACAGTATTACACTTTCTGGGCGGGCTCCAACGCCGCGCCGCGCAAAAATCAAACATGCAGACAGGATTTTCGCCAGCGCTGAACAGACGAACACTTAAAACCCGTTCGAATCACCGCGCTGGTAAATTGGTTTCTTAATTGCGAGCAAATTCGCTATCGCCGACGATTTCTTCGGTCGTGATCTCGCGGCGCGTTTTTTCGTTTCATTCTCATTGAACGCGGGAAAAGATCGCGGAGTCTTGACGATTTTCTGTGACACTTGCATTTAGGAGAAGTTTCGACGACCTTGACATTGTGTTCCCAGGGACACTTTACTGTGGAACTTCCAAGCGGTTTTAGCTAACACGCTCGGCTTTTTGTTAGAAAATTGATACAAGTTCGCTAACACCGTCTCACGCGTATTTAATTAAATTAATCAAATTAAAGAACATTCGCCGGGAATAAAATGAAAACGCACATATTTCAAATGAAAAAGATACTGTATATTTTGTTTGTAAATTTTAACAAGTGATGCATATGCAATCCTATAATTAAAACAAACTGTTTAATTTGAAATATCATTCGACATATAATTGTTAAGAATGCAAAAATATGGACTATATAAGAATGTAAAGTGACTTATTATTTTGTTGCGATCTTCCCAAGCCAGTTATTTGATAGGAACTGCTGTTCCCTTACACCATCAACTAATCAGTAAACAAGACGGAAACAATTGTCGATATTAAGTAAACACTAAAACTCCTGCTGAACCGTAGGATAGTAATTTTGGATGAATTACTAATTATCGTGTTTGAATTACGAGCCACTTCGCAGCCGCAATAATTCTACATTCCTCCGATCTTTCGCCGTTCCGACCGTAGTAGCACGGAATTAATTCCAACGAGCACGATTTAGTGGTTCTCTGCAATTAGAGTGTTCATAAGAAGTGTCGGTACGACACCGCTACAGTTGCTATTAGGGGTAGAAATATTGACAGTTTACAGAATTTGTGGCGCAACGCGTGCCTAGAATTCCTCGCGTTCGCCCACTTTCTTGAAATAGCCGCAAGACAACCCTTCCAGGAAATCGCTGACGTTACACCGTATTTTCGTCAACGGAAAATGAATTTTCGCCTATGAATAAATTTACTCGGGTTGATTTTAATTACTTCCAGCGTCGAATTGAATTAATTTGCGAGCAAGTTGCAACAAGCTCCAAGAGATCTTCATTGAGGTTAGCGAAGTTGGCAGCAATTATCTCCGGAAACTTCCGAAACTTGCTCACAATGCTTAGACTGCGTATTTTTTTTATAAAGATGACAATTCATTATGATAATTCTGTTTACAAATTAAAGAATTCCGTTAGATTCAGATTTAAATTGGACGAAGACGAAAATTCCTTTCAATTAAGTTATGATGATACTCGATCAAATGATATACGATATTTCATAATTTACTTCAGTATATGCTGCATATTATGATGTTTCTTAGCTGATGATTCAACGGTTGCAAAATCTCCATCTTAGAATTAATGCTTCGTAAGTATGCGGATGAAAGTAAATATTAATGTATTCTTCAATAGTTGTAACTTACGAATATAAGAAGAGTACACGGTTTATTTCTCTCTTACTGTCTACCTTTGTATACATATATTGTATATGTATGTATATGTATACATATTTTTTATGATCTAGAATTGTAATTTCTTTTAAGTTTATAACATGTAATGTGTTAGTAAACCTCATATGAGATTTGAGAAAAGATATTAGTGATTGAAGTTACTTTATAATAATCGTTAAACCGATACACAACGCTTAGCGAACTGTCCAGAAACGACTTGAAGAATTTTCTTGTAGTAGTAAGCCGGTTTCCTGTTGCTTTCAAGGGACAGATCCGGAGACAGCGAATCACTCATTAATTTCAATCCGGCCTAATTATAAAATGTGCTATTTTGCATAGTCGCTGTTAGCAAGTTAAAGTTCAATTATACCAGAAAACCGGAACTGCTCTAACTGATATAAACTTGTTTCAGAAAGCCTGTTACGAGGGCGGTCGTGTTAAGCAAAGTTTACGACGTTACGCTACTGTCCCGTTACACCCCATTTATTTGCCTCCGCCACCATGAAACATCAACTTATCCGGTTACATTTGTCGCTTATTGCGTAACCGGAAATATGTTCGGCTTGCTCTTGGTTTAAATCCGCCGCGGAAGGTTTAAAGCGATTATACTTCCGTACCGCGAGCCACCGAACAAACAATATTTCCCACTAAACAAGATAATCCCGGCTTAGGAGAAACGAACAAATAGCAATTTACGACCTCTGTATCGCGCGAAATAACAGGTTACGATAACGTTCGCGACGGATTGAAAGAAAAAACAGACTGAATTTCGAACGAAGATTATGAGAACGAATAAATGAAATTAGAGAAAGTATTTGTGTGGATTTCTATTGCATAGATCTGTATTTATATCTGTATTTCTAGTATTTGTATATATATATATTTAATTGCCTGATAACCTCGATTGAGGCTCTATGTTATTCTTATGACTTTTTGAGACACCGCGGTTTAAAGTTGCACTGTATTTTATAGATGGAACGTCCGATCAGACATAATTCGAAAACAGACTCTTAATCCATTGAAACAATCAAATAACTTCAACATTCGTTACAATGAAATAAAATAATTACGGATGACAATAATTACAACTCCTATTGATTTAAATTAGAAGAAATTTTTACGAAATCTACCCCCCTCGCACTGATATTAAAAAATTTTATTTTCTCGTTATACTAGGTTTAACAGCTTTTTACAATGATATAAATAACTTGCATCGTGAAATTTGTTCAAATAACACAATTGGCTCTTGCGTTGATCAATCTCACTTCGGTAAGCAAAAGTAAAATTTCTTTTTCTAATTACTTGCAACCGCATTGTAGAGCATAAAATACCATAAAACATTGTATTTGACCATTTCTTAATATCTTACACCGTTTTACAAATATGGACAATATTATAGAAATTCGTAATATCTTTGAAGGACAGTTTTTCACTCCAAGGACCATCTTCCGCAGACTTAAAAAATTGTTACATTTTTAGTATGACTTCAACTGCATTTCGAATTGCCGATATTCTTTTGTAAATAGAGGTATCGATGGCGAGAATACCTAGATTTGAAGGATATTCGAGTTTGCGGAGGAAGGAACACAACGAAAAAGAAAAGAAAGTGAAATTATTTCAGTGATAGATCACGACGAAGAGATTACGAACATCATATTGTAATCTCGAGAACGAAAAAAACGCTATTCTCAATATTAGACAGTACCGCATTGCAAAACGCGTTCGATCGAACGGAACAGATATTGTATATTATAGGGAAACCGTTCGAGCAAGAAATTTTATCTATCAGATAATATTGTGCTTCGATCAGACCGGCGAGAATACCAAGTGAGTCACATCATGTATTGATATTGTAGCACGGTAATCGAGCGGCATGTCACGCTGGAATAATTGCGGAGGCTTGCGGCCAGTGAAAAATGAGCCGGTTCTTGTGACCACTGCAAATGTGTCAACTAATTCGTGTCAAGAACGAGTCGTCGGGGATCGTCGGGGAAACGCGTTTAAGCAATCGTCTTACGGGATGTAATGCATTTCAGCCAGTTAAGATGGTCAGAAATAGCAGCAAGAAACTGATCTCGACGGGAAGAACCTAAATTATGCAACATCGATTTTGACAAATCTGTTTATTCTTTATTTCATCTTGCTTATTCAAGTACTGATTTGTTCCAGAATGCAAAAATATGCATGCTTTAATGCAAATGTGCATGCTAAAATGTAGGGTGAGGTAATGATTTAAAACTTCGTCATATTTTTCAGATAAAAGTTACATCAAAATAATATTTATGGAAGAACTCGAAATACAGTAAATTCTTCCTAATTGACTCTCAGCTTGTACACGAGAATGGACAATTTGGGAAGAGGATTTAATTAACTAATTATTGACAATCGGTAACTATAATCGTATCTCCTCTTTCCAGATTGTCCATTTTTGTGTACAAGCTGAGAGTCAATTAGGGAGAATTTACTGTACCTATTCTTACCAGATGTTTCTTTTAACTCTTAGCGGTCGACGACTTTTTCGGCCGAGTCAGATAGCAGGACGAGGCGATTTTTGCAAATATCTAACATAAACACCGATTGTCGCCTCTCACTCGCCATTCGTCCTGCCGCGCTAAACGTTAATATTATTATGTTTACTCAAGCACCACCTTATTCAAAGCGAGAAATATTCTACACGCGATGTAATGATACACGACTTCCTCGCCTAATTATGAAGCGTAATACAAAAATGTATGAGATTAACCACTTCGTGAGAAATATTCTGTTATCTACGCCATGTACAAAATTTTCCAAATAAAAGGAACTCTTTCAATATTTAGTAGACGTTCGTGGTCGTTGAAATGTTCGTATTTTTTACAACTTCTATTTACACATATACCGTAGTTGTTCACATCTTCGTAACCGTCGAGAAACATTATTCAACATTTTACCTACGCGATTGGAATATTGGATTAACCATCGATTAACACGATCTGTTTCGAATGAAACTCTGACAGTCGGTGTCTTCCCACCATTAGGAACCCAAATTCTATTGGAAGTTTCACGTTTTGGGATCCGCGATAAATGCCAGTGATTCTCGCGAAAAACTTTCTCAGAACAATGGCTCGGAACGTAAAGCAAGTCTGTAATTACATTTACCCGGTTCCCTATTTATATGAACGCCGTCGGTCTATTTATAACCCCCCGCCCCGTTATAAACGATTTGCAAATGAACCCCATGGAATTCCGATTGCGAGCCGCAGTAGGATAACGCGTTATCTGGAAACAGCGATTACACCCACGGAAACGGAATAGATACTCCATCTCCTCTTTCCGATATCGATTGCTATATAATGTACTCGGCTATTCAGTGCTTGAAACTGTAAATTCCTTTTACAGATGGTAGCAATGATTAACTTTACAGTTAATTAATTCTCTTTTGTCAGACGATATATATATATATATATATATATATATATATCTATATATATATATATATCTATATATAGATAGATTTTATTACCTTCATAAGGACAATATCGTCTGTTATCGTTGACGTTAACTGCATACAAGTTATAAACAATATATTTAAACGACGCTTGTTTAAATATATTGTTTATAACTTGTATGCAGTTAACGTCGGGCTAAATGGAACTATCGTAAAGCGACAGAATGAACCAGCTAATACTAACGGCAACGATAACGATTTTACGAAGGTAGTAAAATCATTTCCATGGGATTCAGAACTGTAATAATCGTCTTGGTCAATAGTTCGTTCATTTAATACTTCGTTTCAGTTGTAGAATACATAGTTTCAAGCGATAAGCTAGCAAAAGAGTCTTGAACTTGAACTGTGAAAGAGCAAGTTCGATTTGCGAAAATGTAAATATTATTTGCAAAGGGGAGAATATAATTTGCAAAAGGATGAATACAATTTGAAAAAGATGAACTCCGCGTGCAAACAGGGCAATATGATTTCAAAGAACGAGACTATAAATTTTCGAAAAACCAGGATCGATTGAGACTGAATTGTGGCCCTTCGAAACGCGTTCACGTAACAACGAATAAAGATATCGTAGGTTCGGATAATCAAGGTTCCACTGTGCTTTCGAGTCCCATCGATCCGTCACAGATCAGGGGGATAATCGCGGATCGTTTTTCCTCGTTCCAAGTGTCACGTGTCTACAAGTCGTTGTCAATTGCCGGGCTCGCGAATGATTGATCGATCCTGCAATGGAAGGCACTCGACCAGCTCTTTTTCCTCAGGCAACGGACATTTTGTTTCCATTCGATCGCGTCACTGGAAACACGATAAACCAATTTGCGGGCGAATCGACGCAATTGCACCAGGGGCCTCCGACGTTTCGCTCTTATGTCGATGAATGTCCTCTTGTATAATTCGCCTCCGCTAGAGGGGACTTCGTTTCGTTTCGTGTCCCGCGATTCCGAGGATGCATCTCTCGTTCATCCCCACGGACAGTAGAGAGCAGTGCCACCCGTGACTCAGCAAGGGTGAATATTTTGGGGTTCCTGGCTACTGTTTGCACTGCAGCTTCCGTGGGGATGGGTTCGATGAACCCAGATTCTCGAAGTATCGATTTGAAATTTCGTGGCTGTAAAGGGTTATAACTAGACCGGTTGATACTATTTACTGCGAGCTCTAGCGGAGGATACCTCGAAGTCTTTTGCAAACTGGCAATTTTTTCGTTGAGTATTCTTATATAATTTCATACAGGTCACTTTGGATGTATAAATCTCATCGTCAAGTAGAATGTTGGATGTGACGATCTTTTAAAAATAGAGGAAATTAATAAAAACGTACACGCTAGAGATGCGCTAAATTTTTGTCATCAAGACATAGGGTAGTGGAGCCCGTTACTGCAGGGTAACCAACTGCAGTGCCTTTGAATTGTTTCCGAGCATAATTAACTTTATATTTATCGAGTAAGACATGTCAAATTTTTTTTACTCAGAATTAAACAAAGTAAAAGAAGTTTATTTAATATTATTGAAGTGTCATTTCGACTTGTAGAGGTTCCTGCACCTGTGCGAAAGAAAGTAAAGAAAATTTTCGTCTTATAAAGGTTCTCGAGTTATCGAGGTTCTGCCGTACATCTTTTAAACAAAAGATGTGAAAAGTCAAACGGACGGCAGCAGTGAATATGTTCATACGAACGGGTCTAACCGATGTCACCAGGCCGATCCTCTGGAAACCCGTCGGCCATTCCATTTCTAACCATGCGATCTGTTGCCCATAAAACGGCAAGAAAAATAGCAAAACGTTCATTGGCCGAGTACGAGCTAGAAGAAGCTTGACATGCTGGAGGAAGATCGACGATCCCGGCCAAATATGGTTCGCGTGGCTTTGACGAGCCTACTTTCCGCACAATTGTGACCGGTCCTTTTCGTCCTTTTTGCTGTCGGAAGTCCTGCGTGTCGTCAACCATATTTATAGTTACGAGCGCACGAACGAATCTCCTAAGGTGGTCGAAACCCGTTCAGAGGGTTGTATTTACGTTCCGTTTAACTACATAATGCATGCGCATCAACTGCGCTGCTCCATTTTAATCCCCCGGTCATCGGATAGGGGCCCCGGACTCACCCCCTCGAGGGTTGTCGCGTGGGTTCCCGAAATGGGGAGCCAGCCGCTCACAAAAGCTGCACGAAATTCTGCGATACAAATGTGGAGCAACGATTCTACGTCTGGATATAATGAAATGAATTTCTGTTCAAACGCTGCTGACTCTGAGCGCGTACCGAATAAGCCAGTTAGAACAAAAGGGATGCAAATGTATAGTTTTTATAAAATTTATTATTATTTTTTTTTATTATCCTAGAGATTTTGATCCTTGAAATTATTGAAATTATTATTCTTTATTATCCTTGAAATACTGCAGAACCAGAATTATCCGAACCCTCGATGTACCTCTGAATCTTTTAGCATTCAAATACATTGTACATGTAAATTAAACAAGTGTTTGCAATATAGACTTGACATAATTATATCGAATATCTTAAATTATTATTGATTTTCATAACTGTTTGCATGCGAAAGGGATACAAGCGCTGTAACATAATTTCTCATATATTTAATAACTCATGAACTAACAACAAGAGATGATATTTTGATATTTCGAACACACTTAAAATTTAAACTCAACTTTCTCGACGACAGAAAAATGTCATTTGTGTATCCTTCTAATACCGAATACTTCACAGTTGAATTGGGACTGTTGTTATGGAGCTGTGTCCACACATTGAAGCAGCATTGAGCAACTTATTTCATCTTTTAATAAAAAATGTCTTATTCGATAAATACAAAACTAATTATGGTCAAAAACAAATCAAAGGCACAGCAATTGATGACTCCACAGTAACCGATTCCGAGTGAATAGCACCGCCTTCGTTTGCAGAACTATTTTCCTTCATGATGACATTTCGAAAAGAAAATTCTTTCACTCCTTCTCTGACCAAGCTGAGAAATATTGGCCCACGTGCATACAACCACTATCCAATAAGTTAATCGGCGAACTAGTCTCAGTAAAAAGGAAACGAGACCGACCTTCGACAGCGGCGCGGCGCCGTCAAAATGGACTCTGACGTCTATGTATTACGTACTTGTTGCCGGAACTCTGTTATTCGCGTGTACGCAACGAAATTAATGAATTCACTTTCTCTCTCGCCTCCTCCCTTGGCCATGGTGGCAGACCGTGGCCGTGCAAAGTCGACGGCTTGATTAATTTCTTGCACGGTTGCCTTAACGCCTGCATTCGTTCATCGATCCGCTGCGCACTGGGTATGCTTTTTCTTGAACCAAATTCATACAATTATGTTCATTCACTCTCATATCTCTTGTTCGAAACTTCGCATTACTCCGATAAATTTATTGTCGTTGATTGTCGCGTTTGATTGTGTTCTTCTGCTTTGTATTACTGTTTCAGCATTGCTGTCGCTGTGGTTATGCTTCGTATTGTTGCTTCTGTACTGTTATCATTGTTGTTATTATGCTTTGCACTACTTCCTCAATATTGTTGTCACTGCTGTTGAAATGGTTGTGCTTTGCATTACTGTTACTGTGTTGTTATCATGTCTTGTATCACTTCTTCTGCATTGCTGTCATTCCTCGTATTAACCAGACGAATTCATAATGTGTACCGCAAAAGTTGGTAATAATTATCGAAATAAAATTGTTACACACATCATAACAATTTTAATCCAAATTTTGCACTTCATTTCAATACGCATGAAATATAAATGAATGATCTTGGATTTAGATATTAAAAGAAGCGTAAAAGACTATATACATATAGAAGTGACGTAAGTCTAGAAGTGAGGTGGGTAATTTGAGCATTCATCAGTTCAACAACCATGAACTGATCAAATCAACAAACTGAATAACTTATTCTCAAGGTCAGTTTACTAGGCAATTTATTTCAATTAAACATTAATCCAGTCTTGAAATAATTAATCGGTCTTGAATAAATTCACGGTTCCACGTGCAGCTAAATTTACTTAACTGTGATCTCTGACAGTTATTTCTAAACCATTAGAATGAAGAAATTACTATACATTTAGAAGATTCTCGGATTCTCATCGAGATATTCACGTTGCTAATGATGAAACGACATTCGATGTATATTCGTAAATCGCTGTTCTGCTTTTTAATCCATGCAGAGGGAAAGAAAATTACTTGGATGCGTTCAACCACTGGGATTGCTTCAGCATTTAACGACGATCAAAGTACGCTCGGCATTGCCGGAAAACTGGGCCAACGAAATTATCATATCCCGCACAAAAAGCTTGATTCCACTTCAGGTGGAATCGCTCGCGAAGGAAATAGACGAGTCTACGTTGAAATTCACGATCGAAGCTTAATTGTCTAGATAAAGGCTGACTATGCGATTGCCTCTGCCAATTAGACTCTCTCACTCGATGGAGGAAAATATGCTCGTGATGTCGACCATTTGCCACGACATCGGTAATTTTTTAGTTACTGATACAGGAAACACTGATCCTTTATAGTCATTTGCATAAATTGACGAATGTTGTACATTTCCTTCAGCAATAATGATGTATTACTAAATGACTCTTGATTGAAGAACTTCGTATCGGTGTTGTCATGAAACCAAATATGAGTTGTTTCAAAGATATTTAAATACGTATATTTATAAAACTGAATTAGAATATTATTATATTTGTGCAGCGATCCGAAACTGTTATGTTATTAAAAAATTATAACAATTCAGGAGATTCAAACTCATTAAAGTTAACAGCTTTTAAGTTAGAGCACTGTTCCAGAAAATATGCGATACCATGTTGATGAATTAGATCTCGTTGTGCAGAGTATTAAAGCATAATTATACCGCACATCCAGTCAAATTTCTGCATCCTTGCTTCCTTTCGTGTGCACCGTTATTAATTTCATTTATTAAACAAACACGCGTCTCGCTATATACACATTTATGAGAAAATACATGTATCTCTTACGATAAATACTGCTGCGAATGAAAACCAGGAATGTTAATTACAGTTCAGATTATTCCCCGGCAGGTGATACGATGGATATGCTCGCGCGCGCGCGCGCGCGCGTTGACCAATATTTGAATTTATTATTAGAATTTACCTGTGCATTTGTCGGTGAATGTAAAGGGAAACCTGTTCCTGAAGAAGAACTATTACGATCTGTGAAACAGGCGTTTACATAGAATCAGACCTTTTATTATGTGACGCATAACTGAATAGAAATGCAATCTTAAATTAGATTCAAATTAACTGTCAAATCCAATTAGTGATTGTAGAAAACTTATTTTAAATTAACGTACATAGGTACTAAAAATACAACTAATTCTCAATAGAATTGAATGGGCTTTACATACGAATGAGTTTACATGCAACTTTATAACAATATGTATATATTTTCCCAGCAGTTTCCCAAATACTGTTCGAATTAGGTTGTAAAGTTATGTATGGGAGTACGCTTGAATTATATTATGTTATAGCTAAACTACGGATTTTATGCATTTACAGCAAAGATGAGTAACATATAAAATTGATAAGACATAAGATCAATTTCACAATATTATTACATTATTTTCAATATAACAATCTTATTTCAATTTTAAAAGAGTTATTGTGTTTTAAAAGATGCACGAACACTTTTGAGGGCCGTTGTATTGGACTCGATCCCATTCCTAGAAACCACAATTCTAAATGGCAGATGTGTGCAGACGACTACTTCAGCTTAAAAAGAAATGGATCCTCGAACACAAACAGAAACAAATCTGTTATTTTATACACTTACATCAGCGTATAAAGAAACAGAAACTGGGCGAATTTTGGTCCTGATTAATCGTTAGGTTTAATGAAGCAATGCACGCTTGGTCCAATGTAGAATAAAATATTTCTCGCGACTCTTTTCAGAAAAAGACTTCTACGTCCATCACGGTCTTCCGAGATCGACTGAAGACACCGGGTAATTTCATTGGTTTATACGAACGCGTGTCAGTGGTACGCGGCGATGGTGGCACGCTCGTAGACAGCTAGCGCAATTGAACTGTCCACGCATAACCAACCGAACAGATAAATCGCGTGCAATTACCGTCAGCCAAATTGAATCACACGTCATAGTCGAATAGAACTCGCATTTCACCCTTATCGGTACCAGGCCGGTTCATTATTTATCTTTCCTAACGAGATTGTCTGTTTTTTCCCCGCGGACCCAACGAGAAGGAAGACCGTAAGGCAGACGAAACAAATAAAAAGCGGAGAGCACGAAACCGGAAGAGAAATTCCAGCTTGGTTTCAGCTTCGGATTCAGCGGCAGTAAGGAGCAAATAATTTTAATTACAGTCGACCAGCGCGAGCCTTCCTAATTGCATCGCGGGTCCTCGAGGATCCTTTCACGTTCGCTAGTGGGCAGCGAATAATTAAAA
This sequence comes from Megalopta genalis, assembly GCF_051020955.1. Taxonomy (NCBI): domain Eukaryota; kingdom Metazoa; phylum Arthropoda; class Insecta; order Hymenoptera; family Halictidae; genus Megalopta; species Megalopta genalis. The sequence goes on along the minus strand of NC_135018.1, from coordinate 21,913,698 downwards.
AGAATAACGGCCCACCTATTCCGACAAGGAAAGCACGTGATACTAGGCCGAAGACCTATCTTCTTGGTGTACGCGAGTCAACAGACACCCACTCATCCACAGAATATTGTAATTAAACGTAATATTGCCCGCGCGAATTCTTTTCATCATAATAATAGACGCGCGCAGACAAGAAAGAAGAGTCGTGGAAACAACGGAATATAAATTATAAATAGTATGCAATCAACACACACACAGTTGGTAATATAGTTCATTTAATTCGCAGTTCCCGCAGTTACAGTTTTACATTAAAATATGAAAAATAATTTAACAAAGATGTGCTGTAATTAAATGGTGGATAATCTACATGCTTACGATATAGTTGAAAAACATAGGGAAGAGGAATCCCAATAAAGCTTTTTCAATTTTTATGTTATTTCGAGTAGGTGTATCTTAATTGTGTAACAACTTTACCATTGTTTTATCCGTTGGCTAATTAGAATGTTAATTAATGTGCAGACGGTTATATTTATTTCATACGTATTTTTGCGCAAATACGAAATCGTATAAAATACGAAATCATATAGAATTTGCTTCTTTTCTCTACGATATAGCATCAAATAATTAACCAATTTATTTTTGGATTACATTGCATTAACCCCTTATTGATTGTGATCAATAAACGCCGCTACTGGAACATTATTATAAAAGGAAATGGAAAAAGTGTTTCGTAACTTCGTTCGTGAGAAAAATTATTATCGGCGTTAGTGAGTTAATGCGTAAAAAAATAAACAATAAGTCACTTCCTCATTTCGAAAAATTGCATACTCTATTAACGTCATTTTTCTACAAAAATTTTAATGCGAATTTACATTTATTCTAACTATAGACCACGTTTGAAAATAAATAACGAAAAAGTAACATCTGGTCGAACTCCTCCGTTACTCTGCTCTTATATAAATATTTTGTTTATATAGAAAAATAATAAAATCTTTAAAAATTTGTTCTAGTTTCCTATGGCGAGAATCGGGCATAGTTCTTCATTTCTATGAAACAACTGGTTGCTATTTTCTCGTGTGGAACCGTCCCGACTATTCTAGATCGATTCCAAGCTTAGAAAGTGCGATCAGATGAACATCATCAGCCTTCTTCTTCCACGAAAAGTAGGCTTTCGTTCGGTAGAGTCTCGCGTGCGATCACTATCACGCTAATTACACCGGTGTCGCATAATAGCTGCCAGGCATCTACGCTACCGTTTTAATGGTATTAAGATTGGAGTCGTGGCTCGTTCGCTAGCATGACGAAGACAAATACCTCCTCTTCCAAAACTGTCCCTTTTTCTTTATAAGCTGAGGAACAATTGGAGAGAATTTACTCTACTAGCTAGCAAAATTTGCTAGGAAGGAAGAAACTGCTATTGTATACATATGAAACTACCAATTAAATTTGGCCAGCATTTTGGGAAAAGGGACCACTATGCGATATAGATCCAAAATGTTAAGCGCACAATTCACAAAAAGAACATTTGAGATAAGCTAATACTTTCGATCTACACAAAGGAATGTGCGAGATTCCACACAACTGGTTGAGTAGCGTTCTTCGATCCGCGGACGATTAAAAGTATTCTAAAACAATCTACAGCAGCCTCGAGAGTTGCTTATCAATCAGGAAGCATCGTTAAATCGGGCTCCACCGTTCCAACCGTGGAACAATACTCCTAAATAAGGGATCAGTCTGTTGATTACGGAAGAATGGCGGAGTTTACGGACGAAATGTCTCGCTAAACCAACTGGGATGATGAAAAAAGCGATAACAAACGTCGGAGAGACGGATCGTACGAGGCAAACGAGGAAGACGCGAAGAATTGAAAAACTCCGGGAATAATACGTATAGGTGAGCGAATAGGAGAGGGGAAAAGAGGAGCCGGAGGAAATAGGAGTGAAAGGCGACAGGGGTGGGAGAAAATGGCGGTAGCACGTGCCCCGACGACCGACGCGACCGGTCGAAATCGGTTCGACGATTCCGGACAGGAAACGGGCCCGGCTTCACGGTCGATGGTCAGATCGTATCGATGAAAATTGCAATGGCCTCGCCGCGGTGAAACGTTCCAATTTCGCGAGAGAACAACGACATACTGTGCGCACACCGACGCGACGCCGACTCGTGCATGGGGAACCGAAATACGTTCGATCCGCGTTCATTCTTCCTCATTTCGCATATCGCAATTGATACACGTAATACACAGTGGCAAAACTTACGGCCGGCGTAAACTGTTATCGCGGAACTAGTGCCGCGTACATAGTAATTATATTTTACACGGCGATGTTAGGTAAGATCGAAAATAGCGTCGAAATTCTTGGTAAGATGCAAATGGTTCTCAAGAAAGGGTTTCGATATATTGGGTTGGCAACTAAGTAATTGCCGATTTGTTCAATGAAATAAAAAATTTTTTCTACTTGGCATGAAGTTTAATTTGTAATGTATTTTCCATTTTATTCGATGACCTTCTGCCATCTCTCTGACAACTTGAAAATTCCACGCTCGTAGAAAGTCTGATCCTTCTCGGCCAAAAACTGAGTTAAGTGAGATTTTACAGCGTCATCATCATTAAAAGTTTTACCACGAAGGGAGTTGTCCAAGGATCGAAATAAGTGGTAATCCGATGGCGCGAGATCAGGGCTATATGGTGGGTGTAACATCAATCCCCAACCAATATCCATCAATTTTTTCCGAGTGGACAAAGACGTGTGCGGCCTAGCATTGTCCTGGTGGAAAATGACACCTTTACGATGGACCAATTCTGGTCGCTTTTCTTTGACCGCTGCATTCAATTTGTCCAGTTGCTAACATTCACGGATAATAAAAAATAACATAATAATAATAATAATAATAATAATTTTATAATATAACATTTACGGATATCATAAAAATGGGAGTGAGAGACATCTATAACTGAAATCGGCAATTACTTAGTTGCGAACCCAATATTATTATATATTCGATATATTATTATTATATTCGATTATAGTTCGATATAGTGATTAAACGATGAATAAATTTGCTATTTAGTTTCTATTTTTTGCAATTCATGCAGATAATTTTCACTTTGTATCAAAATCCGCAGTCCGCTAATAATTTATAGGTAGATTCGAGATGAAATTGAAACCATCACCATGAAATTGTTTTGATCATTTTTTGCACATCGGCACTTGAGCTGTCTCTACCGTAATTGTTACTTTTTCGCCTAGAAGTCAACATAAATAGTGAAATATATATATTGATATTCTAGTGACAAATACATAATTGAAAAAAGTTCATTACATTAGATCGAATTTTTATTTTATATGTTATTTATTTATTTATTTTATTATATTATAAATTTAAGATAATACACGAGACAATATAATATACTCAGACATGAATAAATCGAACTACAGAAGAATGAAAAGGAAGGTCTGCTATGTTGTAGGTTCCCCTACAATACATTTCACAGACCAGAATGCAACCCATCTGAAAAACTAATTAATTTCATGCACATATAATGAAATGTATTCCACAGTACGTTATCCTAACTTCATAACGGTATTACGAAATTCAATTATCGTTTATTCATAAAATCGAAGAAAATTTTTTCTGAAAACATAAGCTTTTCCTTTACGGCCGTATCAATTTTATTAGGATTTTTAATTTTTCAAAAGAAATAACTACCAAGTGTGTTAACAAATTTTTTTATTTTCGAAGATGTACAGTAGCGACTTTATAAAATCTCAACGCAAATGTGGCGTACCTTTGATCGGAACAACGAATATACTTATATTCTTACGAGTATACTTCGTGTTTTTCCTGTTGCACAGGAAAAACAGCTGAGAATTACAGCTTATCGCGTAATTATTCCTCAATAGGCATCAGTCATAAATACTTGCTCTGATCAAAAACATTCAAGCACAAGATCCGCAGAAGATCCTAAAATAAGTATCGGTTTAACCTTTCACGCTTCACCTCCCAATCTCACGAAAGAAACTCTTGTCATACATGTCACCCCGTTCTATAAAAACCAACTTTAGTAATGTACACAGAGTAATTTTGATGATATATACAGAGCTGTCTCGTTGAACCTAAACTTAATCAAGACATGTGCTTAACATATCCTCGTCATCCAGATCACTGATGTCCTCAGTTTTACATACACTGATCGGTGAAGTAATTTCTACATGTGGGTACAAATTTGAGTGTCTCGGCTCCGTTGACACATTGAGAGTAGACGACGAAGCCGCGCAATTGTATAAGCCCACGTCAGCATTGAAAAGAATATCGCTTATCGCGTGCTGAACAGCGCATCGTGTGTAAGTCGAGTAAGTTCTCATCTTGTGCATAACATACAGGCAGAAATTTTGACACTCATCCTGTATCGGGCTGTTAAACGGATCTACTACAGCGTACGATGAATGCATTAAGGTGTGACCACGATCCGCCGATCTTCGAATAAAGTGCGCGTTCATAAATTTCGCTTCCCTATTCGCTTGAATCGTCTTTTGATTAGGCTGAACGTCAGTAATATCTATTCTACTATCTTCCATAGTATTTACTTCTGCACTTTTCGAGTTTGTTGGGGTTTGTTCATCAGTCGACTCTAGTTCTATATTTTTCAGACTTACTGGAGCTTGGCTTACGTCTGGTATCCTTCTTTTTCTCACTGGAGTGTTTGTGGTTTGTGTGGCCTTTCTTTTGGCAACTCTTTCCAGCGAGGGCATAGCGCTGCTTGTGCTATCGTCAGTCGCATTTACTTCCGTTTCTTTCGGCAAATTTTTGAGATACTCGATCCTTGTTGAGGTTCTCCTTGTCGTAGAAAACAAAATGTTATCTGTCATATCGCCAGTTATATTTGGTTCGGATAAAGCCTGTAAACGTGGTGCATCGGTTAATTATCTAAACAAGTTCTAGTTCTAGAATATTTCAATTTAAAAGATTGTTCGTGTATTCAAACCACAAACATACAGAAACCGGACCAATAAAATTGAAATATAATATTAATTACGTTTGAATTTAACGTAGCATGTAGATAAAATATAGTAACATTGACGTCCATGATTAATTTAAATAATGATTTTTTCACTATATCGGCCGATCAAACGTTTGAAATAGACTAATCGCCTGATTGACAAGTTAAACAAGAAAGTCGACAGATAATTAAGAATGAAATTACATATTCCGTAAGAAATTTAATCATTGTTGCTCAGTAGTTTTGAGAGCAATACATTAGTTGCATAAGATATTGGGAATTTATAGGATAATTTGCAATTTTATCACAATGATAATTAAATGCTAAATGATGCATCGTTCAAATGAATCGATGTACTTACATCAATGGGGTAATCTCCTAACTTTGTAATAGCTTTGTCCGTGAGAAAAGAGAAGCTATCATAAAAACACCACTTACTCGTGCCAGTTTTCTTGCCTTAAAGAAATTGGAATATACAAATGTTACATTCCGACAACAATTCCAAAATGTTTGAAGCACTTGGTGTTCACTTTGTGACCACTTGTTCGATTGAAACTGGGTGATTTTTTACCAGTGAAGTCGATGAACAAAGGTGCAAATTAACGTTGGAAGTATAATATGTAGAAATGTTACTTCATTGTGATATAAGATTATATCAATTTAAAATCTACCTAGCGATGATTTACATGATGTAACTTACATTTCACAGAAACTAGTGTCGTGCATTATAGAATATAACATGTAACAAAAACGAAAACTCGTACACAATACTTAGTGAACAGTTAGCGACAATTCATCGGCAATCTGTGTTTGCTGCGAATACAATGGCGCTTGCAGTTCATTGTAATCGGTATCACGGCAGAAATGTTTGTGACATGTAGGATACAATAACGTGTTGCAGCGTACATTGCACTACACGTTGCATAACACTTACACTGAGCCTTTCGCGGCTGAACTGGAAGGATGCCATGCTGCACGAGGCGTACCACTTTACTATGTATGTATTTTACAATTATATGCGTGCTGATATAGGCAATCGAAATTATCAGCCGATTATTTACTTCCGGGAGTATATTAAGTTACCCGAAAGATAGTTCCCGACCATATTTTCCATTTTATTTTATACAATAAAATTACTATCATTATTATTAGGGATATGCTCACATGTAAGTGGAAAAAGTGTTAGGTTAACAACGAATACTAAATAGTAAAAAATCGCCAAAGATAAAAATGTGTCTTCTCTTTAATGAAATTAACATTAAAATATATAACATAATCTGATATAACTGATGTATAATTAATCAAATTAGAGAAAATTATGATTAACATAGAATACTGACAAAATTTCTAAAGAAAACTCAAAAAAACTATTTTTATCGGCAAAAATGAATATTCATTGAAAAAGACAAATAAGTAAAAGTCTTTCACATTTTAGAATTTATTTTATCTTATTCCTCCTGAACCTAATAAAAACAGGGAATTTAAAATGCTTGCATGAAAGCTCGCAGTCTAATGATTGTTCTTCACGGGTGTGTCCCTGTATTCGACGAATGAACACATCACGTTACCAAAAAGTATGGAGACTGCAGAACATTGGCGTAACCAGGTAGACATCAGAGGAGGTTCCCCACCTCCCTTTTTCACGAAAAAGTCGGCATTTTCCTCCGAAACAAAATGATTAAAACGGGAAGACCAGCACCATAAGAGCAAAATATTTTTTGCTGAAAAAATCTATTGTAGATTTTATATATTTTATATTATATATATATTTTACTTTTAACCAATCTCAAATTGTTTTCCTTACTATTTTTTAGGTTTAAGAATTATGTTTGTACGATCTAATTCTTAATCTCAGTATTAAATAGATATATAAATAACTATTGTTGTGTAACTTTACTTATAAATATGTATACCTTATTCTGTGCAATCCACATGTATGGCAAAATGGTAAAAGTCAATATGGTAACAAATGAACAAAGATTCCAGTTACGCCAATGTCGTAGAAGGGAGCGTTTTTTTCCCGTGCCAAGTGTGACTGTGGCTGTTGAGAAACGAATGTTTGAGAAATATACCTATGCAATGTCGGAGCAGCAAGGGGTAAATAAGTATACGCATGTGTGGGAAAGAGTGTTCTTAAGCTCAACCTGTGCGCCGCGAGAGCGAGTTTGAAGAGAGAATGGTAGACTGGGGGAAAATCGCGACGCTGTGATAGCGAGAAACACCGTTCTGTTTCTATTCTCGTAAATCTAAACACGATTCTTGTGAAAAACAAAAATGTCAATATTTAAGGCATTGACACCGGAAAATATTTTATTATGATTTCTTGAAAAGAGACTATTGCAGCTATATCCATAATGGTGCAGCATGGGAATGAAGAAATTCGAGTACTATGCGATAAATTAGTGACAATGACAGAGAGACAGGAGGTAGAGTTTCTCCCAGCACCACGAAACAAAAAAAAATTTACAAAAGACTATATAACGTATTGTCCTGAGTGTCCAGAGTCACCCCAATTATGTTTACAATGTGTTAACGAATTCCATCGTAACTAATAAAATGATATAATATTTTTAAAACAAATTTAAATATAAGTATAATTTGTTAGTATAAGTATATTTTATATTTTATTAGTTTATTATTAGTACAAGTATGTTTTTAATGTTTGTTTTTGTTTACTTTATACTTTATTGTTGCCCTATATTGTCTATACTCGTTACAGTTGTGTTACAAATAAAATTACTATAAATTACCTCCAAAATCCTGCTTTAATTGAATGAAGACTGCGGAAACATAGCCGTCACCCAGGTATGGATGAAGTGGCGTTCAACATGGCATTAATCTTTTATAGTTCGAATTTACAAAATGGGTTTAAACAAACTCATGTCACCCAAAACCAGCAAATACCAATCTCTAGATGCAAATTAATCTGACCTGTGAAGTAAGAATGGAAAATCTTAAATGAAGTCGCCTTTGCTACATAAGAGAAGTAAGTGAACAAGATGCTTAATTTCGCCATATTGTGCTTACAAATGAAACAAGATCAAAGAATAAGATACTTTTGCCATATTGTGGTTAAAAATTAAATTAGATTTTAAAAACATGATAAATCAATATGTATCTTCAGTTACAGAGAATTATAGGGGTCTAATAAATTTAAGAATAATATTTGCCATACACGTTTCTTGTTCTAATATTCTAAATACGCTATAGGAATATAATATATAAATATAAAGAATTTAAGTATAGAAACATTGATGCAATGCGCTGAATGAATAAATATATTTTGTACCAAATAATTCGTTACAATTTGTACTTTCGTTCATTTATTATTATAACAGATATCGATAAATGTGTTAATTTTAGAAAGTTACATTTATTCTATAATCGACCCCGTGGACTGTTACAATCGACCCGGGGTCAGGGACGAATGTATCACTCTCTCCGCTTCTCATCTATATTAATAACCAGGATATTACTTGACGAAATTCTGCACTCAATAATGTCGGTCAATAAATACTTTCCTAGAAGATATTTTGTTCTAAATACAAATAGTTCTTGCATGATCTTGCTACCCTAAAAAGACTATGCAAGTTGTAGTATTCACAGGATTGAAATGGGGTGCTATACAAAAATTATTTGTGGCAAACTTTCGTCAACATGCCAATCAATACAATATCATGATTAAAAAATGACCCAATTTCCAGAGTTCTATAGAATTTCTCAGAAATGTTGTAAGCCCTTAAAAGAGGCAATTCCTGAGTTGGCTTGAAATAACATAATCATTAGCGAAAATATTGGGAGCGGTTATGGCTTTGTTAAAGAGTCATTAATGAAAAATAGGGGCCAATCAGAGTGAATACAGCTCACAAATTCTGGCGCGATGGCAGGCTATGCTTCACAGAGTGTTGGCTTCGTACAGAACTCGAGAATTGTACAACTCAATATACGTAAAAGTATTGTTTCATATTAGATACAAATATTTCGGTATCCGAACAGAACACGAGAAGTGTCACAAGGTGTATGAGTGCACTGACCTCGAACAATAGGGGACGATCTACATAATTGATCGCAGGCATCACCGAAATCCAAGGCACATGCTCTATGCTCCACGACAAAAAGATAACGCACTATATGGATATTGTGTTTTCTAGTCCTTATTATAACATATTGTATTGATTTTAACGATTATAGAGTTCAGTAAAAGTAAAAAATTGTTTCAATGTATTTTTACACATTTATTATGGTTTGATTGGAAATAAAAGATTTGATTGTGCAATATGTCAAATGATAAACGATATTGGCGCATCAGAAAGACTGCATAAATGTTTTAAAAGAACTCAAAAATAGGAATACGTATAACAAGATGTTTGTTAAATATCTTTTTCAACTTCACAATTCACTTATAGAATCATTCATATGTACTGAGTTAGCTAAATGTATCCTGCAAATTTTAATAATATTTAAGTATGGCGGTCTAGCTGATTATTCTAAAATCTGGATATTCTACTGCTTAAAATAGCCTTCTTCTATTCTTTTCATTGTGAACGCTTGTATTATCTTCTTGCAAAATAAAGTTTGCACCCATAATTCCTGCAGTATTTCCCTTCAACTGCTGTCGATTAAACTAATATATTTGAACTATTCTATAAATTTAATTTCATTATACTATTGCTATCAAACTTTAGCTCACACCTTTACTTTTATGCCACGACTTAAGATCTGATGTTTCATATAAAAATCATGGAAATAATAACTATGACCATCAAATTTATCTAATACTATAAACCTTTCCTTATCACTAAAAATAATTCCATGCCATTTCTTCCTCTAATGAATATATCTCTCAGGAAATTGTGAATGAGCTTTTTTATGTAGCTTTGTTATTGGTGGTGTATACATTCATTTTTACTCTAGCTTCTGCTGTAGTTTCGCTTACGGTAGCAACAGGATATTATGCCATTCTGAAAATTGCTCATTGCTTGACGATCGTACTGCCTACGACTCCACAGTTCTACAATTTTTTCAATAGAAAAATGGGTGCAGTATGAAGATTTGATATTAACTGGAGAAGGAAAAATTTGTGGGTTTGCTATCAGTTTGGCACAGAAACCAGCATTCAAGTCTACGTATACACCTTTACCTTAAGTCTCTATACAAAAAATAAGTATAGTGTATATCCTGAACACATGCGAACTATTGTAAGCTGTTAATAACTTATTAACATATGTGCAACCAACTAAGTTGCTAAAGAAAAAGCAAGGGCTTACGACATTTTTGGGACACCCTGTATAGACTAGTAATCCTCACTCTACCCTACCTTCATTCCGTAAACGCTTATTCTCCCGCCAAAAATATTTTTTGAGGTTAATAACTTTGTTCTGGCAATCCAGTTCAGTCACTGGTTTATTAAGTATTATAGACATTCTTGCCGCGATCGTAGACCAGCTTTTGTTTATTTTAGATTTCTGAGATTGTTTCACATTTTCTGTCTTCCACAAGTATTCGTTCTCCTTGAAGAGATTTATCAACTCGCGCACTGCCTCTTTTGGCCATTTCTGCATACTTAACGAAGCAGGAAAATGAAGTTGTAAAACAAAATAAGAGAGATTAGGATCAGTTAGTACGCAATGTTTGTGTGAACAAGTTCCTATCCTAAATCCAAACAATTACTGATTGCGCACGCTCAAATTCAAGGTAGCAATCTATTCTTAAGGCGTGTACACATTGTATCTTTAGCTATGTTTACGTGAAAATCAGCGATCTTGCTTTCCAAGATCGTCCTTGTACGAGTACGTACATATTGCCCCGCTGATAAAGTTCATTAACATCTATTTATATTATTTATTAGCGTTACTTGTTTATCGTTATAAATAGTTAGATTATTGAGACCGTTTTCAGTGATCTTATAGTAAAAATTAAAAAATATCGATTTTGTTAGATATTTTCATAGAATGATGTTTTAAAAACATTATAAAAAACATCGATGCAAAAATTCTCAGAATCGACGAAATTAGAACACATTTTGAAAAATCTAGACAAAATACAAATTTTTTACGTCGTTTTGAACTATTCTTCTCCTTATAGTAGACTAATTAATTTTACATATGTTTTATGTCTAAATTCCCGTTTTTTAGTTGTAACGAAGGAAAATATATTTTTTTCGAAAAAGTAAGACTTTTTCTTTAGTCTTCTTTTATTTTTCAAAATTTATGTTTTTTGAGAATGCAGTCTTGAACATTCATACGAAAACACAATTACGTTTTCAATTATCTCACATTTTTAGAACGTGATTAATTCTGAAGGGAAGCAACCGAATAGAAAATACGTTGTAACGCGCAAACACATTTAATATTTTACCTTCATCAATTCTCACCTGCCCCGCGTTGAATTTGAAATGCACTTTGAAATTGGTTTACCAAATTTACGCATGTATGCAGATCCTAAAGTGAATCGGGGTTGTTGACTTTCATTTTCACGGTGCCGGTACTGCATATACGATGAACCGATACGAGCTGTTATCAACGACGCGGCAATGCAATGTTATCGCGGCAATGTAGTATTCCAAAAGAAACTTGGACGTTGTCTTCGGAAGTTGCAGTTTTCGTAGATTCGAACAATCGCATCTAGGAACGGGTTCACTCCGCTGCATCGCCACACCATCGACTTCATATAATATAGTTCTAGCTTATCCTATACGTGACTCAATTGACTCCACGTGCTGGTGCTCACAATCGTCGCACCCATGGATACGCTCGTTGAAAACAAATTACAAATTACTTTTTTTGTTTGCGACGTTTGGTTATTTAATTTTCGATCATTGCGATACAATTACATGATATTATTATATGTTATTATATTTCTACAGTGTTTTCGGTCTATATTAGCGAGACAGTGTATCAGTTTCATACAACGTTTCTAATTATCACCTTATTGCAGTTAAAATTAAAAAAACCTGCTTATTTTTTGTTAATCAATTTTTACTTTCTTTTGTATTTTCATATTTATTCTTATATCTTTTCGTGCAATCAGCTTAAACGCGTATGATAAGAGGGTTAAACATGTTTAAATGTTTAGAATTTTATAAAGACAGGATACAAAATTGTTCTACGTCAAAATCATTTGCATGGCTGGTGCAGCTGTATAGTTACAGCAGAATAGATTCTAAAAATTGAAAAAACTGCTATTTCGAAATTCCGCAAAAGTCAAGAGTGATTGATTTTATGCATTTATGGCAAAAATGACTGAAAGAAATAGAGGATCGTAGAAAGATGAAAGGTATTGGTGAGTATCGATACATTATGACCAATTTGTTACTATAATAACGACGGCGGTTATAACGTGGTTTCCCACTTCTGTTCGAAGTACATACATATTTTTACCGTCGACATCTCGCAATTATCATGTTTGCAGATATCCTTGAATCCTTGAGCATTTGCATTTTCACCAAGCAAGGAGTTCCATACGCCCATTGGTATTTATCTCATACACGGATCAATTTGCGCAAATCATTGCGCTTACGGTTACGATGCAAAGCGTCGTGTGCGTGTCCTACGCTGGGAACGGTAAAGCTGACAGGGCGCAAACCTCGTAGCAATCTCGACTTCGGTCTTCCAAACGAACCAGACTGCATCGCAAGCGCCGATCACTAATTCGAATTCAAATCACGCATCCCGTTCCGTACGTCTCTACGTACCGCGATGTATATCCGTAGACGGCAGCGAAGCGCACGAAACACTATGTTCACGAACGCTGCGAGTCTGTTTTGTCATAAGCGTCGTTGAAACATTTATACATACACAACTTTCTGATCAGCCCAGTATGTAGCAGCGTAACTAACAATATAAAGATGAGTGCTAAGAAAAGCTTCTCTAATTTTCCATCGAAGTAGTGAAAAGATTCGGGAATACTTGCAGGCTTAAAAAAAAGCTTCCAGCAAAGTTCATTCCGAAATGTAGACCGTGTCAATCAGTTAGCGTCGAGGTATTTTTAAAACGCACGTCGCCGGCTGAATGAATGGCGTCTGCATCAGTATTTACTGCGGGATGAATGAGAAGAGTGATTGCCAAGTGTGAAAACAAGAATGGAAGCGCGTCTCTAAACGCTTCTTTCGCGCCGAGTTTACGGCTCCTCTATAATCTGAACAATCTGGGCATTATTCTCTCAGCTGCTCCGAATCACCGCGGCAAACCAAATTCAGCAAAATACATTTTTTCCTTTCACCCTTTCGTGATCTGTATTGCATCCGATTCGGTTAGTTCTCGATTTACAGTGTCCACTTTGGTTTCGTAAAAAGTTGCAGCATCGAGAATGAGACAATTCATTTCAATCGACTTTGATCGTGTATGACGAATGTATTGTTCGGCGTTACTTTCGTTTATTAATGTTTTGCAAAACGTCTGATCTGATAATGTTTTGCAAAACGTTTGATCTATTAATGTTTTTTTTCGAAACGAAGCTTATGATTACAGCGAGGATCTTGACACTAAATAAGAATTTTCTGCATTATTGACAGAAAACAGTATTCAGATCAAAATTTCTTTGTTCCAATTTTTTTCTATTGCATTCAAGAAATCAAAAATATATTACTTCATTTTATACATATATTAAATGAGATGAGAAAAATACACCTACCAACCTGAAGAAGCGTGAATTTTAGGAATGTTATATGAAAGGATTAATAGACTTTCTTTCTTAACAGTTCAGTCATTGAAAAGCCTATCGATACGTTTTCTGAATAAAGTGTAAAATAATTGTAGTCCTGATCTATTAATTTCGTGCAGCAAGAAATGCAAAAATGCATGAAATCAAATATCTATTGAGCTGATTCAGAAGTTCAACTTTATTTCATATCGTATTAGCTTTATCGTATTAACATTACCTGTAAACGCTAGTTACGCATCATTTGATAATTTTAAATGATCAGTTTTCGAAGAATATGGGTTCATATATTTACGGTTAAAACGCAATCAGTTCATAAAACGATCTACGTCTGAGAATCGGGATTCCCAGTTCAACATTTGTGCAATGTATGAGAAAGGTTATGCTGTTATGAGAACAGCACAAAAGTGTCTTCTCCGTTTTGAAAGAAAATATTCGTTAAATACTTTTGGAAATGTTTACATATGTACGTGAACCTATCTCCGTCCCTGCATGATAGGTAATATAGCGCATGCTTGAGGGAAGGATGTATAGGCGATTCCGTGCGGCACGTGTCCTGTTGATTTTTCTGCGCGCAACCTGCGCGATTAAACGTTATATTGTTCAGAATATTATATTGTTATTTTGTTCAACGAATGATAAATTTCGTTGTGGCAGGCAATCTGATTTCAATGAGGAGCCCCGAAAGCACTCCTGTCGAATGATCCACAACAATCGTTTCAGAAATTAATTGGAAAGGTGCAAAATTCTCGAAAGAGAAAGTTTCTCTTTCTCATTGGACAAAACTGCAGAAACTTATGGATCGATAGGTGTGACTAGACTGTGGACCATATACGTCATTTTAGTGGATTAGAATCATAGTAGCGTAAATCGCATTTTCCTCATTTTGAAAAATAACGGGTGTTATTGTTTACTAATATGTGTATTGATTATTGAACAAATTTATTGTTAAGATTATTTATAGTTATTTTAGAGTTAATTCACTTCACTTGTCTTTTTAACATTTTAATACGTATAGATTACACGTTGAGACATAAGTCAGCATTTTCGGAAATGCGACTTGCACCACTATTATGATTCTAAATTACTCAATTGTAAGGAAATGGAAATAAGCAAAAACTGATTTCATCTCTCAATAACTTGAATAAATTGGGAAGAATATCGGGACGTTCTTATACTCCTCTGATGTCTTCGATAATGTGTACTTCATCTGCCCTCTTTCATTGTAAATACGTCATATTCGTAGTTTAGCTATGACATCTTGCTCGTTCTTTTTGTTTTCGATCTTTAGAGAGAATCTGTAATTCTCTCGCGTTGACTTTGTTTGAAGAGAAGCAAACGTGTTCCACGGATTTCAATATTCTCGGAAATCTCGCGCCTCCAGTTGTGACGAGCCTGGAGTAACAGGAGTATCGATCCCGCAGGAATCGCGTATGCGCGAATCAGGTCTTCCGAGGCAGATAAACATACAATATCATAAATAAACAATGGGCGGCGTATTCGTTTCAAATTTTAATCACGATACTTTGTCATCATTTTTCGTATTCAGCATAATGTGAATGCTTTATCGCGGGGCAAATTAATTCATATTAAACCGTCCTTACACGCTCGACGAACGTATTCAAAACTGGATACACGTAACGTGATTGTGCGAACAAAATCATTGGTATTGATTATCGAATTTGGACTGTTTTGTGGAAAGATATTTTATATGAATTAGCATTTCAACGACTTCGCTCAAATGCAACGTACGATTCTATTCACGGAAACCATTGTCTGGCACAACACGTTCAAGATATCTCAATTAAGAAGTGGTAAGATGAATGTGAACGTATTCAAATCGCGAATGTTTTGATTGATTTACAGCGGGTGGAAGGAAAGTATCTCTATTGCAGCGGAATTACAATTAAATGGGGTTTCACTAACAGCTGGTGAGATTAAGAAACAGCTTGGTCTGCAAAAAATTCGAGGTAGAATTTACGGTAAATAAGAAAAATCCCACCGGGAGAGTGTGCTCGCAAACGACTTCATATCCGTGCAGATTTTTGCAGGTAAAGTAGAGAAGAGAATTTCGTTGGGAGCTGGATAACTGTTTGTTTTGATAAATAATACTGCTGGTAAATTACGGGTATCGCAACCACGGTAATATGTATTTCGATGACATTAAATTACTCGTGGCGAAGGTAGCGTTAAATAAATATTTATACTTGAAAATATTACTGTGTAGTGAATAATTATGAAACGAAGTTAAATATAAATAATCTTGTCGTTTCATGTGCTAACAGAGTATTATATTCGACAAAATAAATAAAACTGAAGTGCAGGATTAATTTATTTAAAACGCCGTGTACCATGGTGAATAAATAATCAAATATTTTGTTTTTTAATGTAATATTAAGATTTAAGTAGCTCATCGTGTAACAGCGACGCAGCAGACTGAATCGGGTCAATTGCGAACGACGATGCACTTTTTTGTATACAGCTTGGAATTGGATTTTAAATTTAAAAATGGCTTACCTTCGGATAAGTATACTAAAAAACACATTTCCGTCGAAATGATTAAATGCTTTTTAACAGAAGCGAGTATTACAATATAAATGCTGGCAAACAAGAGAACCCGATAAATTTACTAACGTACCGTGAATGAACATATATATGTATATGTGTATGTATACATATATATTACCATATTGTTTGCATATTTATCTCATATTTGAATATGTTTTAGCTGTATAAGTAGCCTCAATTTAATGAACAATCGGGTAAAATTCATCACCATTAATTCAGCCAGATGTTAATCCTTCGTTCAAATCTGAAATATTTGACAGTACTTTGAAATTATGTTTGCGAAAGGCCTTATTTCAATTCGTGGCGTATGAATTGATGGAGGCAAGATTTTACTGTTCCACCATTCGTGTTTAAATTCTGTGTGCCTCTGCTACTGTATGTAACACGTCTTTTACCCAAACATTTGATTGAAAATCAGCTTTCGGTCGGATCGACAGCGTCATTCATGTTGGAGATAAGACTGCAACAAGATTCACGCATTCATAGAATTCTGCAATTTTTTCTGTTCAGTATTTCGAAATTCTAAAATACACTTTGGCTAAAATACACGTATAGTACAGTATTCGATGCTCTAAAAATTTGAAAATGACAACTGCAATCGATTCTTTTTCAGTAGAAAGAACATAAAGTTATTTTCTACTTTATCATGTTAGCAACTGAGTACCCGTTTAAAATAATTCCTTCAACGATTCTTCATGTTCTTCTACATACATCGCAGATTCGCACTGAATATCGATTCTTTGGACAATATTAGGCAGTTTATAGTATAAAGGTAAAGATGTATCCATAAACTCTTAACTCATTGTAGAAATACAATGATAAAATTAGGTAGCCATACATGTTTCAAACGAACACGTTCATATGTGTTGAAACTCGAGATTGCATTATCGGGCAGAACATCCTGGTAGATTTAACATAAGCTTGTATCACGGTCTGGGTCATATAGACCTGAAAGGTTCTAACCGTAGAAGGGTTACACACCGGAACTTTATAATTACTTACACGTTTGGGTGCTAACGTAAGGGTTAAGAGCGTGCAGCTAAATCAGACTATTAGCGAACGCAAATAGGAGTGAGTTTATGTTCATTAGTTTCGAGAAGTACGATCAAGGAAGGATCCCGAGGCCTTGCAACACGTAGACGATCCGCTTTTTCGTAGTTTCACGGTCCGACCCCAGATTTCGGTCGAGAAAGTCCGTGTTTCAAAGCTTCCTGGAACTTCCCCCTTCGGTCCAAATAACGCGAAGTCTACGTCGTAGACGATGACGCGGCGGGGCGGTGGCAACGAATAAATCGGTAAGAGGAAGAGGACGGGAATGGCTACTCGCCAGCTTGGTAAGAGGAAACTAATTCCGCACGCACAAAAGGATGGCCCTTCCGCGTGGAAAGGGAACACGGTGGCGAAAGGGACGGAAGAACGAGCAAGAATTATATGGAGAGACGGAGAGGCCATATTGAGCCAAATCGAGTCAAAAGGACTGCCCCTTCACAATTTATAGCATCGTGGGACGAACGAAAGTGTTTTTCATGGACTCGCGACTATCCAGAGGCACTTGACAAGAGTCGAGGAAGAATTAATCGTTTGTGAAGATGCTTCATGAAATATGCAACCAATGCTTTTGAAGTTCTGCCACGGATCTACATGAAAGAGGACATTTACACGGAACGATCGTGCTGTTATCTTTGATTTTGATTCGATGAGTTAATGTATTAAGCACTTGTACGCAACGGTAAAGATTTGGTAAGATATTGTTAGCTGTGCAAATTAATTCGTAACGCATTTTTCGCATTAATTATGAACCAATAAAATACACATGTACCTGCGCCGAAAATTATTGCATTTCTAAGCAGATGAAGTGCTTCCGAAAAAGAAGATTGATGCAACAAAGATAATACTTCATTTTGACGATTATTTTCCAAGTAATTTATTAGCTTAAGAAATCAGGTCCAAATCATTAAAGGAAGCCTCCCGTAATATCAAGAATATCGAGAATTTCCACAATTTTCTTAAATAAACTGAACATCCCTACAAATCATTTTAACTAACATCTACCAACAGATGTCGATACGACTCCTACAAATAAAAAATCAATTTCTTTAATCGTACCACATTCGAGCCGATAAAAAATGTCGATAGAAACACTACAAAATGTCACGCAGAGACCGATGAACGATAAGTATCGGCGAGAGGGTTGTATCGATCATCGAGGGGTCACCGAATGGATTTTAGGAACGACGCGACGATGCGGGTCTGATCGCTTTTGCGGTCGTGGTGGTAGAAACCGATTTAGCAAACGACTGCACACACGCACTGTCTATGAATGTTTATAGACAGCAAGGTTTGGCAAAGCATACATTTGAACGCAATTCAATATTTGTGGCAGAAAAATGGGAATCGTGGTATCTGTTTGAGGTCTAGTACAAAGCATGCATTTGAAATTGCGAATCGTTCTCCACAAAACGTTTTCCACATACGTATGGATCAGTTCCTTTGATTGGTCGAACGTAACGTTTAGTTGCGTATGTCATGTTTGTCGAACGGTATATCTTTATCTTATTATTCAAGCGAGAGCTTGAAGGCACAGCGCACAGCCATGGTTATACATTTTCTGAGGAAAGACCTTAAATTATTTTTTAAACGTTATGTTATTCAACGATCCTTTGCGTTTTCCGTGTGTCTTGGAAATACTACGAGAAATGCGTGATACAAACGTACGTTAGTTAGGGTAGTAGAGTTACATGTATTCAATGTTTTTATTCTTTTATTTTGTTTACTGTTGAATAAGAAAATGGAACACGGGTTAATCGATAAATATAAAATTAATTATGCCCGAAAACAAGCCAAAGGCACAGCAATTGGTCACTCCACATAAGCGGCTCCACTACCCTAACATTCATTAAAGTAATAAGCTGTTTCGAGTATACATATTTTCACGGTGAAGGAAGGCTTCAGAACCTTTGCGCAGGCATATAAACTCCTCGGTGCTTTTTAAAAATCCCTTGCATTATGCCAGTTTGTCCCAGCCCTCGCACTCAAGGATTCCTCTCAACTCCTTCTCAAGCACCTACGCAAAGAAGGGCTCTTCGTTAAGTCATCTCACCCTGTAACCCTTTACACGCTGCGACACTGTAATCGCAGGACTTTTTCAGATCTATGAAAATTACAGCACATCTTGGAATGTCTACAATCAGATTTTTGCTAAACGTTGCTCTGGAACGTTAGGCTGACAGCGATTTTTATAAACCTGCATAGAATTTTTTAATTATTTTCTTTTTAACGTTTCTACCGATCCTTTGAATCCTCAAAACCGTTCAAAATAACATTTTCGTTAAAATATCGAATCTGGTTTACTGAAACTTTAAATGAAACGTTAATGAATCTATCCGAATGTGAAAATGTTTTCATTTACTTAGATATATACAGGGTGTTCCACAATTATTTTAACAGCCGAAAATGAGGGGTAGATGAGGTCATTTGAAGTAACTTTTTCCTTTGCGAAAATGCAATCTGCGGCTTTGTTTACGCGAGTTATTAACGGAAAACACTGACCAATGAGAGGTGACGGCGCGAAGTTCGAGAGCCCGCAGCACGAGGCTTTGACAGATGGTCGGGACGGACTTGAGCCGCGTTCGAAGTATTGAACAAATCACGAAGCGAGAACATTCCGGATTTTCTCTTACTACGTAACAGTGATATTTTTAAGAAAAACGCTGTTCACCTTTACTTTAGAACGTCTGGCCATTTTAATTTTCTAGTGTGCATGACACCTTGTGTGTAACCTTAACATATTAAGGTTACGTCAAGGACATATCAAGGTTATGTCAAGGTTATCTCAAGGTTATTTCAAGGTTATTGATAATATTCTTCATATTTCTCTAAACAAACATATCCCTTACGTCCTTTAACACGATTATTATTTATTAAATTAGCTAATAACCTTGATATGTCCTTGACACAACCTTGATATGTCCTTGACACAACCTTGACATGTCCTTGACACAACCTTGACATAACCTTGATATGTCTTTGACATAACCTTCAAATAACCTTGACATATCAAGGTTATGTCAAGGACATATCAAGGTTGTGTCAAGGACATATCAAGGTTGTGTCAAGGACATATCAAGGTTACGTCAAGGTTATGTCAAGGTCAACATATGAAATTTTTAAGCAAGGTTTACAGTGAAGATTAACAAAGTACGTAAATGATATTTTAATTTAAGTAATTCCGTGTCCGAACACAGTTCAGCGAATGATTCGCGAAGCTAATTTAATAAATAATAATCGTGTTAAAGGACGTAAGGGATATGTTTGTTTAGAGAAATATGAAGAATATTATCAATAACCTTGAAATAACCTTGAGATAACCTTGACATAACCTTGAGATAATCTTGACGTAACCTTGATATGTCCTTGACATAACCTTAATATGTCAAGATTACACACAAGGTGTCATGCACACTAGAAAATTAAAATGGCCAGACGTTCTAAAGTAAAGGTGAACAGCGTTTTTCTTAAAAATATCACTGTTACGTAGTAAGAGAAAATCCGGAATGTTCTCGCTTCGTGATTTGTTCAATACTTCGAACGCGGCTCGAGTCCGTCCCGACCATCTGTCAAAGCCTCGTGCTGCGGGCTCTCGAACTTCGTGCCGTCACCTCTCATTGGTCAGTGTTTTCCGTTAATAACTCGTAAACAAAGCTGCAGATTGCATTTTCGCAAAGGAAAAAGTTACTTCAAATGACCTCATCTACCCCTCGTTTTCGGCTGTTAAAATAATTGTGGAACACCCTGTATAATATACGTACATACTGTAGATTTTTAATCAATATTAAATTTTACATACAAATTAATGTAAATTTAAATAGCTTTAAATAACCTTAAAGTTTAACTAACATTTGTGTAATGAACTGGTCATGTACTAATGGCAATGCTATGGAATTGTAAATGTTTATATCAAACGTATCTGTTATTCGACTTGACTTGGGGTATAAGACAATAATAGTGAACTATAAGGAAGAATAGTTGAAAATTATTACATTAGCGTAATATACGTAAATAAAATATAATTTGCATCTTGTTGTACAGGAAATGTTATTTAGAATCGTATACCTTAATACTCCCACCATTTTTGGCCACAAACAGCTTTCATCGTCTTGCAAATAAAAAAATAATGTATATTTAAATACATGTTTTTAATTATTATATCCAGATTAGATATAATCTTCAAGTTTATATATAATATAATATTTCTATATTGCAATATAATATTCCAATATTTCTATGTGTGAAAACTAACTGTAACTTGTGAATACTTTGAACGACAAGGAATTAATTTAATAACCACATTTCCACAAAATTCATTCCACTATTTCCAAATATCAGCCTATCCCGATTGCAGTATCTAATCGCACGATAATACAACTTCACTAATTACTTCATACCGGCACCAAAAGAACCAGAGATCACCCATGCAATCGCCGTCGTTGCTTTCAATCTATCAACACCGTGAATAGAACGGTGAAAATGCGGAAATGCGAAGCGTGTACGAGATAATGGAAATTGCTAATAGACTGGTTAATAATGATAATAATAGCAGTGGTATCGTTTCGATAGGGAAAAATCGATAGGATATCGTTCTCCACGGCTGCATTTCGATCAGACCTCGTTGTTGCGAGCCAGAGAGGAGTATGCTACCTACTACGCGATGGCTGTGACGAGCGGGCGTATTTAAGCGTGATTAAGCTCAGCAATATTGGGCTTTCGATCACAAAGGGAATTTCAGTTGCTATATCCTGCTTCCTCTGCTCGACACCGCCGTGAAGTGTAATATAACCATAAACGTTCATTATCGTCTGATGAAAGAGGCTTCGAGGTTTATTTTTATGTTTAACCCTTTGCACTCGAATGGTGACTCTGAGGCACCACTAAAATTTGTTATATCACGCTTTAAGATAACTTTTATATTAACAAAATTTAGATCTAAAAAATTGTTAAGAGTGTAACTGTTGAGCGAGTCCCAAGTGTCAATTTCATGTGCATAAAATGTATTTTGTCATATAAAATAGAAATACTGTAAGTTAGAAAAATGATTTTATATTTAGAGTTAAAATAACTTCGAGTGCAAAGGGTTAAATCAATTACTCCTGGTTATTCCGTTCTTCATAGTATTGCACAATATTAAACGAAGTCAAATGAAAATTTTGTTAGTTACTCGAATCAAATGCTTCCATTTCATTAATTTTATACAAACCTACGATATGCAAGTGCGAAGTTTGCAAATTTTGTTTGAAAAATTGCAAAACTTTATCAGCTTTTTATTCAGTAGGACTAGTCCCATAACATCGATAAAACTTCGAATGAATACATAATCATGAATTTGTTCATTCAGAGTTCTCGTGCCACATTGTGGACAGACGTGGAATAAGACACATTCGTCGCAGGATGCAGAAAAGCTATATAACTGGCTTGTATTTTTACTGTGTACGTTGTATAAAGATCACTTCGACGATGTCAATAGATAGTATTGGTATTCATTTTAGTTCGAGCATTTTCAATTAAATGTACCCGGCTCAGTGGATCCTTTGGTTAATATTTTACGTCAACGTCCGCACGATATTTCTGAGAAAAATTCGTGAAGCGCCCAGTCATTGCCACACCTGTTTTCCAATATCAACGAAAAAAAAGTATAAATTCGTTGGATACGAAGGGGCACTCTTACGTCAATATGATGGCTTTCAAAGCTCACTGCAAACTAAAGTTATAAAGGACGTTGCTAGCACACTACGGTGCTCGTATTCACTGATAAAAATTATTTACAGTATTTGCAGTTGTTTTCGAAATCCTCTTGTAAATCATCGAGATATGTGTGAGTTCCACAGTGTTGAATAGAAAGATGGAAAGCAGATGGGATCTAGCACAGCAGTCGTGCTGTTTTTCAGATTATGGAAAGTTCTGTTTATGGAAAGCAATTTTAATTAAATAACGTGTTGGTGCTGTAGCGTATAATGTGGACGCTTTTTTTACAAGGTTCTAACACCAAATGATGTAGAAGCTATTTTATTTAGACAGAAGCAAATGTATAAATGAAAATGAATGGAAATATTCATTTTTAACGACAAATACATATGTATACAAATTAAGTATGCTATGGTATAAATCCTTTTGTAAATGTGTTTTCAACTAAGAAAAATTGTATTTATCGTTGGAGACATTGACTTTAAGAATATCTATAAGAAGTTTCCTCATGAAACAGATGTTTTAGAACCTGTATAATAAAAACTCCACAGATAAATACAAAGAATATTAATATAACTATGATAATTATTCGATAATGTTGTAGCACTATTCATTGAATAATATAATTCAATATTTGTTACAAATATTTGCTTGCAATTAGAATATGATTATGCATATTGCAATATGATTGGGAACCTGTTGAATATTGATAAACGAAATATCTACTTCCATTATAGAACAATTTATATAGTAAACAATTCTTCAATTAATAAAGATGCCTTCATTGGAAGTGTTTAACATATTTCTTTAACAAAGAGCATCGTTTTAGAGATTAATTGATCTCCTAAATGTTGCACCTACTCGTTTTTGACATAAAGGAGCGAAATAAACAGCCGTCTCATTATTTGATGTTATACACACTCTCTCTCTCTCTCTCTCTCTCTCTCTCTCTCGTTATTAATTGCAACTCTACTTCATATTCAGCAGGGTTTGTTAAGTAGCAAAACGCGGGTGTTCAGACTCACCACTGAACAACGTTGCGGATGCAGACGACCGCTAAAAGATAGCGTTGCTTCTCAGAGATATCGTTGATCAAAGCCACCGGATTTCTCAGTAGTTCCAGACAGACGGACTTTCGGAAACCCTAGAAATTCCCGGCGTGACTTCTGTCACGGAAGTACCAGCCAGAAGCCAGCGGAACGGATGTCTTCGAACCCGGCGCAGATCCAAGGGACGGAGCCACTGGACGTTAACCTTTTGCCGAACTTCCTAACGGGCTGGTAACGGTTTCAGGGAAGTTCGACATCATGGACGATTTGGCACTGTTACAATTCCCTGCGTTCGACGTTAGGCCGGGTTCAACGAACCGAAGCGGGATTTTATTATTCACTTCGAAGTTCGGAATTAGACGGTGTTGTAGAACACGATCCACACGGGCCACATAAATTATAGGCGATAAAATAGTCATAACCGGACGTTTTATGCACTAGTAACGGATGGGGATATATAAAACCAAGTGAAATGGAAATTTTCACCTGTTCCCTCGGCGAGTATTACACGTTCTCGTAAGTTAAGTCTGTAAGGCCGATAAAATCGAAACCAATGAAGACTGCTGCAATAAATGCTGACGTTAGAGGGCTTAATGCCATTTCCGTAGAATGACGCTACAGTTACAGTCATAAATTAAAGACGATAAATTTTAATTTCAGATACTTTAGATACTATGCATATTGTATTACTGGCACTTATTTATTTAGTTTGTTTGTTACTATTTCTTATTTCTTATTATTTCGCTATTTAATTACATGATAATTGAAGAAATCACTGCCCACGTATTTAGCCCATAGCACTGCCAATGTAACTAGACTATAGACCTTTATGCAAATTGAGTTGTTTAAACAACGGTTTTGTAAAGAATAAAATCAGTAGAGGTTGCTCCCCTAAATTACAGGTTTTATAGTACATTTTCATATAGATATACAGGATGAGTCACGCAACCTGCACAGCTGAAACAACTTATAAATTATGCGTTTTATAAAAATTGTGAAATGCAAAAGTTGCAAAATTTCAAAGGAGGCAAATGGTGGTGTATCAACTTTTGATTTCATAATTTTTATAAAACGTATAGTTTAAAAGTTATTCGGGTTGTCTGAGTTACTATATTTTGTCATGTTCGATACATTAGTAGAGTATGTATACGTTTATGTACGCAGCAAATATATTTTCCAGTATCTACTTGCAGAAAATGTTTATTAAATAATATGAAATTCTAGAACATTTTTCTGGAAATACTATAAAAATGAAACGAAACAAGGAGGGATCGATCATAACCAAGTAGACAAGTTAAAGTTCCTCCGTTCGGACCACACTTTTCCGTGTCGCGGATGTGTCCTAGCTGGGAACTCGATAGGTAGACACACTAATTAAACCATCTGACAACGCGCATGTTTGCGACCTTCTCGGAACAACGATCACCACTTCGTCTTTGATTCGAAGCAATATAATGGGTCGGTGGATCGTTTTAACGTGTCTCGTAAACACTTTCGAGGATCACGGGCACGCATATCCGTGTACACATTTATTATGGGCGTGTATAGCAAACGCACGCCACTACGTGTACCCACTCGAGGTCGGCTTTCGAACATCGACGGCACGATCATGATGCTTGTCCAACGGCAAACAAGATATGCCACCGGATTTACATTTGCTCCAAAATCATGCAACGCAACGCTCGCCTGCGTCGTTGTCATCCTGTTACAACATACTAATAATTCTCTCGTTTCTCAAAATCTATAGAGATAATTTCTGTTTCACATAATGATCCGCAGTCTATTGATAATTGGCAATTTTGATGTTAAAGTCAATGATTTCACAAATCTACAATTTACCGTGGTCAGAAACTGACTAATAAAAACCAATTCGTGAACTGAAAACTAATTCGGTGGTCTTTACAAACATAACACATGTGTAAAGCTATTGAAATCTCCAATGAGACTTAGAATATATGGATTAGACTAGGTTCAACATAGTTATGCAAGTACGAGTATAAGCGCAAAACATAGCAATTGACGATTTATCCGCAATGCGGAATTGTTCACTGGAAATCCGGAAACTCTAGATCATGGTTTCATGATTCCGTCGAAGATAACTGAAACTTTATGTGGCCAGCAAGGCCAATAGAACCATCAGCGGGCAATATGTAGTTCGACAGGAAATTTTCTGGATGCGATCTGACGCGGGTGTATTAACTGGGCTTTTACGACGGCATATTTCCATGAGCTTCCGTTGGCGGCGTCATTCCGCAATGAACATCTTTTATGATCGTGCTCAATAAATCGTGCCCACGTCAACGAGAATAGGAAGGAAGGAGTCGGACATGTTGTACCGAACGGGGGAGAACCAAATTCGTCGGTGACATAAGTGCAATCACGTCGATTAAACGAATTCGCGCTGGGGTCCGTCATTTAGGATGTTTCTAGGCTGACATTGCACAACCTGTACTAGCCATGGTTGTATATATAAGGTGTAATAATAAAGCTGTATAAATAAGCTTTCGACCAAACGCAGTAATACCAAGTTAACAGAAAATCCAAATTTAATTATATATAAAATTCGTAACAATTAACGTTCGTGAACACTATCTCGGACGGAGGCAACAGCGATAGAAGAATATAGACAACTAAATCTTGTATAAAGGTGAGCAAACTTTAAAGCCAATTTTCTCAAAAACGGAGCCCAGGATAAAAAAATGTTATATCAAAGTTTTTATTTATTTTTTTTCACGTAGAATCACCCTCTTCTCAGTTGTACTACGAATTCCGGCCCATCCTGTATATTTTTACTAATAAATAGATTACTATATATTCCAAGATGTAAAAAAGTTTCAGCAGCAAGTAATGGTTTAATAAGAAATGAGTAAGAATTTGATTCTTGATCTTCGGTCAGAGAAACCCAACTTACGCACAAGGGTTAAAGGAATTAATACATAAATTTCACGATAATTTGGAAGCGAAGCAACGTTACTTAAAATATTATTAAAGTTTGCCTTTCATTAATTGTCTGCGCATAGTCAATGTTTACGCGACTGTATTTTTCATATTCTTATTTATATTGGATTACTGCAAAAGTAATTTCGTATCTCTATATAGATAGTTTACAAAATATCCGAAATTACTTTTGCAACAACCCAATGGAGGACTCAGGTGCGCCTTGCATATTTATTATTAAGTCTAAATTTGTTATATCTAGTATTTACTAATGTCACGTAATGATGAGTTACAACCCCAGGCAGCATCTCTTAATGTAAAGGATACGTTACAGTAATCAGATTGAAACAAGCGACTCGCGTGGAATGAACTAGTATTGTACTACCTGCCACGGTGCACCGTAATATGTACTGTCATATCATAAATGGAAATACATGAAGTTGAGTAATTGTTGTTCGATGTAACGTGCCGGGGGTATGGGTCGTTAGCGTAATAAATACGACAGCTGCATTCATAATTTTCTTTGCTGTTCATATCCGAGAACCTCTCGTACTCTACATTCGTTTGTACTTGTCTACGCGTTTTAATGGTATAGGTTCCGTCAATTCATTTCATAGAAATGCATTCACTGCGTTATGCCTCATTACACGTCTATGAATAAAGAGCTACGGTAGCTTCGTTTATTCGCGCCTCGTTTTCGCGGATATAAGGTCTTGTTCATTGTCGGTTATATAAATTTATATATGTGTCGCTACGTTCAACGTACTAACAATAAACTGTACGAATATAGGTATTGATAGATTATTTCAATAAGCAGCTGAATGCTCGATACTATTGAATGATATTGTATTGATGTACAAAAAGCAATGAAACTAGATGACGAATTCTAATAAGTGCAATTCATTTTCGTGTACAAAGCAGATATTAAAAATAACTGAAATTCGTCACGTTTTTTCAGTGTAATATTTATACAGTCTAATGTTTGTAAACTTACAAAAATATAGCTAAGTAAAGTATAAATACTAACGAAACTAAAATTGTACGTTTTTATATCAATTAGTATATCTCTTCGGGAAACATGACATTAAGAAGCATAGCGACATGTTAAACAACGCATTAAGAAGAACTTTTATGATATTATATTTTGTAATCTAATTAAACACATTATTGAATTCTAAGGTGAAAACTAATTGTACAAAAGTGATAAATAACTTGGTAATGTATTTGCTGATCATTTTAATAGCTTCCTATCGTTTAATAGTTCGAATTTATTAAACATCGCCGTAAGCTAATAATGTTTAATCTCTAATATCCCTGTTCCATTAAGGATTACAAATAAAATTTCTCCTCATTTACCGCGAAAATGAATTGAGTAACAGCTCTTATCCCGAGAAGTCAATGAAGATAAGTCGTTCCGCTATTTAAAAATCTCCCAGCAGCCCGGCGCGACGACAGCTAATTGAAAGAAGACCATCAATTTCCTCGGGGCTAGATTAAGCTCAGCGAGATTGATGTCCAATGGTGCCACGCATATTCGGCGGCCATTATTAATTCCATACTAATCGATCCGGCCAGTTCCTCCGAATTGAATGTAAGGCAGCCTCGACGCCTGCGGTTTCCTGATGCGGTACAGGAGTATGTGACAGAGCAACCGGAGCAACGCGTTGATTTTCGGCTGCAGACTGTTCCGATCTGGCAAAGTGCAACCGGTTAGGCTACGAACCTTGAAATGAGAACCGTTCAATGTCCGTTACCAATGATCATCGTAAGGATACATTGTTGTATATTAAAGTCCTTATACTGGGTTGCGCGCGTCAATTTCAGTTATTAAAAATATTTTTTCTACGGTGGAATCTTAACATAAAAACAGGATGATGAGCGTATTTGGAGATGATAGAATAGTTAATATTGGCGGACGAAAGAATTGCTTATTATCTATTGTTTAAAATCATTTGAATAGTGGAACGTTCGTACGTGTTCTTGGCTGAAGTGGATGTTTGCTTTCGACATAACGAGTGCATAATGTAAAATTTGTTGTCTTGTCATTCGTTTCATGTCTTTAGTCTCATTTAATTGTGCCACGTCATTTAATTATATATGTATATTATATTTATCATCTCTGCCAATTCTGTCACATAAATATTTACCATAGACGTTGATTTTAACAATGCCTGTTCTAGAAAGTGCACGTAAATTAGAGCATGTTTATGTTGGAGCTGAGATAAAAACCATAAGCGCATCGATCAAAACAGCGATAAGAAGAAATTTCTTTCTTTGTTACATACAGGGTGAATCTCATAACACGGTGATTTCAAGTACCTCGTAAACAGAAGTTGCTTGGTTTCAAGAGGCAGATGACCTGTGATCGTCATGCTCTTACTTTTCTCTTTCATCGAAATACGACGGTCACTTTCGTTTTTCTTCTATTTAATTTTGTTAGATATATTTGTCCTTACACAAGAAACATGTAATATTTGATACGTTTGCTCTAACGCAAACAATCACGTTATAAAACAATAGAATAAATTTCTGCGCGTCGCTAGTTTTTAGTTACACTCTTAGCACCCTTCTCATGCAAAACAATTAAACGAGCAACGCTCGATTGCTACGTACAGCTACGTTCATAGAAGACGATTAATATTGTGGCCTTGGTATCAAAAGTCATAAGCTATACAATGCAGGACCCATTAGTACTAGCTAATGATACTATATACTCTATCCTTTAACCCTAGAAAGATAACCATATGACAACGTACGTAAAAGATAACCATACGCTTCAGAGGCGCATGCTTTTCTAAGGCGTCAATTTTATACTAACAATGGATATTTATTTAAGTTAATCTAGTCATTTTAAAGGTTTGGCATTATTGTAAAAATAAAATGCATTTATATTATATTTTTTTATATTTTAAGTAATTTTAAACTTAAATCACTAGACCTCTATGAAAAATTAACAAAAATCAACAGTCTTCGCAGGCGCCTCTGCGACGTAGGTTATCTTTCTCGGGTTAATTTTATCTAAAGTTACGATTATAATTATTGAGCAACTCCTTTTAAGCACTCCATTTTCAGGAGTGTTCTTAAATAGATGATTTTCGTATTGTAGTAAGTTGGAAAAACGTTAGTTTCTTTTTTCTATTTTTTGTCACTCCTAATAATAGCGATATTAAACAAAATTATTTTAGTCATTGTGCAGTAAACTAGTCCCTCTATCAACTTCAAAAAATTCAAGTCCTTTAGATCAGTTTTAAAAATGTTATACCATTTCGAAAGGTGTCCGAAGACTTTTTACGCTTATTGTAAATTACTGCTACTGAACATTGAAATTTTGCTATCTTTTTAAGAAAAGGAACCACTATGCGACGCCCATTGACGACGTCCATTGACGACCTTCGTTGACGACGGATTTTCGGTGGTCCCCACGCAACTATGACTCATCGAACGAATCATCATCCGCCGCTGAAGGAGCCATGTCCCGCCATGGCGTCGTATTCGCAGTCACGATTCGCGGGTATTCGTAATTGCGATCCGAGCGTGACCGAGGACACGCGGCAGCACGCCTACGCCGATCTGAACTAGGTCGAATCGAAATTCCAGCATGGGGAAATACTCGAATAAAGACAAGACACGCAGAATTATTAGCGTAGATGGCGATATGTTCTACCTATCTATGACAGTTCGGTTAGACGTTTTTGGGACGTTAAGTATTGATCTTTCTTTCGACGACACCCGGTTTCCTGCTCCCTCTTGCTCCGGCAATAGCTTTTCAAACTGCTGGGTCAGATGGTCCTAATTAAGGAACTTGATCGGGCCAGTTGGAGTTCGACTATTACGGACACCCATGTTTCAATTATCGAATACCGTTCCACGTATTTTCCTTGGCCGCGTTTCGATCGTTTGAAACTTGAGACGCCTGTAATTATTGGATTGTACCAAGTGAAATTGTCGGTTCTAGAAGACAATGTGTGCGAAGAATGGATCAGTGTATAGGTATTGTTATTCGACTGTCTGATTTCTGACAATTAATTAAAACTGCGTAATTAAACGTGTTAATTAATTAATAATTAATAATTTAATTAAACATGTTTCATTAAAGTCCGTAGGAAATATTAACGTGTTTAAATGAAATACGTGATAAAGTATATTGTTAAAATTGATAAATAACGTTAAAAATGATCCGAAACGCACTCAGTTATATTTCTGTCAGAATGATTCGACGTTCGCGCGTTGAAATATCGACACACTGACAAGTGACATCGTCCAATTCGATGTTGTTGATTCTAGTAAAACTTGACAGAGACGTGCAAAGCATTCTAGAATATTCGATACGTGTTCTTTTATAGTCACACGTTTTCATGTTGTGGCTAGACAACCTACTTTGTAATACACCTTGATAATTAATGGAAATATATATAGAATACAATGTAAAGTACAGTAATTGCTTGTCATTTTATCAGGTTAAGCAAATTATCGAATACATTTAATTGAAAATTGGTTAGTAAATGGCCATCAATCATAATTATGTCGTCGTTTTCAAATTATCGACATTTAAAGAAGTCAAAATTGAAATTTTTGTATTCTCGTGTCGAACAAATTAAAACTTCGAAGACTCCATATTATTTCAGCAACTGGCCTTATACTGCTTTTATTCGTACCTTGAAAATCTATCAGCGTTTGCCTACAGGGACTACTAAACATATTCTTCGATACATTAACCGAATCGGCATAGTGCTTGCGCCCATCTGTCAAAACACCCAACAAACAAATGAACCGTATTAAGAGAAATAAAAACAACCGGCCGCCCTCGTCCTTCGGTTTCTCGTCTCATTGCCGGGGAATTGCTCTCAAGATCGTTTCTGTGGGCTTTTCCACGGGGTGACTCATCTTGGAAGAAAGGGTGGAAAGGCATTCCTGGGCAGAGGGCCGTAGAATAGGCACGTTCTCACGTATATGTCATCACAGGGTCGTGAACCCTTCTCTACTTAAGGAGAAGGGCGCAGCAGCCCTCGCGTCGCAGCATATTATCTATTGAGCCTGCAGCTTCGTAAAAGCTGCCTCTGTTCGAAAAATTTCACTGGAGAAATCGCTTCACCGGACGCAAAAAAGCGGCTACGACGCCAGCAGCCACTTTGTGATTGAGCTTTAAAATGAGAATGATAAAGGCACTCGTGTAGTCTTTCTCCCTCGACCTGCTCTGCATCCTTCCCCCTGTCTCGCTCCTCTTTCCCTTCCATTAACGTTAATATAAATTTGCGAACGGAGTTACGTGTAATTTGCCGGAAACTTTTGCGTCGGCAAAGAGACAAAGACTTTTTCATCCTTGTAATTATTACTAGTGCACCGTAGGAGATGATTGCTACGTTTAGAAAATGTACAGTAATGGGAAAAAGGTTAAAATGAAAAGGACGGAAGAAAGAAATTAATAAAATGCACTGTGATGGAAGATCTTCTCTAAAACAACGACTCGCATGTCGCTATCCATTTACATAGAAAGGATTTATGTATATTAACTTTCTGGTAATCAGTTTAAATGACTGGTTCCGATAAGGAGGTCAACTTTGATCTCATGCAGAATCTCAGATGCAGAATTTTACTGGATTTCGCCACGGTGACATCCAAATCATTAAGAGCATTCGCACTGCGAAGGCCAAAAGAAGTTTCAAGTCTCTCTGTCTATGGGTGAAATGATAATGGGATGACAATAAAACAGCTTGTTTTATACAAATCTTAACAGCAAGATTTAGAAAACAGGAAATATAGAACTGTATCCTCTACGCATCTCCCTAAAAATTTATATATCAACGGTAGAAATCGCTTAATCAAACATGATGATGGCATTTAAAAAAAGATCTGATCTTTTGAATTGTTACTAATACCTTCTGAAATCGGAGATGTAGAAACGATAAACTATACATACATGTATTTTATTGAACGCTACAATCCTTAAAAAATAAACTTCAAGTATTTCCTAAGGTTTGATGCAACGAAATAATAAATTCGCTTTGAATAAATCCTTGCATATGTATTATTTTACGTATATTTCGAATAAATCAATACAGTGGACACGGTCC
The DNA here is from genome assembly GCF_051020955.1 of Megalopta genalis. Taxonomy (NCBI): domain Eukaryota; kingdom Metazoa; phylum Arthropoda; class Insecta; order Hymenoptera; family Halictidae; genus Megalopta; species Megalopta genalis. The sequence continues at coordinate 21,880,699 of NC_135018.1, read as the reverse complement.
CTATAAGGTTTTTTTAATCAGTGCGCGTGTCAGATAACAGAAAAGCCCATATCCAATCGGAAGGCTCATATTTACACAGGAAAGTCTCGAGCGCTTCCTTCCTGCTTGTACACACAACATTAGCTTATGTAAATTGATACATTTACATTTGAATGGTCTTCCTAATATTGCCCAATATCATGGCGTAAACCATAATTGAATTCCATAATGTGGTAAAATGTTCTAGTAAATTCTCTACGATACTTTATCCTCGGATTTGAAACTAAACCTTATAGTAATTTCCACGATGATACCGATACTGCAACTTGTAACACAACGTTTCTGTATTTTCTAATAATTTTAATAAATCTAACATATCACACAGACTAGTACCCATTATCTCTTCTGATAATTTCATAGATTTATGAATTGTTTAAACATTTATGTCACAAACGTAGTCCGAACATTAATATTTCATCCAGCTGTTCTCTCAAATTGCTTGAGATGTCAACTTCTGATTAATTCGCTTTAAGCAGAACTGTAAATATTAAGTTCGAAAAAGTAGAAGTCAATGATTCGATTATGCATATTTTTGCCCAAACAAGACTTCAAAAGAAACATGATTCTAATGTTAAGGAATCCTTTCGAAGTGAGCCAAAAACTTGTCAGTACCGAAACGGCTAGCCTACGACAATATCATTCAAGAGATTAAATAGCAATCATTTTATCAAACATGCAGTTCAAGGGTTCGCTCACTGAATATATAAACTTATATAAAAACCTACATAAACCTACATAGACCTATATAAAATCGAAATTCTCCCTTTGAAATCGGGCGATGCATTTCAATTGGAGGAAGGTGCGTGAGCTCATATCGTCGGAAATTAAAAACGGTGTTCGCCGTTGTAGAGACACACTCGAGGCTTACACGAGTGCATCGAGAGTTGCAGAAGAATGCGGAGGGAAAGAGCCGAAGGTAGCAGGCTCGTCTGTTCAAGGATGGAAATTGAAATTCTCAGCTTCCAGTTCGACTTCCCCGGTCGTTGAGCCGTTTCTGTTTGCATCGCGTTGTCCCGCTCGCAGTGTTATGCGTCCTGTATGCAACGCATATTTCGAGCGAGATGGTGTCCTGCGAAATAACAGGAAGAAGAGGGAAACGGAAAAGGTGATGCAATTGGCCCGAGAATGCAAGGAAATGCATGGAACAGCCGTCAGTTTCATTACCTGTAATACGAGTGAGTCTTGTTGCGCTCCCTGTTACACCCTTATAGGGTATGGTCCTTCGATTCTACTCTATTGAGGACTCCGACGTGTATCTGGGACCATTCGATATCATTGAATACGGCAGATAGTCGCATGGCAGAATAATTCAGAGTAACTCGATATGTAGAATCGGAGTCGCTCGTTGTAGATAAACATTAAAATTGGAGCATATTGATTTCGCGTCAGGGACGTGTACAATGGCTATCGACGGCGACCACGATTGCCGGAATGTACAGACTAGCTCCAGGTATCATAAGGTAATCGATAAAGGCAATAATGGGCGTCTGTTACCGAAGATTATGGTAAACCTCTTTGAATGATGTACACGTATGCGCCCGGTTTACAGAGATTGATGAAGATGTAAATTGGTGGACGTGGCCGTGGCTTTATTTGGTATGTTGTCGGAGTGAGTAGTCTACATACGCCTGCAGCCACTTGTAAAATGATCAAATGCGTTCTATAATCTGGAACGCAAGTCACGAAGTATTGAAATGATATGTTATCTTACCTGTACTGTGTCAAAAAACTTATTTGATTCTTCGACAAAACGTTAAAACTTAGAGCAAAATGACGAGTGGAAGAAACTGTAACGAAAACATCTTTGATTATAGACGTTTTGCGCTAAAAATTAATCTACTTCTAAATTATCTTCGCCTTTTTGTGTATCGTAAATTAAGAGGGTTAATTTGATTTGTAGCAATGTAAATATGATCTACAAAAGCATTAATGTGAAGTACAAAAAGGTGAATATGTGATTACAGTGGTAAAAAGTCGTAAATATGTATGTCTTTTACGCGTGTAATACAGACTTAACCAAGACATGGGACTCCAGGTCCAGCTCCATTCATCTTACATGAATATCGAGACACTATTGGCAATACGGTAGCCAATCAATCAGAACGCATAAAACGACGGTTTGCAGCCTTCGAACACTTAATTTGCATTGTAATAACCTTCGGCTATCTACACCAGGTTGTCAAATTGCCATCTCTCCCTCTCTCTCTCTCTCTCTCTCTCTCTCTCTCTTTTGTTTCCCATGGCGAATGTGTCGGAGCAATAGGGGCGAAAAAATCGTTGAATTTTCTAGATACCCGCTGCATATGGGCCCATGTGTTTCTGTAACGAGTCTGACACTTCCTATGCGGAAACGTAAAAAGCGACTGCCGAGCGCCACGTGTTCCCGTGGCGTAGCCTTTTTATGCCCCATCGGCCTGAATCATGCGTGCCAGTCTGCGTGCCCAGCACGCGCGCACCATGACTCCGTGACGCGTGAAGACGAGTTCACGCGCCCTAGCTCGTGTCACGAGCTTGTAGTTTTTGCGACCCTGAATCTGCCCCCGGTTACAAGATATCGCCTTTCGTTGGGCTCAACCAGCGAACATTCAACCGTTTTCTCAGTTACATGAAAGTGGAATTTCTTAGACACGCGCAAACACAGCTTCATAAACGGGAGAACGAGATCTATGAGCGTACAAAGTTCCAACAAAATTCATGACTTCAAGATCTTGCATTCTCCTTGTTCGACTTACAGTTGGAGGTCGAATTGAGTGGACAGGTGACAATGAGGTATCATTTTTAATGATACTCTTGGAAAATGACAAAATTAGTTTTGATCTATCACAGAGCAAGCTTTCCTTGTATGTTCTCACATGTCACCTTTGGTAGTTGGTGTCTCTCGTGGTGTTCGTATTGCAACGGTTGAGGTCATGGATCAGTATTCAAGGTCATACATATTGATCGCTAAAGTGTTCAAAGAATATCTTTAAACGATTTCTCGTGATGCTTGACTTTTAACTACCTTGAACGATCTTCACAGTTGTAGGCCATTGCATTATCAAAATAATTATCGAAAAGCATCACTCATGAAACCACAAATAACAAAGACGAATTGAGCTGTTCATATTTGAATGGTCAATCTTGTATAAGATTTGTTTATTATACAAGGGTGGATCATTTAAGATAGATTTCCCGAATATTTCATTTGCTGTTGATGATATTATCATTATTTATTACTTATTTGATTTGTGTAAATAATCGCACGATTCCACCTCTTTTAATTATAACTAATTATTTGCATCTTGAAAGAATAACAAATAGCAATACTGTCCTAACATAAGAAAATCGTTTTGCAGCGTATACAAGGGAAACTTTACAATAAACAAGTTAATGGATATAAACTAATGAACGCACTGTAGCAGACAAACATTCATTTTTATGCGGTTAATGAATTCAAAATGAGCAATTAAACCGCATTTCCTATTGACTTACCAGTACAATTATCGCATACTTATCGTAGAAATGACGGTGTAGGTGAAAAATTGCACAGTACACTTCTATGTTTTGAAACACGAGCTAAACATTTGCGTTGGTTTTTATTGCGGACGTCGTATAACACTGTTTGAAGGTATACAAATTTTTTTAGAGCTAAACTGTTGTATTATATGAGAGTTACTAGTAATATAATTTTATGATTATTGGAAGAGGTAAAGTGCAAGCTTGTATTTCCGTTAGATATGTTGCTTCTCACGTGCAGCACTGTATCTTTATTGCAACCGATGGCATTGAACACTTTCCTTAACAGGAACATCGACACGGCATATAAAAACAGCTCCAACTAATTATAAACGAAACTGCTTTAAGTCTGAAAGTTCATTATTGCGTCATATACGATATCTGTAGAAAAATGAAATTGAAACGCATGAAAATGGAGGGGGTGAAACACTTGTAACAAATTAAACCTAAGATGATATCAAATTTGGAGTATATCAGTGCGCGTGCTAGTCGGAGACCGATTTGATCTTTAACATAAACATACACAAAATATATCTAAAATAACATATATATACACAAATGTATCGCAAATTAGTCGAATTAGACTATAATTATCGGTTTTTTGGTTGTCATTTTATGAAAAAAAACAACACACTCTATTATCTAGATTTTTTAGTGCTTCAACATTATACAAGAACAGCACAATCATCTAAATAACCCGAAAACTCAAAAACATGAATATTCAAATAAAAAGTAAACATCTCATTTCAATATTAAAAATAATTCAACAGGAACCTAAAACATTATGTTTGATATTTTCTAGACAACGACAAAATATGTATCGGTTAATAAAATTTTAACATTTAAATATGAAGTTCCTGTTGCCTTTTCCATAACGGGTTACTGCAAAGATATGATCACTTTACCGATCAGTCTGTCCAAATAATTTCTAAATGAAGAAATTTTAGTCCTTAAATAAGTTCCTGACTGCACCGTTTTCAAATGGTGGATTAACATTGATCAATAAACGTTAATAATACATACGTATAACCAAGAAATCTAACTTGTAATAAGGTGCGACTTTGACTCGCAGTATTTCACACGCTGAAATTAATTTACGTTCATTTTCTTGTCATCACATTCGCCTTGAACAGTCGCAATTAAATAAAAAACCTTCGCTGGAGGGGGAGAGGTGATTGAAACACGGCAGAGCGTGGCATCCGTAAGCAGACCAGTAGCGTAATCGTCGACAACAGCGTGATCATTAATGAATCGAAAAGATCGGTTCCGATCGGCGGGCTACGAGCTGCACGTCAATTAAATTGTAGGCCCGACAAATGGGCAAACGTTTTGGGATCATTAGACAAACGTTCGGCGACGTTATTAATGTCGACGTCGGTGCGTCGTAGAATAACTCGTCCGTCTTGTTCATCGAGGATCATGCCTGCCCGTTTTTCCGCCGTGAAAAACGCTCCCAAGTGAGATTCGAACTATCGATCCTACGGACCCGTTCCAATTTCTCACAATATACGCTGTTCTGTGATCTGCATCACGGCGACAATGAATCTTGCTTAACAGTCCCGATCGCTCAACTATTAGCGAGTATCGTGTGCAAAAGAAAGCGACACCTTTAATCACCGTCTTTTGCGATACTCGATCACTGCAGCTGGCAGGTAAGAAAATGCGTATACGTCGCTATTTCTTCATTTTGATTGGTTGCTTAACTCCTTGATGTTCAAATATTTTCACCTATATGTATCATTCCCGAACTCTAAATCAATTTTTAAACTCGTTCTGACTTGATCGTCAAAATAAAATTAAGGTCATTCGATTCTCTTGTGATAGAAGCTCTCTTGTGCACGCATAAAAAGTGAAGCGTAGTTTTGAATTTAGTCATGAAGAATTATTATACTGTAGAACCTCGTTTATCCGGATCGATCTTCGAGAGTTAAATATTCAGATAATAGTTTAGTTATATGTAATATATTATAATTAGTTTAGTTATTAATCTGCATCGCGTTTCAGATTGAACTGTTTATTACGTGGAATGAATCAGAATAATTAATAAGTCAGACATTGGCAATCCGGATAATCGAGGTGTTCTACTGTATCACGTTTCAAAATAATTTTTATACTTAGTCGCGTACATAATCGAAATATGCTTACAACTTCTGGAACGAATTGAATTATTCCGATGTCGTCAATATGTCAGCGTTCGACCGCAAAGGAATAAAAGATACAGTAAACAGGAAATATGCTGAAAGAAGTCCGCGCTGGATGCTAAACGTTTCTTATCACAGTGTCCACGCGAAGGAGTTGATCACCTCGTTACCAGTGCGAGTAATGCATCTGTTACGGCTTCTATTACGATCGACAATCCAGACGCCACGCCGCGTCAGGCTGCTGGAATCGCTGTAATTGGAGAATTTTGTGAGTAATCAGACTCAATCGAACCGCGCGCGCGTGCTTAATTACGCTCGGTAACTGTGTCTTTTCGATAGCTCTCGCCATTGCGCGGCGTTCCTCTCTTTCTTTGCCGTGAAAAGAAAGCGCTCGTTAAAGCATCCGCGGAAACACTTCGAGTATGATTCCCGGTGGCTGCAAGGAAAAAAAGAAAAGGGAAAGAGGGAGGCCTGGTTCTCGAGTCCTTGCGCGAGCGGCACGAAAGAGAACCGCACGCTGGAAAGAGGCGTCCCGCGCGTCGGGATGAATAGCGTCGTTTCCCTCGGGATTATGGGAGTGTCCTACTCCAGAATTTCGAGGGAGATTCTCCGAGGCAATCGGGTCCGCTGAAAAATATTCTCCGGTGGATATTAAAATCTGCCTCGGGTGTTTGGGCACCGATGTCTTCGGCTGTCTTCTACCGGTATCTTCCGGCAAGCGTTACTTGCGCTGAAACGTGAAACAAAGCGTAACCTAAAAATCTATGAAAGAGAGTGCTGCGAAAATCTTCAACGGCGCACGACATAGTTCTGTATGGACAATCGAGATAGACGGAGTTATTGTCTGTAGCGAGATATATGATAATATCCTCGGTTAGTTTGATAGTAGCGCTATCCTCATTGCTTATCTATTGGTCCTTTAATTAACTAGTCGCGTCAGTAGCTGATTATGATTGACTAGTTGCTGGTGGCGTTATCCTCGTTGTTTCTCTATTGATCGTTATTGGCAACTAGCTACAAACGTTAGTAGCAGGTCGTCAATAATTAGTTGCTACAGTGCGTCCTTTCAACTAGTCAGTAGTAACGCTATTAGCAGATCATTATTGACTAGCTGTTAGTAGCGCTATCCTCGCTGCTCCCCTGTTGATCCCTATCGAGGATAGGAGAGTAGACGTCATGTGTAATGAACAATACGATAAACACTGTTTTTTTGTTTTGTAAATTCGCATACTGTATAGTTGCAACGAAAGTGACACAATCCCAGAAACGCAATTCTTGAATTGTCACTATAAGAATAGAACTAGATACTAATTCAAGGAGCTGGCGCATTAAGGAGGAAATTTTCCTTCTGGATAACTTGGACGAGCCAATAGGAAATAACTAAAAATCAAATACTGTAATTGATGTTCGTAAAGAAGATAAGTATAATATAGATAAGTAAGATAGTAAAGAATATAGTAATTACACATTAGGGAGACTTATCGAGAGACGATATTTTATTGTAATCATGACTACAATTAATGATACATTTAGAAATAATAAGATTTGAATAATATAATAAACTATAAATCTATGGAATAACGAATAACAAAATAAAGATTAGTTGATTAGTACAATGGTCAAGATTACTTTTTACATTGCATTTGTCTATTTTAACTTTTAGAAGCAAAGTGTATCATAGCTTTACATTTATATTTCTCTGATGGGCGAGCAGAATAGTAAATCAAAATTATTAGTTGTGCAGAAGAGCACATTTTAAAAGTATACATCTTGTACAATTTCAAAACATTCCTATTTCATCGAAAAACGATAACTTGTATTATTTTTGCTAAAGTTCATTTTATATTGTAAGTATAAGGTTACTCAGGACTTATTTTAATTACATTCCTAGATTCAGGGCTTCGATTTTTAGACTTTTCTCGACAAAATCCATTGGAATGTACACTGGAAAGTCAAAGAAAAAAAAATTTGGAAACCCCAAGGAAAAGTTTAGTCTACTAAAGTTCTAACATCACAATAATTTTTTAAACAACACTAATACACATATTGGTAATCTTAAGCTTTATTACAAAATTTCTTAACTCTCTTCGTTTATATTGTATTTCTCCCTAGTTCTCCTAATCGCCGTAGCGTAAACGAAGTATATATCCGTAACTGTCGTTCATTAGTCAGGAAAAAATGTGAATTTTTAGAAATGTTTCGGTATTTCATAGTCGACCAGATCAGTTCTTCAAAAGAGGAGATGCGGTGTTTATAATAGCTGTCCATCACGCTTATGCGATCCATACGTTATGAGTCTGGAATAATTGAAGTGGGATGGACAGCTGTGTGACCATAAGTGCACCTCGGGTCGCTTCTTTTGAAAAATGGGTCACGGTATTTCAGGATTTCATTTCCACAGCACTTAGTAGTTCACTGACTCGTTCTCAAAAATGCATAAAAATTGATCTACATATAAATAAAATAGTGTATAAAAAGAAAAGTAAATTGAAATGTTCACCGTGCACACAATTGACAAAAATCTTTAAAACTTGGTACAAGTATACAGTGTCACACACATTTTCAATATTATTTAGGTACTGTAATAAATTCAGTCTACTCATTTTTTTCTACAAATGCATAAAGTCTTCATAACTCTAAAATATGCATAGTCCAAAGTATTCGCGACAATTTCCTGAATATTTATACGATCATGATGTACACAATTGACAAAAATCTTTAAAACTTGGTACAAGTATACAGTGCAGTGGTCTGAATTTGCGATTCTATCTGAGCACAATGATTTTTGTCATTATATTACCCTCTACGTTATACGAAGAAACTTATACGATGCATATGTATATTCACTTTGAGGGAAATATAATGACAAAATTCATTGTGCTCAGTTAGAATCGCAAATCCAGACCACTATACTGTATACTTGTACCAAGTTTCAAAGATTTTTGTCAATTGTGTACATCATGATCGTATAAATATTCAGGAAATTGTCGCGAATACTTTGGACTATGCATATTTTAGAGTTATGAAGACTTTATGCATTTGTAGAAAAAAATGAGTAGACTGAATTTATTACAGTACCTAAATAATATTGAAAATGTGTGTGACACGAGGTGGTGCTACGCGTTACAGCCAATCGTGATCGCATTTTTTGTAGGTGCCTTTTCGCTAGTTCTGATTAATAGAAAGAGTGTAGCGTAACGCGATAGACCGGATGTACGATACATGCATTTTGTCTCCTACTCGTGAATGCTAAATGCTTGTTCGTAAATTAACAGCGCTGAGCTAGTTGAGGCGTGATTTAAATTTGACACTCCTTTGGTGACACAAATAGTCTTAATATGATATAACGACGTGTTCGGTGTGTTACAAGTGATTTGTGTGTCTATGATGTTGACCGAAAGTCAGATACGTTCTTTCGTTCTATGTGTATGAAACGCTTGAATGCAAATAATGCATGTGTTTCTATTAGTTGAAGAAGTATATTTGCGACAATGGGGAAGGATAAGTGATCAAGCATGGCAGTGATAGAACGAGACAGAAGAGTTTGTAAAAATATCTTTGGCCGTTTGACTGTGTATGAAGCGGTCGAGTGATCGATGGTCGTAGTCGGATCAAAATAGATTCGAAAAATTTCTACTTGATTTCAGCTGTTTCAAATTGATGTGGATAATTTGTGTTTTCATAGAGTCTTCTGTTTGTAACTGTGAATATCGAAAAGTCGGTATTTACGTCGTACGACGATAAATTGATAATATTCAAACGTATTTCAGAGATACGTCTAACAATTTCATTAAACTGATTCACCATATTCTGTCGTTATGATTCGTATTCTGCTCCAGGCGTCTCGCGTTTGATTTAAATAATGTCATATCGCATTCTGTGTAATTTTGTTTCGCGTTTCTGAAACATTTTCTGTCCGCGTTCGGGGCGTTCCCGTCGACTCTATATTCGCTTCGTCCGGCTGAAAGGTTTAATTCAATTATAACAGCTTTGCTGAAACTGGGAGTTATCCTACGTGGAAGTGTACAGATTGGACTAATATTTGAAATACGCTTTACCGAAAGAAAAATTAGAAGACTCGGCTTCTTGTTCGTCATGTAAAAACAGAAATGCTGGAACGTTCCTACGACTCGGTGGAACCTCTATTTATTTCGTGCTAGGAAGGCGAGAGCCGTTTCCTGTTCGTATTCAAATTGTAGGCGATCGAAGACAAGCAGGATATTGGACGTCTCTGTCGGTGAGATGGCTCGGTAACACCTAGATTCTAGAACGTAGAATATTATCAAAACTATCCAAATCCAATATCCTGTACATACACGGAACACCGTGATAGGATTGTCGCGAAGTCACTGAACTCCGAAGAAGTCATTTGCAACTCCGAATTATTATTTGATTAGATTCTTTCTAGGATTTATAGTGATGTTCGTGTTAGAATGTCATCAAAGGAAAGCAATATATTGTTTGATGGATACATATCGTATAATTGAAATTGTTAAAATGTATTTACATTTTTATTTGAAAATTTTTCACTTTCTTATGTACACGATATGAAATTACAAAACTATGACGAAGTAAAGTATAATTTACACGGTATAAATGTTTACATAAAATGAGTAAAATATGTGCAATTTCTCGTTTATACGTAATATTTATGAAACTATAGAATGAAATAAACAGAATCACACACATTCAATGCAAAATACAACTAAGAAAACTAAAATGACTGAAATCTGAGGAAAATATGAAGTACCAGTCTTTATTTACTTTTATTTTGTTTTTCTTCTACAGGTATTATCAGAACATAATTAGCGATCAAATAAAGCTGCTGAGAAAATGGTCTATTCGTGAAACTCATCGTAACTGGAGATAATGCACCATTGAATTACCATCTTTTGAATGTATTTCAAAATTTTCGTAACAATAACAATTTGATATGATTTGCAATATTTTATATATGTATTTCCGAAAATGTCAGTCTAAATCTCAACTGTGAATGATGAAAAATTATTAGACAGAAAGTAATCGACATTATTGAATAAACGTACGTATGTATATATGTATATAAAATACTTTCGTTCTTGAATTCCACTAAAAATGTCGCAGCAAACTTTCTAATCGGCCTATTACTTTCCTAGGTATCGAACCTGTTGAATCGGAACGCGCAGAAATAACAATTGACATTTATTAAATTCCATCGAGCACTGAATTATTCGAAACGATTTATTCTCCAAAATCCTGCCCTACGATTCACAGAAAGATTTATAACGGCCGCATGTGAATGATTTCGCATAATAGAAGTATAAATCGCATCTGTCACGCATATATGTTTAACAGCGCGGTATCGATGTTAATCATAATCAGTGCAATATTCCACGCCGCGCTGCTTTGGATTGTGACTGAACGCGCTATGTTTAGTCATACGCAATTTATACGTTGATTCCATTATTCGGATGAAATTCCACCATTTATCAAAACCTCACCGTCCCTACCTTTCCCGGCTAATTTGTCAAAGCGGTAGATGCGTGCATTCACGCGCTGAAACCACAACGAAAAATCGCAAGGTCCACAAACATGTATATTGATTGAATGATTCATTTTTAGATTCTAAAAAACAACGTTTTTTATATCTCCAAAACTGAAAATACAAAACCGTAAAATTTATTGTACAGTGTTCTTACGATTATTATTATTACTAGTATAATTTATCTTTCTTCCTTTCAGTATCTTTATATTACTTTTTTCGTACCTCTCTGAAGACTAATGGATTATAATAATAATCTAACCTCAGTATTTCACCCCCGATTTTTATTCATCCAGAATGAATTCACAAAGTTGTTCATCAAATCAATATTTTACCATTATGTTAATTTGACATCGAGGAACAGGTTACGTCCTGACACTACGATTCGTTTTACTGCTACGTTGATTAGCACTTATTCGTCTTTAATAATTTACCTGACACACCGAAACTATTCTTGTATCTTGTATGTCTCTATTTACTTTCGTCCCTAGATTTTGATACCAGAAGAATCAAATTTTGTTCCGATTTAGAAATCTTCATCGCGAGTCTGACTCGTTGTTACAGTGAGGATTGAATAATCGATAGAAACACGAAGAAATGTGGATAGGACCTTTGGATGTTTGGTCGATTCAATCCGGTTGAAAAAGTGATTTGATCGTTCCTAATGGTCCTCTCCGAGGAAGAATCCTCCACGTGTGCAAATAGCTGAGCCGCTCGCGAATAATGCGAAAATCTTGGTGAATGAGAACGACACGACGACTATACGGGATTGATAAAGTGGATAGAGTGTCATCCCCCTTTCGAGCGGCGTGGATTCATCCATCAAATCTATGGCCGGTAAACAACATTCTGCCGACAGTCCAGAAGCGTTCGCCTGTAGATAGTGCGACCGGCGTGTAGAAGCTCCTCCTACACGCAGATCTGTCTACATAATTCATGAATCTCTTCAGAACCACCCCAGCAGACACTCTCGTTGGTGGGTCACGTAGCTTTGGGAGAACGGAACCCGAGGCAGGTATCTGATTATCAGAGAACGTTCGTGGGAAGATTTCGCCTCCAATCAGAAACGAGTTATCTACTTTAGTCTCGCGCTGGATAATAGGATTGAAAATTTGATTTATCGTCAGCAGATACCGTCGAACGCGTGAAACAAAGTCACGTAGAGATTCCGCAAACTTTGATGAACTTTTCTCTTTACACGATTGAGATTTCACGGGTACATGAATGTAGACTACTGTACATATAATGCTGTCCAAACTATCCTTCTGCTTCACAAACTTATAGCGAAACTGTATGTGCAGTGTGTGCGAATTTATTAAGTTTTAGACACTTTTAGCTCTCAGTTCGTTATTTTTACCTATCATAATGTATTTGATATGGATTCTTTTTTATTTTGATCAGATACATACGTTCCTTTGAATAAGTTTGAGATCAAAATTCACGCGAAACTCAAATCATTTCAATTATTCCACCCTACTAAAGGTACTAAACGCATAAAATTAAAACTGTGGATGAAATAATGTATAAATTTAAATATTCATCGTGACGCAGTAATTTTTTAACGCTCACGTGCAATAAATTGTTAAGACTGCAGAGGGATCGCAGAAGTTTCAGGAAAACGACGGGAATCGCGAAACTCTCGTCCGCTCTCTCGTATCGATCTCGCTTTCGTCCCTTCGCTCTTCTCTTCTCTCTGTGCTTTTGTACGAACTCTCTTCGCTCGGCAAACCCTCAAGGAGCCTTGGCATCGAGGAAACGCTCTCCATGATTTTCCGCGCGAGGTCTGACGTCACATCCGGCGGTTCATCGCCCAGTGAAAACAACCTCGTGTGTCGGCTTCTCGTGGTTTTCAGGAGCACAGCTAACCGAGCTCTGCGGAAACTGAAATTGCTTAGACACGTGCTCCAGTTCGTCCATGACTCCATTTTGAATCAAGTAATTGCTTACTGATTTTTTCATGGTACCTTTACGAGTTGTATGCTCCGGATGTTTGTGCGAATGTACATATTTTTGTTCGATTTTTAATTATCTTTCGAGGATATCATCAATCGATAAGTAAATTATATCAATCTAAACATTAATTCCCAAAAACGTCGATGGGGAATTAGTTACAATTAAATATACCTCACAGCCTATAATCACTAGAAAATCAGCTTATTTGTTTTACATACATTGTTATTTGTTGACAAGTGTTCAATAATATTCGCTGCACCTTAAATATGGAGAATTTGAACAAACGTATGTATAATTTTAGTTTAGAAGTAAGAAATTTCTTTTCTCTCAAAAAATGTGTTTGAAAGATAACAGCACAAAATATCTTTTAATGAAGAAATGAAAATAATGTGAAATGTTCGTTTTTGATATAATAATGGGAGGTTTAGTTATACCAAAGTCAAAATCGAGCCCAGATACAGCACTTCAACATGGGCCATATGATCTTTCCATCTAATATCAGCCCAAAAAAGGTCGTCTTTCCCAAATTCTCAAAAACAGTTTGCGACGTTGCAAAATGTTTTCCCTGTTTATTATCTCAATCAATAGAGAAGACGATTCGTGGGGTAACATCTAGACTGCACCAATGTAACCAGATTCCCAGCGCGGGGATAATCGATCGTGAAGATGAGTCATCTCTCCTGCGGGAATTTCAAAGGGATGCGGTTGATGGGGGCTGTTAAGGGTGACAGAGAAAGAGAGATGACAGGAGACGAACAAGTATAAGAACAAGTGACGCGGAACACCCCAAGGTTAAGTCGAGTGAGGCGGCACATTCAGAGGACAGTTTGCCACCTCGTTAACGATTACCCCTGTTATTTCAATGTTCTTATGACATTTCATAAAACCTCTTCGGTCTTTCGATACTTTGTAAAAAATCCCATAAACTACTCTCGTATAGCTATTATACATTGAATAAATCTATTTGAAGTTCAAACCCCGAGAGCTTGCACCCCTATAATCGTATATTCTGAATATTCACTTACTCTAACAAATATTCTGTATCTTCAACAAATATTATAAAATACACTAGAAACTTTGCACATACAATCTTTATATGAGCCGTTTATTTTGAAAGTGGATATTTTGAAAGTAATAAATTTAAAAATATTAGTAACTGCTAACATGATATAATAGTCAAACAGAAAGTGCTTTCTCTTACAAGTAAATTGCGGAGTGTTTGTATTTCTAGCAACAATTGATCAATATAAAACAAAAGTATAAAAATATTGGAAGAATCTAAGATTTTATTCCTTCGTTTTCGACTTATTAAAATTATTAACACAGGAAACACATTTTCAACTTGCATTTCTTAAGGATCTCGACAAATTGAATTCTTGCTATTCGTGAATAATCTCAATCAGTTGAACTTTGGCATAAATGCATAAAATCTGCAGAAAGTTCATTTCTTATTCCTATTGCCTAAATGCATAAAATCCATGGCCTAATCATTAATCGTTTCTAAAATTGAATTTTTGAAGCAAGAGCATATAATCCGCAATTCCGCAATCACCTGATTGTTGTGAAACTGCATTTAAGCGAACGCTAGGCAGGGTGAGGCGACGACGTTATCTTCACTGCGGTACAGATTCATTTGCGGATAATCGAGGAGACACTCGAATCTCACTACGAGAGGAAGTTATCATCTGCAGAATGTACGAGGGCGGCGAACGAACTTATAATTGGGTTGAAAACGAATAGTAAGCGTCGGTTAATGGCGAAGGAATGAGAATGCGGCAGGGAAACGCGGGAGAGAGCACTTGAGGAAGCCTTCCGATTACCGGCTGCCTCGAGCTATTTCCGGAAATCAGCGCCGGGGCACCTGCATTCAAATTTTCGTTACTTCGTTGTGTATTTTATTCTTTCTTTCGCGGGAGCCGATCGATAGAGGCCGGAGAACGCTCGCGACGCGACGTGTACTTTGACAACCGAATCACGAATCTGACATCTTTTTTGGCCGCCCGAATCGATGAGACATTTGAAACACAAAATGATCGAATTTTGCTGGTCGATAAAATTTAAAACCTTTCTTGTTTGTTTGTTATTATTTATTTCTTATTACTTCTTACATCTTTTATTTATTTGTATTTTTTTTATACCTTTTTTGTTACGAATTTTCAAAACGTTTTCTTCCATTGCTGTCAGGTTTTAAACATGTTTAAACAGTGTTTGCAGGGAACAAATTGCTTATAATACACCAATTTTTTTGGACATCGTTCAATTTGAAACGTATTCCTTCTTTCAATAAATACATAAATACTTTGAATATCTCCAGTTTTGTATTTCATCTATTCACGTTTGCCATAAATTGATCGATGTGTTAGACAATTGATACTGTATTTGGTTGAATTTACAGAATTGTTTAACGCAAGGCACGGAATTAACCAGCACACACTACCGTCGCGTATCTTGCTCCCCGATGATCGCCTAAATGCTACACACACACATATATAAAGCGCAGACACACGCATCTGAGATGGTCCGAGCTGAAAGAGGCGACCGCGGAGAGCGAGACGCGCGACGGGAATCAGGGGGGCGTAGCCCTCGCGATGCTCATGTTGCGTGCTGGTTAATTCCGAGCCCTGGTTTAACGTAAGAACCATTCGTATAGCTATTACGGTTAAAGCAGCAAAAATTCTTGAAGCTGAAAATATCACGGCTTTTCAAATTGAAATTTCTCAAAGATTGAAGCCGGTAAAGAGTAAAATGGTTTGCAGATTTGTAATCGAGCATTAAGAAAATATTTTCAGCAGTCAGTTAAGCCTGATTGGTAAGACGAACAACTGATTATTTTGTTAAATGTGGATTGCGTCCATAAAAATGTAACTATTAGGTTGAATTTTTCGCTAAATAATCTGTGTATTATAAGGATACAGAATAAATAAAAGTTCGACTTGTAACAGCAATGCAAATTCGATGATATGTCATTGACACCTATTCTCTGTACCTGTTCGCTTATTTTTGTCTCGGACTGTATCTCTCGAATTCTGAAGAAAACTGAAAAGCAGCAGGAAACAAAAAGAGAAATAAAATCACGCATAAGTCGTGCGTTTAATTAAAACGTGGAGATTTCGTTCAGACGTCCGTTGGCCGGCGGCTGTAATGGAAATTCTTCCGAAATTATCAGAATCGTGAGGAGTGAACGTTTTCGAGGCAACGGCATCGCACGTCCATTCAGTGCGAATTCTCTGGCGAAGATTTCCCGGGTGGAATGAAAAGCTCGTAGGGCGATTCAACGTGGACATTCAGCCGCTGACCCGTTCGTAGAACAAGCAGAGATTGGTTCTTCCGCGCGAAGCGCAAACCGGAGGTCTCCGGCTGCATCTAACGGCTTTTGTAGGGACGTTCACAATGCACGCCGTTTCTCTGCGTTGCTCACCTTCGGACGGTTTACATATGAGCATAGATATTGCTCTATAGTATCTAGGTTGGCCCGCCATTGTCGCGTATGTGGACTATGGCACAATAACTTTGGCGACGCAGGAACAAAAACGTGCTCCAGAAACAGAGATAATGTCTTCAACGCTGGAAACTGAAGCAACCGAAAATGAACTTGGGCTCTCTCGGACCGACAGATAATGATTTTCATTCACGCGGATTTGGGATTCAGAGTTTTCGATGATTTTGTCATCAAAATTGATCTGATCGGTTAACGTGGAATTATTTCAACTGCTCTTCATTGTTATTTCATCTACTAAATATCAACGTTATTTATCTCTTCTAAAACGAAATATAATTTGATTCATCTGTTATCAAAATCTAGTAATGAAAATAAACAAAAACATACAAGAAACGAAAATAGTCTTTGTTCAGAACAAAGAAGTGCTAATCAACGTAAATGTGAAAGAAATCGTAGCGCAAGGGGTCAATGTCATTTCTTCACCTTTTGGATTCGGATGCCCACTTTTAGGTCACATCACATACATACAATTACTAATCGTTATGGTACTTTCGAAATTAACAATTTCTGATTCATAACATTTGTATTAAAACAATTTCTATATCAACTTTAATATGGACTAACTAACTTACCTCTAACGTTTTATTATATTATATTTCGTTTAAAGCGTTACTTACTGCTTCGTTTGAGCCCTTGGTAGGTGAACCAGTGAAAGAGGTGTTAGTCGTAATAGATCGTTCAAATGACTAGTTATTCTGTTCACAACTTTTTCGAAGCAGTATTTTTGTCGGAAACACGTTAGGCTTTTTGAATAAAAGCTAAACACGTTTAGCTTTTTGAATTTCAAAACCAATTTCTCTTTCTCTTTAAATAATTCCACATTTCTTACTACACGACTTAAAAGGTTGCCTCGTCTTCCAAACCAATATATGTCATACGCCAGAAAATATATCAATAGATGTCGTAATTCCGAATGACACTGTTCATAATGAAATTATAACTAGAGGGTTAAAATTTATCATAGTGGATGGTATTCCAACACTTTTACATTTGAAACATTCTGGTAAAATTCAGTTTATTCCAATATATTACAAAAAAATGAATTTTGCAAGCTAGTCAACAATTCGTGTTACCCATATGTGACCGACACGGCACTTAATTTGTTAAATTTAAGCAATAGATGAGCATTATCGACTGATATGGCAACATGTAACTCAAATTAATTGAAAATTATTACCGACACAATAAGTATGTGCTAGTATCAAAAATATATTGTGTACTTATTAGTAAGTACATATAATAAAATATAATTCGAGGAAGAAACATCAGAAGAATAACAGATTGGAAAATGGTATGTACGCTAGATAAGCTCAACTGAGTCGTAAAATTAGTCACCCTGTGTGATTCCCTTGAACCATACAATTCGAACTAAGCAACGCGTTTTATGACTCTCCACGTGATTAAATTAACTTTGCGCATTCCAACACGCACGACGATAAAACTGTTAAAGGTGCAACACACAGCTGACACCGTTTATACATTTATTTCTTTATACGAAATTTTAGAATGTCGGAAATGAACGTTTTTCTATTCGTGAGTTTGTCATTCATAACTATTTATCTAATGAACTTATATGCAGAATTATATTCATGTCATATGTAGTATTTCATTAAAAAAGCTAAAATATTAAATTATATTAAGTTATATAAATGTTAATAAAAATAGCAGAAAAAATTAATACAAAAATAGTTTAACATTCGTCAAATATAATAGGTGCCTGTCGCAGAATTTTCTGGACGAATACTAAAAATAATATTGATCAATATTATTTTTAGTATTAACCTATATTCATCAGTTCTCATTTTCATTGTTCAAAGTAGCGGATCGACAATTCAATGGATCGATACTTTTATCACTGCGGTAAATTCTCCCCAATTGTCTCCTTCAGCTTTTATACAAAAATGGACCATTTGGGGAGAGGAAATACGATTATTGAAGTTTCGTGGTTCCTTTTTACAGTTGACGATTGTTAACAATTATAAAAACAAAGACAAGGCTTGAATAATCGTATCTCCTCCTCTCAAATTGTCCATTTTTGTTTACAAGCTGAGGGACAATTGGAGAGAATTTATTGTACTTTCGTTTATAGAATACATATATATATATATATACTAGCATATTTCGAGCGCGAAAAACAAGTTGGAGATTTATAATATATTATATTATAGTCTACGCGATACATATACTTTACACATTTAGATAGAAAAAATATTCACCGATAGTTTTGTCTAGTTTACAGTAGAAAACGTTCTGGAGAAAAGCATGATAAACAACACAACAAAATTGGTTCAGATAGATTGAAATACAATATGAAACGTGGTCACGAACCAAATAAACAAAATTATAAGTCTGGACATCATATACAGGAATTATGTACATTCACTCGCAGAGACAAGAACAAGCAATCTTGATATGATTTAGAATATTGAGACACATTATTTACAGTTGAACATCTTTTAACAGAAGTCCAAATCTCGAGAGAGAACATTCGAATGTAAAATTGACACGAAGGAAATTACAAAGAAAAATACCAGAATTTTTCAAACCGACAGATCTACCAACTGAGATCCATTTTATGGACTTTAAATAGAAAATAATATTCCTTATATTTACTTTAAATCATTACCGTACTAACCAACATTATCAGGACTCGAGTTAAGAGAGAGATTATTGTCTTGATTAAAACTTTTAACACTAAACCTACTGTGCCGGTCGAAATGACCGATTTCAGATTTCGAATTAAAGGAAATATCAATCTTTGCTTATGAATTAATAACGAATTAACAAATTTAAAGAGAACGAATTTCCTCTGAAATGTGAATTTTAAAATCATGATGCATAATCTCCTCGATTATGAAGGAGAAAGACCAGAATAAGATACTTTTGCAACATTGCGGCTGAAAATGAAATTAGGCTAAGAAACATGATGAATAAGTATGTGACTTCAAAGTTACACCAAGCCATAGAAGGTTCACACGTCTATAGAAAATTAATAATATTTTAGGTTTTGAAGCTTCGAAGTGGGTCACTTTACAGAAAAAGGTTTTCTTAAAATATTAAATTTCCAAAATTGCATGTGGCCAACTTCTCCGCGATTTCTATCCCGCTGTACAACAGTGCCGACATCGTTCTTCTAACGTAGCGTATGTTCTCAAGCAGAAAATCGAAGGAAAAAATCTCGATCGCTGGTGAACGTTTTTGCGATCCACCTGAAAAAGTACTTGCTGGGCGAAAAAGACGATACACACACAGTATGCCGCAACACGTCCTCTTTGTTGCCGATCTCACGTCGAATGGCTTCTGCTTCTCCATTGTGTTAGACCTGTACACTTTCATCCCCTCTTCTCCTGACACCCCTCCCCCTCCACCGGCTCTTTGTACCTCGTTGCACTCCAAATACATTGTGAGGGCCAAGTATATGGCGTCCTCTCCAAGAAGGACGAAAGAAATGCTTTCCATTATGTAGAATGTAAAATGTAGAGTGTAGAGGAACGAACGTATGCGTCGCAGTGTTCGATCCGCAGGTAAAAGTAGATTCGTTCAGGGACACTGTCGAAGCCAAGTGCACATACACACGTATGTGCATACGTATGTAACCAACACGCGATGCAGCTCGGGCCCGGCGCACCCAGGAAGTGTTTTTATCCGGCCCCCCTGTATCTCAGACTCGATGATTCCGTGTAAAGATGGAAACGCAAACTTATCTCGACTTTATCGCGCACGAGCAAACAGTTGTTCGATAGAGCAGTTTTACGAGACCGGTCACGCGTTTTGTTCTTCGGCTGACTTAGCAGCGCCGGGGAAATCGACGAAGGTTTCTTGTTGTTCAAATTATTTCGTCATGGATGGATTCGCTATTGTTCCACGCTAGAATTCTATGTACAGTCATTGACATTTAACACTAGAACTACTAAATCAGTCAAAATGTCCGGTTCCTGATTTTTTCTTCTACAATTCCCGATACTATAAAAATACTCTCGTCAGAAATTTTTATGCAATCTTGTTATTGTTATAAAACACTATGCACTAGTCATGTTTAGGGCTTGGTAGTTGTGGTGTTAAAGAAACTGATTTTGAAAGATACGATTTTTCTGAATATTTGATTCTCGTATGTGTATTCGCACCATTATAATAATTATAGGATTGAACGTAAGTACCATTAGTCACACAATGGGCTAATTGGTCCGTTAAATGGTCCGCTAATTCGCAGGTAGACCATAATTTCATATCATTGTTATTTAGGTATTATATTCTTTATAATTTAATTTAACTCTCCGTCGATGATCTGGGGTTTTAAGTACCCAGGCGAAATTTTCATCTTTAAATATCTTTGGAACGGAAGGATCAAGCTACCTGGTTCCCCACCTAGAAAAACTTAATCATCAATTATACATTAAAGTAGAAACTTCAATAAGTATTCCGGAATTTTTCAAATTTTTTCAAAGCCAGGTTATTTGTAACCAAAAACTATTTCCGTCGTTTTTAATGATTGTTCGTAACCAAAATTGTTTTATGCAAAATTTAATGATAATACTACAATTTTTTCTCGTTTTGATTATGACAGTTATGGTCTCTGGACGGAAACCAATCCAAAAGGAACTTAGAATCGCGTGGAACCCGCAGCGACAACATAGACACTCCGTGCCAGAAATCAGCATACGTATAAAACGATAAAATGTTATCGCCGGTGAACGAAGAACCGGATACGGTGGGTGCAATAGAAAGTAACGAGGTGCAACGTTTATTCAGAAAGCCGGGTCGACGGTGCCCGGTCTGACGCGGAGCTGAGCGGAGAAGCAGAGAAGCGGTTGCGGGCTGGTACGAGCGGATCAAAACGCGTGTATAGCGTGCGTTAAGGGACCACGGGTGCGGAACGGGTGTCGGGAGTGTCGGGAGTGTCGGAAAGGAGGGAAAAGAGGCGGCAGGAGGCGGAAAGAGGAAAAGGAACCCGTGAAAATGACGGTGAAGTGACCTATCGTCCCACTTCCACGCGCGATCTACGATCGGCGGTCGTCGTCTAGCCGAGTAAACTGGTTCGATCATTCGATTCGAGAACCAGTTTGCGATGGGCCTGGACGATCCGTCTTGTTCACCTGCACGCAGATACGGCTACCCGCGTACGGACACGCTCGTTAGTACGCGCGTGTATACACGATATCCCAGATTCGAGATCCGATTATTCGCCCGTGAGAGAGAGAGAGAGAGAGAGAGAGAGAGAGAGAGAGAGAGAGAGAGAGAGAGAAAGAGGGAGAAGGAGAGCGAGAGGAAAGAGAGGTTACGAGTCGAGGTGAACAGAGCAGAGCCGAGCGGTTCGGACAGGATCGGGCCGCAGTTTAAACCGGTAGTTCCCTGGGTCGTTTGCTTCGGTGTTCGCGTAATGCGACGCCAGACAGTCGGTCGACAAGACGAAAACATTGTGCGCTGCGACCAGCGCAGCCCGAGGAAAACCGACGATCCGGAGAGCCGCGAGATTTCGCATCTAACCGATCGGCCGACCGGCTATTTCCGACGAGTCGCGCAAATATTATTCGAGACAACTAGCATTGCCGTCTCGCCGATCTAAAGTTACTCATTTAGGTACAGGCGAGAAATTATTTTTGTTGCGCCTGTGTGTCGGTGGCCGGATAGAGCGCCCACCCTGTGGTCTGCGTTTTATAGTTTTATCGAGCCACTTCAAAAGTCTGCATTTATTTTCATTCGATTTCCACACGTACTGCTCGCACCGTTGCTGGCGATCCTGATAGTCTGGTAGTCGTGTTTTATGATGTAGTTGTGGTCAAGGATAGGTTGGAAGCGTTTAGGTCGTTTGCTCCAATGGTGACTTGATACTAGTGGTCTCCGCTTCGCGTGTATCTAAGATGCACATACAGTAGTGGATAAACACATGTTGACTTCTTTTAAAACGAAATAGTTTTTCTAAAATTGAACCAAGCGATTTAAACCGTTTTCCGAAAGGCTTGTTTGAAAACATTGTAATTTCAAGGAATGCGAAACAAATTATGTTGTCCGACATTTTTATCTGAGCACATAACGAAAATTTAATTGAAAAATAATGTTTCCAAATGGAATTACGTTGAACGAAGTCGCTGGTTGCTTTTATGTACACTTTAATATTATAGTACAGCTATGGTCTTAGCGATGCGTTATCTGCGTTCTTAGAGTTCTACGAGCTCTGGGAGTTCTAACAGTTCTGGTGGTTCTAACAGTTCTGGTGGTTCTAACAGTTCTGGTGGTTCTAACAGTTCTGGTGGTTCTAACAGTTCTGGTGGTTCTAACAGTTCTGGTGGTTCTAACAGTTCTGGTGGTTCTAACAGTTCTGGTGGTTCTAGGTGCCTTTCCGCTTGTCACCCCGGTCTTTTTGTTGATTGGTGTATGGTGGGTTTTGGTGGAGGAAATGAAGCGTTTTTGATTGGAGATGGGTGTGTCGGAATGAACTTGAAATGAGGAATGGGAAACTGTTCGAAAGTTCGGGTTGTAAATTTTCCGTTTTGGGAAATATGGAATTTATGAGTCGTGTTGTCCGTTCGTCGGGTCGAAGGGTATTTTCGTTCGGGTGCATTTCTTACTGTCGCAGGTATATCGCTTAATTGCTCAAGGGATGGCCAGGGACGTTCGACCTTCGGTGTTGCCGTCGCAACAAATAAGATGCAAATATATTTAGACATCGATACACGTGAAAGCGTACTATTTCGATATACCTGTGATTTTCAATACCCAAGTACACGTTGACTTTAAAGTTTGTTCATCTTTGTAAAGGATTTAATTGCCGTTTATTCTCCCAGCACAGTTGCCTCTGTCCGAGATAGTGTTTACAAACATTGTTCGCTGCTCAGAAGAAGTCAGCTGAGAAAAGTGTAGGACCAATTCCTACCAACCCACCCAAGTTAACGCCCTTGCAAAAGTAGGGTAAACTCGTTTCCCTTATTGGCAGAAATGATTCCCTTCTATTAGCCCCAAATTAGCCGTCATACTGAATTTCCACGAAACGAGGGACTCGAGTTCGGCCGAATAAAAACAAACAACGCCTTCTGACTCTCGTCACGTCTCGCTCTCCTGTGGTCACCATTTTCGGCTAGGAGCACATTATTTTTTCGCGTAGTATCACTCCCTACTCGGTTGCACTACGAATTCCGAACCACCCTGTATATTGAACGATATACGGAATGAAACATGAATATATCAACATGTGTATCACGTTCAAAACTATGATTTCTATTTGATCCTCGCCATTGTAGCTGAAGCGTGTTTCAATATTTCGTATTAATATAATTCTGTAGGAACAGTGAATTCTCAGCTTTTAATCTCTAATGATACTGTCATTAGTACGGGTTCAATGAATACGTTTTCAAATTGATTCATGTACAGAGTGAGGATTCAATTGGAAAAACAGTTTTGGTGTACCGTTTTCCTCGGGAAATAATAATTTTTCTTACATAAATATTACATTTGTGCATAATAATAATAATAAATTAGTATTGGATGTAACGTTCAAGTGACGCCCAAAGTTATAATTACGAATGAAATTTATTCCCAAGAAATTGCACAGAAAATATTTTTGTATCGCTGAAACAAAAATCAAATTATTTTTCAATTGATCACATCGTGTGATAACATTCTCATTAAGTGTGGTAAATGTTTAATTATCCTTGAAACAATTCTTAATTTAACTTATCACACTATTCAGATCAAATTCACTCTCTCCGATCAAAAGTTGCTTCGTATTGTATCATCATTGCTCAAAGAAATATTGAACTCGACTATTGTAGATATATTGTTTGAGTAACAAAATAACAAGGTCAAATAATAAATTATCAACATTAAAGTAGCGAGTAAATCCATAATTATATTTGCAGCAATATCGTCTTAACACGAAGCCTTTCTTGATATTACAATATAATTTACACTTCAAATTCAAATGTTCAATTGAAGCGTGTCAGTGTTGCAGTTATCCAATTGGTTCAAACTTGATGATGCAACAGTGACTCATTGCTCAATGTATTATAAAGTCCTACATCATGTAGTGGTACACGTACATCTAACATAGTACACGAAAAATCAACATAAATTCTGTCTAACATCTGAATTACGTCGTTGACACAATAATAAGTGATAATATAACACTTGTGCTTACACATTGTACATTCATATTATAAATGATGCAAAGATCATAGAAGATCAACTTGAACCACACATTACACCACAAATTAAACAATCTAGACTAAACGTTGAAACAGTAAAAACAACATCAAAATACAGATGTCATCAATCAATTATTACTGTAACACTTAACATGTCTCTCCTCAAATAAGAGAGATTACTATATACAACGAAAAATCAATGGTCGCTTTTCCATAATACGATCACAAATCTACATCCACGTAACATTTCTTTTCAGTTTTACTTCTGGAAGATGCTGGTATCATTTTACGAAGACAATCTGGAGACAACTCGCATTCGTACGTTCAAACAGGATTTTTCTCTTCTCCAGTCTCTAGTGTAATATTCATCTCCATTTCTCTCTGGATGCACGTTCTTAAATGGGGAATTAATCGTTTCCAAATGTATTTCCGTAAGAATCGGGGAACAATGCCCAACGGTAAACAATCTCGGCGATATCTAGAGAGGCAGAAAGCAGAAGGAAGAAGTAGGCGTGCAGTTACGGTCGATATTCCACGTGCACGAACGATCTGCAGATGCTGAAAAGAATCACGACTACCGTTTGTTCCTTTACGCGTAGGAGTGACGATATCCTACCGCGAGAAGGGCAAGGAAAAAGAGAATGGCGGCACCGGTGGTCCTTGACAATGAACTGGTTTTTGGGTCTTGGCGGCGCGGCGGACCAGTTGCGCGACGACTAAAAAGGATGCTTCGACCGAGGGCTATCGACCAAATAAATTTCCTACACGTTTTCGATAACGTTCGACCAAAAAGTCAGAAACCACTCGAATTTTGTAATCTGCACTGAATGGATACATTAATGGTAAACAGAGTTGTGCACAATCCGGCTCATTCGCCATGAAACGAAAAGTAGAATGATAAAATAGTGTACGTTATTTTTTAAAATGTCTCCTTAATATTTAACAGCAAATAGATATTATAAGATGTATTGTTATACATTAAAAAAGCACTTGATTCAGTATTTTGCCAATAAAAAATAGGACTTCTACGAGCATAAGATTTCAAAGTTACCGGAAAATATTCCGACCATAAAGAAAACATTTCGATATTTTTCAAGTCCTTGTTTTTTAAATATTTTCTGGTAGCTTTGAAGTCCTGTCTTATTGGCAAAATATTGAATCAAATGCTTTTGTTCAGTTGAAGTATTCAAAAGGCTAGCATACGTTTAGACCCACGATTGTATGTGTTATAATTTACAGTGATATTTTCATAACTACATTTATAAAATTAGGAAGCTCTCCGTGCGGTACTTACATATGTTAAGTAGTAATTACGCTCCTATGATTAAAGTTAATCGGGTTACAAAATAAGCAAGGTTTTAATATTTTCAGCGACCACAGAGAAATCGTTGTTGGAATATTCTCTCTAAAGTAGCTTGTACACAAAATTCGTAATGATGTGTATGAAAGCAACTCTGGTTTTCCGAAGTTTTATGCAATGGCATGAATGAGGCCGTCTCGAAAAGCAAACCATTATGAAGAGGGAAATAAAAACAGTTTTAATCTAGTAGTTTCACCGCAGAAATACAGAATAATTGAAACACAATTCGCTGCGGAATTTAAAAAAAAAGAACGAATTCAATCTCGCAAATAGAAACACGTTAATTGTTTAATTTTTTTCAATTATTTAACTAGTTAGCTGTTGCAATCTCTTTAAAAAATGTACGTATGACTGCTATAATATAGAATTAAGTTGCAATGAAATGACTGTCTTATTTTTTCATTTTGTTACTAACATTTATTTACTTAACTTAACCAATTACCTGCGTTTTATAACTATACGTCAGCTCGTTACTACAAGTATACTCATTAAAAACGGATAACTGGTTAAGAAAGCATAATCTTTTTACATTGTCTCTTTGTTACGTCCCAGACAGTAAGAAAAATATGATGAAGTAAAAATGTTTGAATCACAGTAACAGTGCGTACATTTAACCTCCAAACAATTCTATCTGCATTATCTTCATTATGAAAGGAACGCCGACTCTTGAAAGCCGTGAAAATCAAGAAACATCACACTTTCCCGCAGAAAACTCCGCGAAAATCCTTGCGGGATAAATCTTTGGAGTTTTCGTGATAAGATCCGGGTCTCTCCGAGCAGATAATTCTCGAATGAGCGAACAATTTATGTTCTGCAATTTCGAAGAATCGAGAGGTCGTATCTCTGACTCATCGACAGTTGGTGTTACCGCCCGACAAATCACGTTTCACGCGTCATCGTCGTTTTATTCCTTTTAATCCAACTGCTCTTTTTCGCGCGACTTTTCTTCGTGCAGAGCGAAAATCGTCGCGTAGAATCGATTACGACGCGACACACTCGACGTCGGACTTTAAGTGATTTCTGATCGCTAAGAAAACTCACGTTTTTAAGAACCGCTCGAACACGTTGATAAATCCACTGTTAAAGCTGCGATCGTGCAACATGTGATATTAAAATTTCTAATGAAAATGCATAGAAATTGTAGAGGAGCATGTTCTGCTACTGTTTCTCGACAAATGTTGTTCAATAAAACACATGTTACATATTGATTTATAGATTGTGTATAGATATTTAGTTAAAAGTGATACCTTTATAGGAAAAACATTCAAGTCTTTGAATGATCAGCAAAATCTTCGAATCTTAACATAATATATTGTACAAGATTATTGGGGGGTACCTATTATTGTCAGAGCTGTGTACCCAAATAGAAGGCAACTCGAAGATATCAATGATATAAATAAATTTTTTCTTGAATTAGCGGATTTTGAATTTATTGAAATTTATAGAAATCAGTGCCGTGAAGAATAATGGCAGTAAAATAATCCCCTAATTATCACAAATGAATGTTGGAAAGATTTACGTAAGTAACATTCAGGCATTACACGAGTGCCAATATTTATTAGACTGGGTGTTCCTCGAAGAGTGTCGACCTCGAGACAATGCTGCACAACTTCCATTTATTGAGCACCGTGGGTGTGCAAACTTGTGAACCGTCATGTATCCCCAAAATAAACTTCGGCAAAGAATAACTCGGATACGACCTGAATAACTTGTCATTTAATTTGCAGTTAATTCGACGTCGTCGCGAATCATTGAACGGGAACAATCGACGTGAAAGTACAATTGGTGTAGCGAGTGCGTCATGATGCGTCTTTGTTACGCACGCACAAACCGAGTGCAGCATGAACAATATAAGGTTGGTTGCATATACGTGTTCCACAGTCCTTATACATAAATGCATAAACCATACTTTGAAGTATCCATTCATGCCAGTACCGCTTCTACTTGTTCGAACGACAGAGATTTTATACTTTACACTATCCTTTGAAAGATAAATATCTCGTGTTATTATTAGCACAAATGATTTTTTATTAGAATAATTAACGCTTTTTTAAACGGTGTAACATGCGTATTCTAAATCGCAGATACTGAGTTTCACTTCCGCTCTAACTATGCTACGGATCTTTGTGCAAACTCCCATTTTCATATGTCACATTACGAATTTGGAAATAGAGACAAGTTTCATTCGTCAACGAAAAGATTAGTGATTGTCAAAAGATAGTAAAAATGCTATTGGACCACGTGTTAACATTATTTATCGGTGATATTATAATTTCTGAATGACCAGAATTTACAGTCGCAAACGGCATAACAAATTGTTCAGTGACACCAACTACCACAAGTTTTCCCCAGTAAAGATATTCTTAAAGTTTGTAAAGATATTCTCACTTTGCTACCAGCACCACGACCTCATATTACGTGTTGTTACATTATTATTTAAAGTTAGACCGAGACTATGCATTCATGGAATCCGCAGTTGCTTAAATATACTGCAGAATATTTCAACAAAATATGAAAATTTTAATAATAACAACGCAGCAAATTCTAATTAATTTCAGTTACCGATAATTGGACCAGCAGAATTAATATTTGCGCCTACAGAATTCCTGACTTCCCTTCGTTAAATATCTGTTATATGCCATAAAAAGAACACGTATACCAGTTTAACGAGTTCGAACAGTTCCAATTCGTTAAATAATGAATATCGTATTGGAATCTATTTTAAAATCTTGCTCAATGAAGCAAGTTTATCTTTTAGAGTTACACACCATTCTTTCAAAATTTAGAAAATTTATAAGTTGCTTAATGAGTAAATCAGTATCTCAAATGAAATTTAGCGAATTTTTCTGTAAACATTTCTAGTTTCCTGTAACTACTTTAATAAAGTTATATATGAAGTAATATTGCGTTTCAGTCTCTTACGCATTAAAGTCGTGAAACGTACTATAAATGCACAGCAGCATAATACCGCATGGATTCTGCAAATCACTAAAACACGTGCGACCCACTTAACGGATTTCGAATAAACTTTCAACATGTGTCGTCTCATTTCATGTGTTTACAAGGGAAGGGTATAATAAAAGCAGTCAATGTGAACAATTGTAGCCTAATTGTAGCCAATAAACAAATCTATAAAATGAGGTCTATCTTCTCCGCGCTAATACACTTCGCGATTACAATTTATGAATAAAGCATACCTCATTGGCTATCATTATCACGCTATTGTACACCAAAAGACAGTAGTGCACATCATACATGCGTATAACAGTTATTCGAGAATATGATAATACTATCGCAATTTTACGATTTTGTAGTATTTATAATATGAACAAGATAAAAGAATAATATAAACTGGATTCATATAAAAATATGAGTAATGAATCCTTGTAAACAATAAAATCCGAATTGTAGAAATAATAAATTGAGGTGCATCACCAATTAAAATTGCAATAATTAGTATTTTGAACTAAGAAAGCGTCATAAATCTGTCGGCACAACATTTAACCTTAGTTCATTGACAGTCAGTAGAAAATGAAGTTTTGTAAAAATTAAAAATTTCGAAGTTATCCTTCTCACAAAAAAAAATGAAGCACTTTTGAATTAAATAGAAAACCTAACTCAAAAATAGCGCCGCTTTACGTTTTTTCATGGTACAATTCCCAATTTTTCCTACGATTTAGATTTCGTGTCATATATTCATCAAGAACATGCAGTCATTATTAAGTTAAATGGAAAAGCTGGTATAAAAACAATATCGTCTCGTTTCTGTTTACCATACAATTGCCAACTTTTCTCAGTTTAAGAACATGTCAAGGCCTAGTACACATATTAGTTTATGAAATTCGTCTTGACACCATTAACGGTGCTTACGTATCAAAAAGTACGAGGTGCGACTTAAAAGATTGGAGGCGTCCTTGGCATTTCGTCGATCATCGAGTATTAAATAACTTCAGTTCAAACAATTGGGGACTAGATTCCAGACCACCCTGTCGAACTGTCTGTGTGCAACCCTTTGAAAGTACTCGAGTAATATCGGTACGAACTTGCGAATAAAAACGTGTATTTCCGTCGATCCGACCGAGGTTTTAATGAGAACCATATTTAGACACCTGTCGGGGAATTCTATCTGGTATGTCAGGTCGTCGGAGATGCGCGCGGTCGCGGTAACACGAGCACAGAGGAATTGGGAAGCAGAATGCACGAATGAAGTGGGAGAAACGGGGGAAGAAGACGCGTCGCATTACATAATAGTTGGCAGTTGGCATAGTTCTCGAGCAAGAAGACGGTCGCTTATTCACGCACGGAAGTTGCATGAGAGTCACCGAGCGACAAGGCTAAGGGCGTGTTCGCACGCTGTTCGCTTAATACACGCGTATACGTGCGCCTGTGAAATGAAATCCGGTCTGCGATGGAAACGCTGTTCTGCCACGCGAATTTTCAGAAATACGAAGTCCTTCTGGTCCCACTGATCTGACAACGTAATTATCAAATAAATTGCATGCTTTCCAACGATTTTACCGATCATATGAATCTTAAATATTAAATATTAATATATGGTTCACCTTTTACTTGATGTCTTAAATTAATTATAACACTATACACGCGATTGTTTCCTTAAATATTGGCTCTCTATACGTCAAGGATATAATATGAAAGCAATAGAGAACTTCGTTAACTCTTTTGTTACCGAGGACCAGATATTTCGTAATGATAATATTCAGACACGTTCTAAAACGCAATGATTTATTCAAAATTCAATCAAATAACTCTTTTATCACGTTGACTGCCACGCATATTTACAACAAAATCTACAGGCCACCCGTGCCGCTATAGGAAGCGTGCGCTGTTAATTCGTATCTGTTTCTATTCCTGCATGAACAGTTGGAATCTTTGCCGAGTACCGAATGGTATAACTTAAAATCTCTGCCCTTATTTTTTTTCAATAATGAAAAGAGATCGGATTGTCCGGAAGGAGAAGCATAAATAAAATTACATCGTCAGATTCTGATTTGGATACTGATAAATACAATCTTAGTGATAATGAATGTTATGAAGATACTATTGACGAGATTTTACGAGAATTGATCATGGAAGAAGAAAGAAATGTTGATGATACCGAGGAAGCTACAGTTCAAATAAAAGATACGAAATGGACCGATCAGAGGCACGAGCATATCTGAAAAAACAAACAATTTTTTGTCCAAGCTGTCCTGATCAACCTCAACTTTGCAGAGAATGTTTTAACGTTATACACTGCGAATAATTTTTTTAATAAACCATTTCTATAAGAATTCAATAGTTTCATTACCTCCTGTAGAATATTTGTCGAAATATTTTCGGAAATCCTTTGTAAGTAGTCAAATCAGCGTCACCCGAATTACGGGTGACGTGGCCTGGTGAGAACTTTTGCTGTCACCCGAATACGGGTGACGCGGCAGTCAACGTGTTAAGGTGTTAGACTGTCTGGTTTACTAAACAATGAGCAAACAAACTTTTGGAAATATTGCAATCGATTGGATGACAGACAAATTAAAAAATGATGCGTTTATATGTATATGTACAGCATTTTTGCCCTTATAAAGCAACACACATTGGCACTTTCAAGGGTCATATGAGATATAGCCATAGGGCCATATGAGATCAAGAAAGTGAAATTAAAATTCACCGTCTCTAAGATCCGTAGTCAAATGATAACATTCGAGCGATCTCTTTGTGAAAGAATAGTTGTTCGTGATAGGAAGCGGTTAATAGCGCGATAAATCCAGCCTATTTAAAACTAGGAGCTGGCGAGCGTCCGATTTCAAGTTGTACGACAGGATACTTCCTGTCAATCTTCGTTCTCCCCCGTTTTTCTCGCTATCGGTATTCCATCTACCTCTATGTTTCCGATCCCAGTCGGCAGCGGGCTTCCTACGCTCTCCGCCGTCTGGCTTGAACGTGCATTAAAAGGCCGTTTGCACGAGCAACGCTTATGTACCGTCACGCCGGTAATACGCGCGAGACACGTTACGCGCGAGTACGCGCCGCAAAACCGCACAGGGACAAACGGACGGACGCTAGATGAAAGGAGCTTGTGCATTTAGACGCGTGGGATCCGTCTGAGACTGCATCTTCGATAGCCGGGTGTGCGCACACGCGTGCACTCGGTTGCACACTAGAATTCACCAACATCGTCGTGTTTTCAATCCGGATCGCTCACCTAGTTTCGCGATTTTTAACCGTAGATCTAGCGAGTACTAAAAGCGACTACTTTGTACTGCTCTCTGAAAATAACAAGTCAGCATTTATGAAGGCGTTGCATGGATTTTTATTGGAAAATACATCCGGACAAATGAATATACAGTGATGTCGGAATTTCGATACGGTTTTTTGGTAGCAACTTGATAAACAGCCGAGGATAAGGACAGAAATTTGTTTTCCCTGATTGGCTGACGATTCATTGCTGAGTCGGGATTCACTGCGGATTGAACGACAGTAGAATGCTGGGGATACAATCATGCAAGTGTCCAGGTTTACTGTGATACTTGTTAATAGATTAGTTTTTTTTGTTAAATGTACTTCTTTGGTGGTATTCCAGTGTAAATTGCGTTTTATACGAAATTAGACAAATAACATTTTTATATTTTTGTATAATAACTATGGGATTATAGCAATGAGATCACTGAAGGTTTAGACACATGTAAATTTTTAGGTTAGACACATGCAAATTTTTATTCATTACAGATAATGCACTATACAATTTAGGAAGAGAATCTAAGACGAATATATTATGATATATCTTTAAATTATAATAATATAGATAATTTGCGACTAAATACTGATTAACTTTCATTGGAAACATTTTTTTGTCGGACTGTCGAAATTGCTTGAAAAATCGTGGCGACAGTTACGTGCGACACCCTGTCTATGTATTCTTGTTTGCATATACTTTGAGTTGGCAGTGAACGTGACTTGATTGTACCAATAAAAGTTTAACTCTCGGCGTTGCAAGTTGCAAATTGCTCTTCACAAATTACCAAATTCATAATTTATATTTTTTAAGATCCATTTATTCTGAATAATTATGTAAACCGATAACGAGTCAAAAACGGCTAATGGGAGAGGAAAATATAATGAGCACTAATTAAGAAATACATAGTAATAATGGGAATACTTGGGTTCAGCAAGAGCAGTGAAACTTAATCAAAAAGCAAGAATCTATAGTATAGATAAAAGGTAATGATCTATTGTCTTCAAAATCACATCCAACGGTTTAGGATTGGCATAAAACAAAGAGTGCGGATTATTTAAATATGTAATGTATCTCTGTATGGCAATGCGAAGCTATCCAGACAGTCTCTTTCTTTCTTTTCTCGAAACTGCCACATAGTATAAAGCTTTAATTATTCTGATACACAGGACTAAAAAGTTGGTATTCTTGGTCATTTGACGCAAATTAGTTTTGTATTCGAAGGTTTCATGGTGTATATACATAATTGTATATTATAATTGTCGACAATCGGCAACTATAAAAACGAGCCGTAAGGATCGAATAATCGTATTTCGTCTTTCCAAATTGTCCATTTTTGTATACAAGCTGAGATTCAAGTAGGGAGAATTTACTGTATTCTGTAAATGAATTTATTATACATATATATATCATCGCGTTATACGGACTGGGTTTCATTTCCTGGCGTTTGTCAACAAAGCAATTCAATGCAGTTTCATTTCAAGGGAACCAATTAATGTTGACCTTAATGCGGGAAACAATTTACAAATAGCTTTGATCTAACGAAACCAGCATCCACGCTCCCCAAAGTAGAATAGTGGTCCAGAAATAGAAGTGAGGCAACAAATTCACACAACAGGGAATCTGTGAAATTGTTACCATGTTGACTGAATCACAACGCCCAAATAACCTCCAAATTCGAATGTAATCTGATTAATGAAACCGCAATTTGTACATCAAAATTGTTACTCTTGTAATCCTCTGTATCCTTGAAATTCTAATAAAACTGGCCAAATTTATAAAATTGCAATATTTTAATTGGTCATTTTGATACAGAAGATCAGTCACGACTCTGTGTAATCGATAAATGTTTTCACTACCCCCGGAAAATTTTTATAAAATCTGAAGCAAACGATGAGATTGCTGGTTAATCTACAATATAAAACTAAAGCTGAAGATGAGGTGGCTATATTCCTTTATTATCAGTGCACGTTCATAGTATATCATATTTATTACTTTGGCATCTACATGAGAACATACATAACGAACTGTGAGTATATGGTTTTACGGTTTCATTATATGTTTAAATCTCATGCTTCAGCTTCTTCTATGGAAGCGTAATTTTTATGGAATTATTTCACACGAATGAATTCGCATTTGTTCTTCCTTACCTCTCTTGTTCGCCATTATGAAGAGAATTCTGAATATATGCTAGATTGATTTTGAAAAAAGGTATTAACGTAGAAAAAATATTGATGGTTGTTAAAACAAGACCAGCGTACAATTGAAACAACGTTATTGGAACACCACGTTATACGAGGGAGCGCACATTAAAATAATCTGTTTCAAATTCAAACATCACGATATTTGTTTAACACGTTCGTTACTACCACGTGTCACCAGCGTACACAGTTATACTTATTCTATTCATCGTATTAAATACATTGTATCCTTTTATAAAATATGATAAAAATGTTGTTAAAGAGAAACTATAAATTCTCTAAATATCATGCTCTGTCTCACATTTTAATTAATTACATACAAAAAATTAATTCTTTACGAGAAATACAAAATCATGGTCGTCACACGTGTGTGACGCTAGTAGTGTGTTCGGGAAAATGTACTTAAATTAAAAAATTAAATTAATTAAATAAAATTATAAAAAATGTTATATATTGTATAATACATTTTTATTATACATGTTTTTGGGAAAAGAACTCCCAAATATAACTTTTCTCCAACTAAGTTTTGTCCAACAATGAAAACAGCAAATCAGAGAATTATCTATAAGAATCGACTGCATTCGAATATTCGTAACGACATGAATCGTTCGCTCGCATTACCTTCGATCTGGAACATCGTAAAACTATACGTAACAGATCGTATTTTATTTCCTCAAGGAAATAAAAATCGGACACGCGAAATTGTAATTTCGTGTTCGCGTTGCCGTTCACGGAAGGAAGGAAATGGTATGTTGGCGATTCGTTCGATAAGGGAAAAAAGGAAGGGGACAGAGAAAGTGGCTTGGCTTTTACATGGGTACCAGGACAAAGAAGTCGAATCGGGTACCGGTTAATAGCACGTAATCGATAATAATCGAATATCGGAGCAAGCCCCGAAGCGGCGGCCCAGCTTGCCAAAGTGGCCGGTATAAATAATTTAATCTCCCTCGTGTGCACAGCAGAGGTTGCCGATCCCTCTGAGTTCGACCAGCCAGATCGTCTGAAGAGGAAACGTGCAAACGTTGCACGATCTTGGTCGTACGTATCGTGGCTAAAACTTGTACACACGAGAGAATATAAGCGGCACCAGAAATAGAATCTTTACATTACACCTCCCTACCCCTTGCGAACTATCACTTTCCATCATTCCTCTCCTTTCCCTCCTTTACTTCTGTCTAGAAATGTAACTATCGATTTCCAATATTGTATTGATATCTTATTCATACTTAACGATATATCGATAAAATATCGTAAAGGCAAAAGTAGAGACTGATTGTATAATCCGACTTGATGCACACTTTATGTATTGTCAATTGTAAGTTATCGTATATTATAAACATAAGTATGTGCATATTTACCGTATTGGGAAAGACCGATAAATTGAAAATATTGTTAAAATGTCGTTAAGGCAAATTAGGAGACTGTTTGTTTAGTTTCATTGAGATGCATGCGTGCAAATTTCAGCCAAAAATGGATAAGTGTATTGTCTGTAACCAGTACAAATCGAATTAAAAGCATTTAGTTCAATAATAAATTCATCATGCTTTACTTCAATCGGCTAAGCTTCGGAGCTTTCACTCATCTTAAAGATACCTTATCGATATTATTGAATTATTGGTAACATTTCGATACGATTGAAATGCGATACGATTCAGTATATGGTTGGTTTCAATTGATATCGCATATTCATATTGCATGTAACATAGTGTATAAAAGAAATTAACAAATTTTGTTATTTGTCGTTTGGTAGTCGTTATTGTGAATCTAGATGAACTTTTTTATTCTATTCTATTATCTGCACCATTTAATTAATTAATTAATTATTTTGAACAAATTAAAGTTCTTTCGTGTAATATATACCACTTAATATAAACTACTAGAATCTTTAACATTGTTCAGT
This sequence comes from Megalopta genalis, assembly GCF_051020955.1. Lineage (NCBI taxonomy): Eukaryota > Metazoa > Arthropoda > Insecta > Hymenoptera > Halictidae > Megalopta > Megalopta genalis. The sequence continues at coordinate 21,844,223 of NC_135018.1, read as the reverse complement.
CTTTGGTAAGTGAACAAAAGATGTATCGACAGGATTATAAGTTGCGCGATATTTAAAACTGAATCTAAGGTCAGTTATTTGATTGTGGACATCAAAATTGCTAACTATGCAGCAGATTTTGATGGGAATCCTTATTTTCTAAGGTTGTTTTATGAAAATTACATTCGAAAGAAATTTTGCTTCGTCGATTAAAAAATATTTTGTGATCGGAATAATATTCTAATATGGTCAATTTTTGTTAATCAACACATTTTTACGTAATTTACAAATTTGCGCATACAGTAAATGCATAAAGTTCTGCAGTCCATTTGATAACATATGTTTCATCCTATTAGACTTACTAAATATACTTCACATTTGATTTAGAAACATTAAAAAGTTGGATTTATTAAAAAAGGCATAATTATAACAAAATATTAACTTTCATGTGCACGAAATGTAGTCACGAATGACACATTAATAAAATGGCAAATGCCTTTATATTTCCAAAAGTTGTATTTTTATTATCAGCACATGATAATCAAAACCAGGATCACTAAAATTTACGATTGACATTTACAAATATTCTCAAATATTGTTCACCTGTGTCTCTTCTTCAAGTCGACAATAACTCGCAGAAAATTACCTAGAAATGCATCTCGAACAATTACTTGGCATAACAAGTGATACGTATGTAGCGGGGTTCTCGAGTAACCCCAGTGCGCGTGCTAAGGGTTAAACTTCGTTCGAAGGATCTCGTTGAGATAGTTAAAAAATTCTGCGTCGACGACGAGTGTTCGCCTAAGGCCTAGAGCAAACCTTGAAGAAGCTCTCGACGATTTCGTGTTCGGCAAACGGGTAGCAGAATTCGCAATGTAAAAAGCTACAATATAATACTTTACTTTCTTAGGCTGGCATGAATGAAACTTTAGCAATTTAATTAGAGGCTACTTGATTCAATGGCGAGTGTGAATTTAAACTGCATTCTCGTTAGGCTTATGTTTTAATGAACAGTTTCGCGAGGAGACGGCACGGCGCGGCGGTGTGAAGACGCGCGGTAATTAAAACGAGAGCGGGTTTCTGTATGGAAATCTATCGGAACAATGTACACCGGGACATTTCATAAAAATTTATAGCATCGAGGAAAGTATCGAAGCAAGCCGGATGATTTATATGCGGCCTCTCTTTCGTGAAAACTGCTAAGCATGATCTTGGCGTTCGACGCGCGATTATACACGACCGATCCGCGATACTTGATATTCAGAAGTGAATCTACGAGTTTCTGAGCCGTAATTTGCATTTCACAGGCGCGCCTCGAGATGATTTATAAGTGTCTTGCAATACTGAAAACGTTCGAGTCAGCAGTTTTATTGACTTCCCCGACGGGACGGGCAAGAAAGTGATCGCGAAACAAACCTTAAGCACGGGATCAAATCTAATTTATCTCCTCAGGCTGTCTCTAGTAATAATAATCACAGTGATTATGCTCGACTTATTATGCTTACTTGTCGATTACGCTTACATTAATTCATCTTGGTTCTGTTCCGCGCAATTAATAAATGAATCTTATTTTGAAGAAAACCACTAGTAATATTAATTATGATATGCTGGGCTGCTAACTGAAAGTAATTGATATCAGTTTCATTGCTAGAGTGAATATATCATTTTGATTTCTTATATTTTTTTATAGACTTTATCGCATATGTAATATTATTATCTGACTGTGTAAACAGTTCAAATTATTTCAAATCTAAATTATTAATGTTATAAATACTACAGTCATTCTCAGTGAAGCATTTCTCAAGATAATTGATTTTATAATTCTTTGATTTAATAATTCTTAATAACAGAGAAAATCCTTTCGAAGAAATTTCTGATTCAATATTGGAAAAATCAGCTATTAACTGCAAAATCGAAAAGTTTCAAATTTATGCCGTATAGAACGACAGAGTATAAACTTAATACTTCGAAGGAACACAAAGAAGTCGATAAACTATTATCGTATAAAATAAAGAAACGTGCGCATTCAAAGCTTATTATCCTGCCTGGATAAAAAGAATGCTGTAAAATCATTGAGACTAATTTGAAATTGAATTTTTTAAAAGGCTACAGACTTTAAAAGGCTTCTCACACTTTTTTCAATTACTTGGCGAAGTCCTGCAAAATCATTGTTTTAAAAATGAAACTTTTGTATCCTAGCGATTTTATAAGTTTCTCGTGAATATGGCAGTTTTATTAACGAATCAAAGTTTCAATGATATATCAGAAGTATAGTTAGCAAACAAATTATTTCGAGATCCATAAATGCATTCTATCACCCGTGTCAAGAGCTGGAATAATATTTAACTACAATTCAAAGACAATAGTACAATGCCGACAATAGTGATTTCAACAAATATTTGTTTCAACTGTCGGATTAGATCTAACCAAGTTCGAAGCAATGGTTTATCAGTGCTTGTTCTGGCTATTACACCGAGGATCATCTCAGGATTTTGCATAGAACGTTGCACGTAGGACGAAGACTCGATACTATGTGTCCAAAGGCGTTGTATATAGCGACTGTCCAGTACTTCGTATAATACAAAGGGGAGGAATATCGTGTAGGCATGAGCATTAATTCTGGATAGAGGCCAGGAACACGGCAAAGGCTGCTGGGAACCTGGTACGCGGCCAACCACCAGCAGATTAATTAAATTTTACGATTTAACCGGCTACCCGCGCTTCCTTCCATCGCGCGGAAAGAACCGTAACCATATAAACGAGGTGTTCGAAGGGATTCTCTCTTAAACAGGAAACATCAACGGGCCTGTGCTTCCGAGAGGGGATTACTCGTAATATTCGATACATTATGCTGAAAATTATTCGCAAGGTAGCAAACGATATGGTGAACGATTTACATACTCAGTCCTCACTCTGTCTCACTCAAACTTGAGCATTATTAGAATTCTTCCGACTAAATATTTCTCCAATTTCTCAATTATTCATTATTCGTAGCAAATTATTCTATCTATTTATTCGAATATAATTCTCCATTCTTCATTCGAATAAATTTTTAATTTCTCGTAGATCATTACAATTTTAACTGAATTCAATGCAATTTTCAGCACGCATATTATACATAAGTTACAATTACATAAGTTAAAAAACGTAATTTTGTATTTAATTTGCCATTCCAATCAATTGTTACTTTCGCAAAAATTTATTTGGCCATTTAATTGGCCACATTCAATTCGTTTGGTCAAATTTTAAAAAATTGATGTTGTTTCAAAATGTGTATCCGAATATTTTAATTAGTAACCTTATATAGGCGAATATGAGCTGGGGCATCTAAATCTTAGCAATTGAATTTAAGTTTATTTAATAGAACGATATCTAATTAAAATTTCTTTCTGGAATTATTTTTGTTGCTGTTTCAGTTACCGACAGAGATTAGATAAAAGGTTCATGGTTTACTCGAAAGAATTTGGTCGTCTAACGAACCTTGGTTTAAACGGGACCCGAATTTCGGGAACAAGTCTGTGGACGTGAGAGGAAACGGGCTGGAATTTTGTAGGTCACAGATAAAACGGAAAGAATAGAGTAGAAGGAACCACCGTCTAGGCGTTGTAAAACAAAGGACCTTGACTAGCCTGACCAGCTTAGTAATCGTCTATGTTCCCGCTTTCCGCTGAAAATCTTCCTGTATGGTCGATTTCAAATCTATTCTTTCAACCATGACCGAGATATCGCAAACAATCCTTGCATTCAAGCTTAGCGATTTCCGAACTTCTAATATGCTATTTTTGTTGCGATAAAATTAAGTGAAATTATTTAAACCTTGATCTAAACGGTTTTCAGCGAATCGCATTTATCGTATTTTCAGGATATGATAACAAACCAAATCTACGACATTCCGATATGTAAGCTTTTGCCATTTCCAATCATACTAATATTTGTGAGTGTTGAATTTTTGACAACTTCTTAACATTTTATTTGCCGCAAGCCTATTAACAGAATTTACAATGATTGAGCTCTACTGAAAAAGGCTTAATGATTTTCTTTTAAATAATAATTTCAGAAGAAATTGTAGCATTGAATTAGCCCAAATAATTTGTTGAATTACGGACAAAATTATTGCTGTCGCTTTAGAACAGTCTCTTTTAGAAACAGTTTCTTTCCGATCTTCGATTTTAAAAGGACTATTAGAAAACTGCCGATAAAGAAAGTGTTAACACTAGAATTATCGACGGCATATAAATGTTTCAGGCGTCTTACTTCGCAATTGTTAAAATAATTGAACAGCTTTTGCAAGAAGCGATTAAATTTTAAATAAATAAGCATCATTCAAGATCCGAGTACAATTGTGTATAAAATTTCGACAACTTCACAAATACATACTTACAATTCGTCAGCTCTGGACTGGTAGTTTTAGCCTTAATGAAATTTAAGAAAGTTTCTGAAATACATTTGTGAAGACTCAAGATTGTTTTAATTATGTGGAACTTTCTCGACTGCTGTTTAGATAGTTATCATGCTCACAGACATTTCGAGTATTTCGTTTTTCCGTCTTTTAATTTGCATGACGTAAACTTCCATCTGTACTCATACTTAACATACTATGTTAATTTCACAATTGCAAGGGAAGTACGTATTAGACATTTAAATTTTGAAAATATTTCATGTAGCGTCTATTATGGTGTTTCAAGAGCGAAATTAAAACAACTACCGCGCACTAGCTGTATACTTAATTCGGATCAAAATGCGACGAATCTAAATATTCGCACGTGCATCACCTAAATAGATTCAAAGTTAGGCAACCGGTGCCAATGGGTTAATCAAATCTTTTTCACGTAAACGTTGGGTGAAAAACATCATTTTTAATCACACAAACGTAATCAGTATTTTATGTTTACATTATAGAATGTGCAAGTCGATAGTTACAATCGATTATCAGCACTGTATCGGTATCTTATCAAGACTTCAAAGTACATATATCGATAATATCAGTTAAGTAATGCAAAGGCAAATAGAGCGACTGATCGTACGTTTTATCAATATGCAAACTTGCAAGTTACAACCAAAATTGACAAATGTGCTCTCTGCAATCATTACAAATTCAAACAATTAATTAAATGATGATTTCATCATTCCTTACTTTGCTTCGATTGCCTAATGTTCGGAGCTTTCATTCATTTTAACGATCGGCATTATTATTATCGGTATTATTACGAAATTATTGGTAACACATCGATATTATCAATATTTATCAAAAACAGTATCGGTAGACACACCTTTATGTGTAAGCAACTTTTCTCGACTATCAAAACGTAGAAATGGTTAATGATTAATTCAAAGTCGTTGACGATTTTCTTATTCGATTTCGAATTGTCTTGTTAAATTTTCTCTGCCTAGATCGACTGCTAGGATTACAGCGAAGCGTAAAATTTTCTCCTCGCACAGACGCTGATTGCATTCCAATGGAAAAAGATCAGTAGATCGTAACGTTGATTTTCATTGGCAACGTAAATTTAACTCGCAAGGTCGCGGCACCGAGACGTCTTTGTCGCCCACCAGCATTTTCGTCATTCTTCGCCTCTATTACGTCAAAGTGGCATGAACCTGACTGGGGATACGTCTCTTTGTATTCTCGCGTGAACCGTCATTTACACCACGTCTATTACTCGTACAGTGTGTCCGATTATAATCGACTACCGTGAGTTTTAGTTCTAGTAAACCAGTTTTAGCATGAAACACAGTTTTCTTAACGTGATTAAAATTTCTTTGCTGGAAACCCTCTACCTTTTTTTGTACATATCGTAAGCTGAACGTAAAAGTCATTTAGTCACAAAACACTAGAACCTTGGTGATCTGAACGAATTACAGCAACGTGTGTATTCGAATAACAGAGTAGTTGTTGGTTAAAATTATTCAATCTTTAAACGTTAAAGATTCGAAGATCGATTCATCACCATATATGTATTATAATTATAATGTAATCGTCAATTAATTTCAACTTGAATGACATTTGAAATAAACAAACGTGATATATGATAGCTAGGCGATAGCTAACCTGCTGAATTAGATTGAAACGTGTTTGTTCGTTTAATAATTGCAATAAGATCAAAATCATGTACCAACGTCCTTAAATACTTTTAATTTCGTCCGATCGCGTCCTAAGAATTAGATTAAAAAAGGATATAAAAAAGAGAAACACACAAAAGAAAAGAAAACAAATTTTCGAAAATTAAAAATGAAAAATTCTTTACATTCAGTTTTTCTTTGCTAAATTTTACAAAATATTTAGAGCGAGAATTTCACGTTGTCCGCGATTGGAGAGTTAATTTTTATTATAAATGCATAAAATCTGCGATTTAATGGTAGCAAACACGAATTACGAACTAGCTCGACGTCTAAAGGTTTCAGAGCTGAAGAAAGTTACGCAGATACAGAAACAGGAAATGGTCACTGGACAAGAACGTTACAAGCCGACGACAATGGTTTACACAGACTTCAAACGTCGCGTCGCGTCGTTTCGGATTTCGTAGCTCTCAGCAAAACGGCAATATTTTTGCATACCGAGGCAATTATTAGACTTGGTCTGGTTTCCCCTTACTCTCGTGCGCCAGTGGCAAGTCAGTGAAAGTGTGAAAATGAATCGTTCTGCGCGCACACGGAGCTCCGATTTTACTCGTGTCGATGGAGGCGACCAGCTGCAAACGACCAAGAATCATTCAAGCAACGTGCACCAGCACACGTGTGTTTCCACATGCATTTTTGTTTTCTGTTGCGCTTAACACGTGGATCGCGTTACGTAACCACGCCATTACGTGTGTATAGTAACACCGTCGCAGTCGTAACGACACGCGAATCTGTTAACTATACGTAAGCTTCCATACATTGGAAATTATGCAAGGTTTGCCGTACTTTGGTGACGTGGCACTGAACCACTAAAAATTTAGCAATATTTTTATCGACGGCTAACTTTCCACTATCCTGTCGTTCTTGACTAGTCATAGATATTAGAACGATTGCTTGTCAATTTGTTACTAACAGACTGTGAATCTTTGCGCGTTAAGAACACTTGCGTAAAGTTGCACTGTATTTTTATATTAACATTAATACTTTTAGTGCTGAATAAGATGACAAAATATAGTGGAATTTGTTCGTATTTTAAATTATATAAAGATCATGGTTGAACAAATTTTTTACGAATACTACAATTATGAAAATAAATTTCTTTTCTTTTTGATTTTTTTATTACCTATGAGAATGGGTTAATAAGGATCAGCAATCTGTACTACTATGTAATATGATGTATTCACAAAACATAAATCTAAATATATATATAAATAACTAAATGAAATAGGCCACACACTATGGTAGTTTGTGAATACATTCTCTTCTCTGTAGGTATATTAAGATCACCATAAAATGATACTTTACTGCAAGCCAGACCTGAAGTAGCTATTATAAAAATTTATATTCATAGCCTGCGATGCTTCTAGGTGATCATTAGACAATGAATTGTTATGCAAATGGATACTTTCAAGGATAAGGTAATGAGAGGAGACATTAAGGAGACCTTTACTTTGTCAATAAACAATTTTTCCTTTAAATACAGAGAAATTAAAAGATTGTTATTTAACGTTATTTAAATTTTTACCGTGCTAAACTATATTCAGTACTATATTTAGAATATTTTTATTTTTATTAGGATTACAAACAGTCACTCGCTAAAATATTTGGATATCTTTTAAAACAAAACAACTTATTAAAAATTGGACCAAACGATTTGCATATTTTTGAGATTTCGGAGGCACTAGTTTACTAGACAATATACAAACAAATTTTTGCAAAAATTGTAATTGGTTGGAATACGAGAGAAATGGGAAAATGATGTTTAACTTTTATATCTGGGATATAGAACAAAAATAGTAATAAAGTTAGAAGAAGTGTGGTTACATGAAACTGATAATGCAAAATTTTCTTCAGTATCTTGCTATACATTGTTAAGATTATGTTCCACAGCATATCATCTGCTGAAAGGAACGACATAATATTACGTTGGAAAATTTATCGGAACGACAAGGGCACCAGACAGTATTGTCAAAAGCTTTGTGTGCTGTGCTTATTGCTGTTTTGACTGCAACAATAAGTATGCACTGTTAGCTCGAAAGATAAGATAAACACTGTCAACCAAACCTTTCTCCATTTTGAAGTAAGCAACTTTCTTCAAAAGTTGAATGAAAGAGAGAAACCGTCGTTGTTTTTGTAGAATACGATATGAGCATAATTGAATAAACCCGTTCATGATTTATAGATTTTTTGGTAATAAGAAGATAATGAACTCCATATCTGTATTAACAATTCACTTTTTTTTTAAGTCCTGAACTGCGTTATACATAAACAGTCGCAGAATAAAAAGCATTTGCACCTAAGTGAAATGAAAAATAAAACCATCAGCTTCCGTAATTGACTCATTCCGTTGATACACGAGAAAGCGGTACAATAAAACAAGTCCCTGATTAAACATGTAAATTATGAAATGATTTAAAGGCAGAAGCCGTTAGTCGGAATCGAGTTTATAATCACTTAAATAGAATTTCCGAGGCATATTTACCTTAATAACGGAACCGATGTAATTGCATCGGAAATCGCGCCTCAAACGTTTCAAAAGAAGATACATATCGATGAAACATTTCCCGTGCGATTCGAGTTCTTCGCTGTAATTTAATCTGCTGCCTTGTAATTGAGAGATAGAATGCTTGCATAGAATCAATCATACCAGTTATGACAAAGAGAAAGCTGGAAATGAAAACATTAGTCATGATTTTAGTCTGTGGATTTTATAGTACAAGTACATAGATACAATTTAAAACTCTGGAAAAGTTAAAGCAATTAAAATATATCATTATATTACTTTCAATGTATCGTAATTAACAAAATTATTTGGACTAATATGAGAAATGAAATAAGTGTGTTTCCGACACTAGCTTTTGTAACTGTGCAGAAATTTTTTATTTTGCATAAAAGTTCGTCAAACTTGTATACATTTTGTGACGTTGACCATTTAAGTTTATTAGCGTGCTCTTATAAATAATTTTATAAAAGTTGAAGTGACTTTATACTTTACTTTACCAATTATAAAGTTTATTACGGTGGAAATAGATATGTCATGAATGTTCGTTATTGTAAATGTAGCCTTGCATTCGAAGGATTAGCGGACGCTATAAATGCATAAAGATACATAATTTATTACGAATTCACGTTAGTCAATTACTATAGAAGATTTATTGTCATAAAATAGATGACGATTGTATAAATCCAAGTATTACAGATGAACGTAATTGGACTAGAACATCCATTAAAAAGATATCCCTAGCTTAATGACTACCTTGTTCGATCCGCAATGAAATCGACCTTGATCTCTCGTGCATATGCGCGATGTAAGTATGCATAGTCAACGTCGATTATTAAGGTCATATTCTACGAACTGCGTGGAATTGTGCGTTTCTGCATGCTTCATTACCCAATACTGTATGAATGGAAATATCTTTGAAAGTGCGTAAGAATACCTCGATGAAGTGATCAATATCTTTTATAAAGCGTCACCAATTTTATAATACAATTTTATAGTTTTATTTATTCATATGTGTGTAATGACTCGGTTCTAGTAAATCAGTTGTAAATTTTGAAATCTCACCTTTCATTTCATATTTTAAAGTTGCAACCAACTTACTAGATCTATTCATAAAAAAGATATCAATGTATACATTTTACTTTAAATGTTTTATTTAATTTTTAAATTCAAACTAAGATATAAGAACACAATCAATAACTTTAATCATTTCAAACATAATTTTCCCAGGTCTGAACATTGCTATGTTTTCTGGGTATATGCAATTATTGTCGCTATTGTTTTCACTAGTTTTAGATTGCCCATTAAACAAAATTCAGTTCCAAGGATGATGACACAAATTGATGTACGAAGCTCTCTAATCAGAAACATCCAGATCAATATTGCTCATTCCTAGTTTGGGACTCACGGAACCGTATATCACGAAAGAAATCCATCAAACACGTACTCCTATACCAGTCAGCTAAAGCAAACAGGCAGGACACACGCAAATATTTAGTCGACTTGCAGGCATACGAAGCGGACAAATATTAGATCTGTCGCGGATATACCTATACTGGATTTCAAAATGTCAAGTATATTCTGCTCGACGACAATGCGGACACAGAATCTCCGAGAAAACGGGGCACCGACCGCTTTTGACGGTTTCCTCGATTTATTCCGAAGGTTTCGAATACATCGAATATTGTGTTTTCGATCGCGGCCAGAAATGAGAAGTCGAAACGCGTCGAGCCGATTGTGTCGACGTTCTGTTTTCTTGGAAGCGAGGGTAAATTGCCATGGTAGAACCGGTATGTACACATGAAAGTACTTATGTGCCCGCAGCTAACAATAAGTCTAATCTTTACGGGCTCTCTAATCAAGACGTTATGGTAACGTGTATGAAGTGTCGCATGACGTAAGGCCAACGCCATACATACTCGTGAACAAACACTAGATAAAACATGATGGCGCTAGCCGAGGGCCGAATCTCGCCGGTTCACAGTCAACATTAATTTAACCCTTTGACTTAAAAAATGTATTCCAACAGATTTAATATTATTTCTTTTTTGCATTCTTTGAAATACAACATTAGCAGAGATAACGGTAAATACATTTTGCATACATATATCTGTAGAAAAATATACCATATCTTCCTTGGTGAACATAGATATTGTAAATACAAAAATACAGAAAATTACATTAATATTAACTATTGCAAATTAATTAATTCAAAGAAACTTTATTTGTTGCCATTATATGTATTTGTAAATCTATTTTGCGTAACGTGAATGGTATATGCATAGTTGCTCTTTATACATGGCTACATTCAGAAGGCATTTAAAGCGAAATTAAAACGTTTCAAGACTTTTTAAACAGTCCTTTCATTCGTGATTTATTTATAGATTTTTATATTGCATTTCATTATTGCACGTTATTTTATAAAAGTCGCACTACAGAATTTTAGTTCACTGAATATTCTACTAAAAATGCAATAAACACACTACTAGTGTTGTCTGAATTAAATCTCTGTATCGTATATACTGAAAAATACACACATAGAAGAAACCTTTGTTCGAAAAATAATATTTCTCGAACACTGCTATCATACGATTATTTTAATTGTAAGAACGACACGGAACCTTACAAAAATTAGGATCAAATAGTCGCTTAACAATATCGTGTAAAAAATCCTTTCCACCGTGTAAAAACATTTGAACGGTTTCACGTGCAATTTCTTGTTCCCGTTATCGATCACAGGTGAGCCGAACTGGAAATTCGAAGGGGGAGCCGGGAGGGGCGGGCAGTTTAACTAATTTTTATTCCCCGTTCTACTGGCCGGCATGCAGCGCGCGCGGTAGCCGCCATCGACGCACGGTGACGGTCACTGCGTTTAGGTAAATTCAACTGCACGTTTGTCGCACGTTGAACAAGAAAACAACGCAGCAATGAAACAATAACTAAAATGATCACGACAGTCATTGTTGCACATAGAACTTGTTTCATGGCGATGAAATTTTTTACGTACAACAGCGGTGAACGAAATTGCACCAATATTACGCCGAGTCTTTCAACGAACTTCAAAAGTTTTTGTTCCCATTCAACGAAATAATAGCCGCATATCTGTCCTGCACAATTTCATTTATGAAATTGTTAAATATTTAGTACTTTTTGGATTTTTATAAAAGGAACGCTCGTTTTTCGATCGAAAGATGAAAAGTATGCATTGAAGCAAGCAATCCGTCGATTAATCTCTAGATATCATCGATGAAGATAAGCACACGAGAATAGCACAGTGTACATAAAACCTTAGCTTTTCAGAGAATATCCTTATGGCAGTGTATATGTATTTTCAGTGAAAAGCAGTTTTTGAAAATCGATATTTCTAATATTTACAAGTAAATATAACCTCTTAATAACACTTGCCATAAACAATTCTTTAAATCATTAAGTTGGTGCTTTAAGGTAATGCTTCTATGTTTCAAGCTAAAATGCATCTTACAAGTATGAATAAGCTATTTACGTGTATGAATCACAGACTAATATCAAAACTACTAATACTGTTATAAAAAAAAACTTCCCGAAGTGCTTTGATTAACATTGACAATGATTTTTAAAAGTGATTTTGAAGTTCATTTCGAACGCATTCATTAAAATTCCTACAAACTGCCAAATGGATGTAACGAATCACGGAGCACCGAAGACTGAAGTGACTAAAACCGTAATTATTTTCGCAATGACTTAATAGTTTCGAGCAGTAGCAACAATAATCGTACACGCAGCAGAACATAGCAACAATCAGACCTGGGAAATTTTTATTTCAAATGAGTATAATACCCAACAATTTGAAATGATAAATAACTAAAGAGCTGAGAGTCGGATCACAATTTCCAAGAAAAACTTCACAATTATCTGAAATAATTATTTAAGATGATATTTCAAATAATATCGTTGATAAGATTTTTGAGATAAATGCAGATTCTATAAATGAAATTATTGTAATATTACACGTAGAAGTAGAGACAGAAAATCAATAAGCAAAAAGAACGGAGGACTTCGCTTGACGAGATGTCAATGAGAACTAACAATAAATATTCGGAGTACATACTCTCTTCCTATTATAAAATAACGCGTAATTTTAAATAATATTTGAAATAATGTAAATTTGAACTGCGCCCAGATGTCTGACAGCAGTATACACACCCAAGTTTATGGAGTATCGAACCCAGGTTGGAGCAAACATACTGTTCTTTCTCTGCCGAAATGTCCGTACAAATTTAATTCTAATCTCGTGCACGTTGTACAGTGTGAGAAACCAGTTTCCAAAGAGGTCCGTGCAGCTGTGCATCGCAGAGTGGGTTATCTAATTTTCAGCCCCACGTACCACATGAATGGCCGTAAGGTAGGTACAATACTCCTCCCCTAGTGAATGAAAAGACACCTTGGCGCCGGTACAGAAAGTACATTGTTCGGGGGAACAGACTGCAAGGGGCGCAAAAAAAGAGAGAAAGAAAAGCAAAAGAAGGGGAAAAGGAAAAAGTGAGCCGACTCGAACCGCCATACTGGAGACTCGCTGAAATTATTAATTACGCTTTCCGTGCACGGATATCCGGGTGCATGTGGCCGTCCACGGCTCGTGCACTTTCGAATGCGTGAACATGGTACACGGTATCACACAGACATCTGTTTTGCAGATCGTGTAGATACGTTTCCTGATCCGCATTTACCTACTCGTTTCCTTTGTACTTAAGCCCCGCCTTCCTATTCTGTATACAATGTGCAAGTACAGAAGGAACTACGTAAACGGGATAACGTAAATATACAGTGGCGATAGAACATGTTTCAGCATTAAATTCTTGATCATTGGGAAATTGTCGACATTTCCCGATCTTTTATAGAGATTTATTCGATTTTATCGTATACATTCAATCGTATTGAACTTGCATAAATTTACAACTGTTTTATATCAGTTCATAAATGTCACGATTGTATTTACATGCCAAGAACTTAATTGTGGCATTATTTATGACTGTAAAGCGGCGAAATAAGTAACCATTGAGACAGCAATCAATGTGGGATCTGATTCGATATTCATTGATAAAATAATTGATTAAATGCAATATGATTCTATTCTAAGTAGTGAAATAATTTAACAAACCAACGTTGTAGATTTCCCGGACACTATGTTATGTGTTATGACTTTCGATAGTAATGTGTACTAAACTTAATTTGTCCATTGTTTACGAACCACGAAATAGTAAACATCACATACGTGTGACGGTGGTAGTGAACGTGTTAAGTTGTCCTTGCAGGTATCTTGCTTTGTTGTGTTCAATAACATTAACAGTACAAATAATGCACAGCCGGAAAATATTCTTATCATCGCATCTTTTTCTATTACGAGAGTAAAAGCTATCGCTTCACGCTCTTCATAGCGTCATCAAAGAGAATAACTTGCTCATTGCCAAGCAAAATTGCTCGATCAGCATGTTTTATAAAAGATACATAAGTTCCGCAATTTATTACATGTGGTACGTTTCTTGAAAAAGTTCTCTTATTATAAGTTCCACTGAGAACAGATATGAAAGAACCCTTGAGATTAGAAGTTTTAATAAGAGTAGGATTAATGCAATGTTTAAGGATAAAAGTTTTTCTACAACACGAACAGAGATACTGTGTTAATTTAGATTAAAAAAGTTCTAAAATATTATTCAATGAATATGGTGGAGGTAACCTCATCCGGTAGCACTACTTATTCATGGTTTTCTGCTGCGCAAGTTAGCGTTGAACGTGTGTTATCAACACTGATTTGTTAAATTGATTTTTTTTATTCAATATTTCTAGTAAGACTACAATATATGTTTTATTTATATATCGTTTCTATAATTTATGAATAATATCACACGATATTGTTAAATAAATCTTGCACAATTTACATTTTGATTTTTTAAAATATCTGTTTGATGAGAACGTGTATTGAAAAAGTGTACTCTGTTTTGTAAAAGTTTCACAGGGAACAGATATTTTGTTGCATGAAACAAATAAATTCGAATAGAATTTATGTTTTACATAAAATTTTAAATAATATAAAATATCTTCTGAAATATTTTCAATGGTCAAATACAAACAGTGACAAATACTTCTAGACACTGTATAATACTATGCACTGTTTGCGTTCAAGTGTCGTGTTATGAATAAACAATGGCTCAAGCCCAATTTTTGTAATACGAACTCTTCACGCGGCGCTTCAGTGCGGAATTGCAGTTGCATTCGAGTTGGCAGACCTGTAAATCATGATCGCAAGGTTTTCATTTTTAAAAATAGCACATTTTCTAATTTTTAATACTCTAAAATTTTTAACAGATTTATGATTGTTTCTTATACATTTTTATATTGGTTTTATAATAATTATAATTATGTAAGTAATGATTTTGTTGAATTTTTATTGATTGTATTTTAAAAATACGTTTAAATATATTCGTTAAAGGAATCTGAATATTAGACCTACCCATGAATTAGAATTTGTTTAAAACGATCCATTATTAAAATTAATATTATATACATTAGAATTTATATTAGATCAGTTATTAAACAATTCACTTTCTCGTTTAGAGATATTATTACTATGCAGAAGAACATTTACATCGTTCGATCAGGAAACTGTTTCCGTCGCAGTTACGCAAACGCTGAGTTTATCGTGTATTACGTTGCAGAAAATTCATTGCATTAAGCAATTTATCAAACTTGTAAGATTATCTCGGCGGTAAATGCAGCGTTACAAATTGTAATCGAGCTTGATATACGTTGGCGCCATAACTGGGAAGCATTTAAAATTTAGCCAGAAAGACAGGATTAAATGATTCGTAAATTAATTATTATGAAATACCACGCAATGTACATTGAAAAATACTGGGACGTCAAGATTCCTCAGTATTAAAATTTCCTGTCAGCTATACATATTTCTCGCTGGAATTTTCTATTCATACGTCCATTCATCGATATTCGCACGAAGGTTCCTATAAATAAACATTAACGTATGCTGAAAGTACACTACAATTACACAGCACAAATGTAAGCAGCAATAAATATTATAAAATATTGAAAAAATCATTATTTTAAAATACAAATGACCTGAAAATATTACAATTTTCTGTCATTATTATCAAGTTCTCGTTTCCATCGCAACGCAAACGCAGTATTTCATGGCATGTGTATAAAAATTATATTATTTTAAGGAATAATTGTATAAAATGCAATGCGCTATTTATCTTAATACGTTGACCTGCAATCAATGATCAAAGGAAAATCAATCAGTAGACCAAAAAGTGTTTTGTTCTTCTATTACACTCGAAATTCAACAGATAAGAATTCTTTAAATGATAATGAAAAAGCAACAGCAATTTCATCCACAATTCAATACATTATTTGGATTCGAATAATGTAACAACTTTTCCTAAGATTGTTATCTAAAAGAAAATTATTTAGGTCTATTGACAGGATTCCGATAAGTAAAGTGAATATGTATTATACTACTTTTTTCATCCTCTTGCAATTCGCAGATCATGAGTGATTACTAGAACCGCTTTTGATAAAAATATTGGCGAGGAAATTATTATTCATCAAGTGGAACGGACCCGATTGATCAGCGGAAAAATTAATTTTTAAGTCGGTGTATGCAATTCTGTCAGCCAAATATGGACGGTGCGGCACGGCGTAACAGAGTCGACGCGTTAATTTAAATAATAAAATTACCGCACGCCAGGGGAAGTTAAATTGCTACTTTCCGCGAACGATATTCGGACTTCGTTGCAAGATAACTGTGCGTCGCGTGACCCGAATTCCGAAACGAGCTCTGCAATTTTCCAAAGTACGAAGGAGGACGCGCAAAACCGCGGCTCTGCTTTCTCCTTTCCGGAGCGTCGTTAAATTTACTGGTTCGACGAAAATCTCGCATTTTAATTATCGGCGACCACAGGACTTGTAAAACGGACGTTCGGCTCGCGCTTAACGTCGAAATAATTTAGCATTTCAACGAACTGCTGTTACGTTTGTAATAATAAAAAGCTTCGGCGCACATTAATTAGCCGCGACGGCTATCTAACGATGAAACCAAATCACTGGACTTAATGATCGTGCGAACGGTAGTCGCTCGTGGAACAACACGCGGACGAAGACATCGTGTTTTAACGAACGCCAAATTTTCATTTTACCGCTCCGTAATGGTCCCCGACTTATGAAATATTACGTGAGTACGACACAGGCCAATAACCTGTGCTAATATAAACAGATTTCTACATAACTCGACCATTGCAAGAAACAGCGAATGATTCGAGGCATGCTGAAAACTTGCGAAAAGCGATTGTCAGCAAACTTATACTAGAAACCATTGAAGGTACATTTATAGTTACTTACAAAATTGAGCGTACACCTTTTAACACGGAATAACTTTTTTAAACCTGGACTAAGTGATTTGAATTTTTTTAGATGATAGCGGGACTAGTCTGCAAGACGATGACTAAAATGCTTGTTTTAAATTTTGCAATTACTTGTGATGACAAAAAAATAAAAATAAAAAGCTCTCGCTTTTTAGCTTTTTTCTCCAAACCTGTAACGAAAACTTGAAAAATGTCTCTCGTAGATCTCGGCAACTTATATGCATGCTGAAGATTTGATTGAAATCGATTGATGTTATTATGAGTTACAACAAATTAGAGATGGCAAAAATCGCAGTTTTATCACGATTTTCACGAAAAACTGGAAGAAATCTGCAGTTTTTTAAAATCTTTCAACGCCTGTAAATCAACTCTGGGTTAATCGATTTCGACCAAATTTTCAGCACGCATATAAGTTACCGAGATCTACAAAAGGCATTTTTTAAATTTTTCTTCTAGACTCAGATGAAAGAAGTTAAAAAATGAGAGTTTTCTATTTTTTGTCATCCCCAGTAATACCAAGATTTAAAAAAGGCATTTTAGTCATCGTCTAATAAACTAGTCCCTCTATCAACTAAAAAAAAATTCAAATCACTTAGTCCAGTTTTAAAAAAGTTATTGGGTTTTAAAAAGTGTACGCTCAATTTCGTGAGTAACTGTAGTTGTGTTTGAAACTCAAACGTTTCGTTTAAAACTATTGTAGAAGACGAACATTGAAGCTGTATCTTTGTACATTTTGGTTAAGCTGAAAACGTTTGTTTCTTAATGGAGCACTTTTTTAAATAAATAGATCATGATTTATACAAGTTTTCGATCAAAAAGCTGGATGTATCCAGAATTCGGTTATGTATCACACGAGTAGTTGATCTAAATATTTTTATGAAATGCTATACTAAAAAAGGAATCTTTTAGTTCAATAAGTATAATTACGTATTATAAATATTAAAGGGTACCAAACGTGATGTAATGTTCTGATAGTCGTGCAAAGCTTTATTTTATTTAACATTTGGTGTAGATTACTTTCACAGTAAGGACACTCAATAAATTGAGTCAGTGTGCAAAATTCTATAATGACAAAACACATCCACGAGCAAAGTGACGATGTCAGCTTAACGTAAAAATTATAACGTTGCTTATAAGCGACAGAAATTAATATGGGCCGCACCGTATACCACGCTTTATCTAATGTTCAGGATATAAATTAAACTACAAAATTATATTGAATTCCTAAAGATAAGAAAAGCGAAGCACGCACGTCAATCTACTGCAACGCGAATTAATGTGCGTGAATCGATTGAAGAACTACTAAATAGGAGAACGCATACGATGTGTCATATAATTAATGTCGAGAACACAATGTGATGTTAATTTCCGTCTAACAATGAGTACTTATTAACAAAATTGATGAGAAAAAATTGTCACATGAAACTAAATGCAGTTACGAGTTCCTAAAATTTCCTGTGATTAAACATCCCGATACACGAACAAAAATGTGTGAGATAATGGAAGGCAACAACAACATTAAACAATAATTTCCAGCAACACTCTGCGAGGCTGTACCTCGTGAAGCTTCATTTATTTTCCATCAATCACGGTCCGCGTTCACGTGCACGCTACGCTCTTCGGCATAGACGTTGCTCGTCAGCCGGATTCGTCCGAATTGTCCTTAATTGCTCGAAAATTTCAATAATTTCATCGTTACACTCGCCAACAGACGAATCAAATTATATTGCTCTCGTCACGGCCGTTCTCGTCTCGTTGCATTTGGGTCATCTCGGTGTTCATTCGCGACGGACTCCGTGCCTCTTTCGTACGGACCGCGCAGCAAGAATATCAAAGAGGTCTGAGGCGACTAGTACGTACCGGGGATGGGACCAACTGCATTGTAAAGAGTATCGAAACTTGACCGAGTAGATTCGAAACCTGTATGACTTATTTAGACGCTTATACCCTTCGGTGCGATCGGATACCGACAAAGTTTCCTTAAATAAAATCGTAACTGCAGATTGCGTGCACTTACAATAAACACGATTTTCTGCAGGTCCATACATTTAAAGGTTTGGTAGACTTGATTGAACTTAGAAGAAGGTCGTAAGAGATCGTTCTTTTATTCAATGATTGAGAAATTACTGCATAGAATGCTTTAGATAGGATGACCTGTCCAGCGAATGAACACTTAAGCTACGCATTCGTTAACACAATCTTTATTTAATCCTCTGTATGATATTATCATCTTTGATAGTTATAGCACTTTTTAAAAGTGTAATATCAGACTTAGTGAAAAATATGTCGAACGATCAATAAATGAACACTAATTAAATGAACACAGTTTGATGATTTCCAACTAAACTTACTTTCTGTATGTCATTTCTAAAATACAAATAATAAACTGAAATAGTTCATTACCTTAAATTACAATTATTAATTGCATGCGTCCATATCTGATTCAAACTGCACAAGTTTATACACATACAGACTTTTATTTTAGAGAAATCAGAGTTGAATGAAAATGTCTTCCTTCGTCGCCACCTCGATTGGATTCAAACGAAAACTGCGCTTATTTTTGCTCATTCTTATAAATTGCCAGCGGACAGCGGACAGTGTTCCACACGAAATCTCCACTGACACCTAATCACTACAGGTTTCGAATGTCCAGCAACGTCGGACACGCGATCTCGCCAGGAGTGCGGCGAGAAATTAATCACTTGGCTCTACTAATTGACTCTATGAAACCGAAGCTTCGGTATTGAATTACCATGTTCGCCGTAAACATATATTGTAGTTGGTCTCATCGGCTTGGTAAATTATAAAGAGAGTACTGCATAATTTCGTGTAAGGTCACCGCGAAAACGCGAAAGCAGCCGACTGGTGAAACATGAACAACAGGTGTGCAACCGGTGCCGGTGGTATCAATACCGGAGCACCAAGAGACGTTTGCCAAGGAAACTGGGTTAGAAAAATGTTCGACTATCGGTGCTATCGGCGATGGTCATGGACATCTCCGCACTCAAGCAGTAAGCTTTTGTTGTGCAGTGTCACGAGCGGTGCAACTTTTGGAATTCTATTAAGTTGGCGGACATAAAATATCCGATTTTCTTATAGTCTCGTTATTCTTTCGTTTCTCGCATTATCCCTTGAGCAGTCAGGATCGTCTACTATGAGAAGAAACTTTTCCTTAAAACTGTAATAAGAAATTGTATACTTTTTTTTATTCGTATAATTTTTTTATACGGATGCGAACTTGGTAGTACAAATGTTGCACTCAAAATTCATTCCTATGAGAACCGATTTTGCAGCCCTTATTCGCCTTATTGCAAATGAAATTCAGCCGTCTTCAAATTAAATTCACTTATTTGTAATTGTTATACAATAGAATTCATATTAAGTGTAAGAATCGAATAATATCTTATACATAATTATTGAAAATTGATGAAGATTAATTATTTGTAATGGTATTATTTTATGAATAAGTACATAAATTCATATTGCTTACATATTCATATTTTGATCTGTGACAGGGTTGATGTTATTTGCATCAAGGTGAATTTCATTTGCAATAGGATCAATAAGACCTGCGAAAGGGTTCATTTGATTTGCAAAGATGTGAATATGTATAAACGAATTAATTTGGAGCGTAAAATGGTGAATGTGATCTACAGAAGAATGAACTTCGAGTGCGAAACCTGTATAAGCCTTAGAAACAATATGAAAGGATAATAATTAAGAATGTGCATTAATTATAATTATTCGACAGGAGTGCGTCGCCTTCATGGAATCGGAAACATCAAAAAGATGGATAAATAGGTACCGTAGTATGTACCTGTTATTCTGAGAAAATTCCGACATTTCATATGCACCAATCTAACATAATTGAACGAAACGGGAACAGGCCACGATGCGGCAATCGTACTATTATATCTTCTGGAACGCGAGGCATCTTGATTAAATTCGGTAGTCGGGCGCGTTTTCGATTCCAAAGACACTTTCGTTGGGAATCCCGATGGGATAATTGACTTCTCGGCACGGTGTCTTCTAAACACCTTGATAATGATCTGTAAGGAACTCGTTTTGTCTATGGGATAAACGAAGGTAGAAGAATGTTACACTATTTCTTAACCCGAATCTTGTGTTTCAGAGTGCAGATTTTTACACGGCGATGTTAATCGTTTTATGCGACTGGTTCTAAATAATCAAAATCGATAAAGTAATGACTATCATATATCAAAATTGAAGTAAAGAATAACAAATGATGTACGTTTATTATTATAATAATATGCACTGTACTTTCATTTTTGTATACTTATATTCCCATACCATTCCTTCATTTTTCTATATTCGTTAAATAATTCTATATAAATAGTTTCGAATCAAAATTATTGTACAGTATCATATTAAAATTATTATGTAGTAATATCGTATCACAATTACTACATAATAATATCATACAATGTTTACTACAGTACTTAAAAAACAAAAAGAGTCAGAAACATTTACAGTCAGTCAAAAAAGTTTCCGTACACCTTTTGAAACGTAATAACTTTTTCAAAACTGCACTAAACGACTCTCGTTTTCTTAACTCTTTCATCTGAGCCTATAATGAAAATTTGAAAAATGTCTTAGATCTCAGTAACTTAGATCGTAGATCTCAGTAACTTAGATGCATGCTGAAGATTTTATCGAAATCAGTTAACGTTGTTATGAGTTACAACAAATTAAAGATAGCAAAAATCACGGTTTTGTCACGATTTTGCCCAAAAACTGTCAGAAAGTTATCGAGATCTATGAGAAGCATTGTCTAAATTTTCCTTATAGG
Organism: Megalopta genalis; assembly: GCF_051020955.1. Taxonomy (NCBI): domain Eukaryota; kingdom Metazoa; phylum Arthropoda; class Insecta; order Hymenoptera; family Halictidae; genus Megalopta; species Megalopta genalis. Next base: position 21,822,403 of record NC_135018.1, on the reverse strand, counting down.
CTCAGTTGAAAGAGTTAAACGAGAGTTTTTTATTTCTCTTTTTCTGTCATTCCAAGTAATAGCAACATTAAAAAGAGAACATTTTAGTCATTGTCTAGTATAATAGACCTTCTAACATCTAAAAAAAAAAATTCAAATCATTTAGTGCAGTTTTAAAAAAGTTATTGCGTTTCAAAAGGTGTACGGAGATTGTTTCAACTGACCGTATACGTTGGGTCAAAATGACCCCGCAACCGTAAGCCGAATCCTGTCGCGTACTATCCATGATCCGAGGGTTAAAAACGGTTGTTCAAATTCGGTGAAATATAAATGTTCCGTGCAAGTTCTAGGTAAACAGAGTTAATGCCTTGGACAGTAATTACGAACCGGCGGCAATACCGTTCCACGCAAGACCAATCAGAAACAATGGTCATTAAAAAACCCATTGTGAGCTCGAATCAGCGTGAGGGCACCATAATTGAAATAATTGGAACGGCTAGATGCCCGTTCGCATCGACAGTCGCCTGAATGCCGCGTCCGTGTCCTGCCTCGGTGAAACAGACCATCAGTTTTCGCTTTTTCGAATCCCGCCGCGCTGTTCGCCCGGAGCATCAACTACTTACGCGTCGTGTTACGAGCTACGAGTTACGAGACTTGACCGTGAGACCACTGTCAACCCACGTTTTTACCGGTGATTTATAGACAATAAATAACGACAAGTTTATACTTTGAGGCAGCCAAGGCCTCGATAATAATTCCAGTCGTAGGAGGAAAATCGCGACCTATTTAAATTTCAATTTCGTCGATCTTTAACTCATCGCGAAAAGAAAGAAAACGGTGCAGTAGTACACAGTGCAGTAAAAACTGGATTATACGGTCCTACAATATCAAAAGTTTTATTCTTTAAATACGTTGACTGCACAAATCAATAAAGACAAACAGTAATTCGAATTGACGCGCGTGCAAATTAAGAAAGAACGAAAATATTAATTAAATTCGAACTGCATCAAGATGTAAAAGTTATGTGGTCTCGCTAATAGATTTTGCTTATGTTAATGATTTAGTGTGAATAATTTAAGATACCTTTCTTGAATATAAATTGAATAAAAAATAAAGTAACGATATAGACTATATTTCAAGTAGTAAATTATATTATTTGAATGAAAACTGTATTTAAATTTGAATCAAGGCTCCATTTGAGTGATATAAAATTGTTTTCTTTAGTAAACAGGGAATAAGAATGTTGTCGAGGAAATTGGAAAGAAAAATGATATTCTAAAGTCGACGTTTTATTTGTCGTCGATTTATTACAGCGTAATGAATTTGTTACATTTTTTATTATTTGTAACGAAAGAATGTGACTAAAATGTGTTTTAGAAAACGCGCGCCTGGGAATAAAACATAAAACTTTTGTGTAAGTGAGTGAAGTGCATATACTATACAGAAAATATTTTGCAAAAAAAGGATACGGATGTATTTGTTAAAAATATGTGACACGAAATGACACACAGACGATCGAATAAAAACGTGTTGTACAATTACCATCGAGGAGCTCGCGAAGGTTAAATAGCGTTACAGATTTACAGAATTCCGCACACGACCGGAGAATGCAATATATTACGTGTAAATTCGTCCATTAAAGAGCTGTACTATTAAATGCCTCTGCTCGGTTTACAATTTAACGGATGAACCTGTACGGATCCGTTCGAAATAAATTCGTCGTGGTGAATTTCCAACACAGAATTTGAACGAATAATCCCGTGTCTATCCTGAATTCATCATTTCGTTCAAATTCAAATTTTATTCGGTCGACCGGGGTTCTGTCCAAATAAATGTTCATTGAGAGCACCGGAACTGATTTACATAATGCTATTCTGAAACGCGAAAATCGCGCGGCATCGGTAATCACTGGAATACTAAAATCGTCTGAATTTCGTGTTATTTGACTAAACATAGCCGTCACAAACCGCTTAAAGGTAAACATAATTAAATCAAGCGGTGATACACCTGAAAATTCATTCACTAGTCTTCTCACTTCGACGGGAAGTGTTGCAAAATTTTCGAAATAACATTCCTCGCGCAATAATAAGCAAATTAATGTTCCGAATATCTAAATTATCAGAAATTAGCAAAGACTCGTTTCAGATAAACAAACGTCTATTGCTAAAGGGCAATAGCAATTATCGAGTAATCATCCAAATATTCATAATTGTAATTTAGCAAACTATGTGTAACTATTAATAATTCTGTGACAGTCATATCTCTTTCCTTGAAAGTTTCCACTTACGTAACAATGTACGTGAACGTAATTTCTTGAAATATTTTCTGAAACGAAGTTTCTTTTCTGGGATGTCTCGTTTCAACAAGCTTATTTAAAAGTACGTAAGGAAGACTTGTGTTAATAAAAATTCGCCCTTTGATTCGCGTGATGTAGGAATGCAGGAATGTAGGAAAATAGTATTTCGTCGTTCAACGAATGCAATTTTGAGAAATCAATGTCTTGAATAACTTCCGCGAGAAACGCTGCAACAAAGAATTGTTGCAAGTTATACAATTTCCGTGTTTAGACAAAATACATATTTTTGAAAAAAGACATTCCTTTTTTTCAGACAAAAATTTGCGATCGTTTGATCTACGAAACTGTGAAGAATCGCGTAAAAATATGCTGAACAGAAGATTATAGCTAACGATCTTCGTTGAAACGGTGGCAATAAAAATTAGTAATTAATAAACTGCGGATTTCGTGCATTTTTGACAAAAATGCGTAGGTGGAACATGAAAGAAGAATGAAGATTAGAAAACTTTAAGAATGCTGTTACATTATTTTGAACGTATCGGACTTATTAAGAAAGAAGACAAACTTTTATTTCACTTTAGTTTGTTGCAACTGACGAGACAATTTTTATTTCGCATAAAAATCCGCACTCTAGTAATTAATAATGCATCACTGCTATCCCTCCGCGCCATAAAACTGGCGCGCAATACAATGGTTGCCCTTAATTAACCAACAGCGTTCGAAAGAAAACACGCAGACAGAAATTGCGTTCGCCAAGGATGCGCAAGGATCACGGTCACATTGTGTATATGGGAATCTGGCGTGAATTCGCGATTTGTCACTAATCCCACGGTCATTGCACGCGACGGCTCTTACACAATAAGCAGAGTTAAAACATTTTCGTCGAGCCTTGCGAGCTGCGATTTCGTTGCGACAGAAACAAGACACTCGTTTCGTTGTCTCCCTCCAAATACCAGTTTTCAAGTGATTTAATGTTCGAACGATGCCTGTACACACTCCCGGTGAAAATAACATCCAAGATTTTCCGGCAATCGCACATTTAACCTGAAAAATGCAATTTTCTCTCATTTCATTTATTGCTGCTTTGGTAAGCGCGCAGAATCGCGTCACACCGAGTTTTGCAAAATCGTATGTGTGTCATTGTACTTCAAACGATCAGTTGAATTCTGTGACCATTGATCCTCTGATCGTTGATCTTTTGCGTACATATCGGAAGTCAAACAGAAATATACTCAAAATGGGAAATATCCAATTTCATAAATGTGATGAGAAAATAAAAGTCTAGTAAATTTTGTTACTGTGTGCGTTTACTAATACAGTAAAATCTCGAGGATCCAAAAAACACTCTTGACAGCTATTTACTGCGCAGGTCAATAGACATCGAATCTACCTGTGACACTAATAATAAGTAACTATTGTATTATCAGTTCAGGCAACCGAGATTCTACTGTATTTTCAAATTACGTATATATATGTACTTACATTAAAATTCATCGTCTATTTATGAAACAAATTCAACTTTGGAACGAGGAAAAGAAAAATTTGTAATTACGATCTTTTTTATTATTTCATGCAAAAAATGAGTAACGTCACCAAAAGTGCATCGTTTGAAGTCGAATGTCGCATATATACGACATCGCAAAAATTGGGATGTGATTCTGCACTTTAGATATTGCTTTGAAAACATAAGATTTTTCTTGTACCATGTTCGTGCACCTAAAATGTCATTTTCGTGAAACTTCTTTTCTCTGTAGCATCAAAGTGGCGGCAACCAGTTGTAGCGGTTGCTGCAATAAAGGATCAGTTCTACGTGTATGGATAATTTCTTCACTGAATTTGAAATCTATATCTCTCCAATAAAGGAATTGGTTTTTTATTATGTTAGAGCAGTTGTGTATTAAAGAGATTGAAAAAGTACAGCATATGTATTTTGCTGTGATCAATGAATAAATGTGTGTAGAAATCATAACATGTACTTGGTAAGTCCTCATTAATGCTTTAAACTTCAGTGCGTCAATTAAAAAAACGTCGTGAACAATTCTAGATACTCTTAATGGCATAATAAAACTAAAATGAATGTAATTTAAAAGTAACGACCAAAACGTAGGTTAAGTGACAGGAGAAGTAAACAGTTAAAACAGAAGTTCGATTTAAGATTTATTGAAGAACTATATAATAAAAATAATATATGAAACTCAATAGTCGTTTGAATGAGTACACACTTTTTAAATTGACACTGGCTGTGAATCAATGCTGGTGCTTGTTTCCTGAATTCTTAAATAAAGGTGACAGAACTCTATACGAGTTGTAGGTTAGGTTTAGGTTTTGTTTTAATATTAAGTCAGAAATATTCACAATTGTTTGCAATACTTTTGAAAAATTATATATTTTCATATCTTGAACTGTCTTCTTCGATATGTTATAGCTTGAAAATACCGGAACCACCGATCAAATTTTAAAACATTACCTAACATTCTAATGACACAATACAATGTTCGTACCATCTCATTGTGCTCGTACACAATACTATCTGTTGCGAAATCGTTGTACTTATTAGTTGGATCTACCTCAGTTTAACACCGAGTGAAAGCGCTTTTAATGGAAGAGGGTGCATGATAAAAAATGTGTAAGAGTTGCTTCCTGGTTGCTGCAAATCGTACAACTGATCGCCTCCCATTTCACACCGCACTAAAAAGCTAATATTTCGTGCACAGAAACATTAAAAAATATCCCAGCACATAAATAGAAGCAACGTAACAAACGAAATATATCTTGCGTTTGTTCCCACGAAATGAAGTTACGCGGCAAAGCGGCCCGAAATTCAAACTGCGAACTCATAGGAACGTACGATATCTAAAACTATATGTTGTTTCTCATCGAAGCGTCATTCCAAAGTCTATCGATTTACCGCGGTAATCGCGGAAACCGCATAAAATCCCAATTATTCACGTCCAATTTCCCTGGTGTCCACAGGTTGAACGAACGAGCTCGACGTTTCAGGTGCACCAACCTAATAATTACTGCCGCGCCAAATAAAACGTGTAAACGAACCACACCGACTCACTTAGATCTGTGGCCGTCCCGTGGCCGCGAGAGGACTGGTAAACGTGGTAATCCAATGGCACAAGAGAACACAAACAAGTTTCACCGAACGAGAAACACAATTTTCCACCAAGCACAGCTTTGGGCAAAGAGAGGTCGTAAAAGAGCGGTGGATTCACTTGAACGACGCGAAGACGGCGATATAGCGGCCGCGGATTCGAAAAACGCGGGAACGATGCACAAGGAGCTCCGGTTTTCGATTAAAAAGGACACCTCTTGTGTGAACACCGCGACGAGACGCGGCGCACGCGTCTTCCCTAACGCTCCTCTGCGATCACATTAATCTTTATTTTGAAGTGGTCGAGCATTCGCGGCACCGATACGTCGAAAACATCAGACACAAAACCGGAGAGAACGGAGACAAAACACACGACCCACGCGAAACGAGCGACCGCGGCAGACTGACAAGTGACAGCCGTAAGCCGGCGCAGCTCCACGCGCCGTGCTACCCCTACTCACGCGCGTGCACAGTTCACGGGTATCCGACCTACCTGGTTCGGACCCGGTCTGTACTCTTGCCCGTACCCATGCCCGTGCCCAGAGTTGTGTATATTTTATACATCGCGAATAAATTCTTCGAATAAAATTGGATTCGAATAACGTCTCGAATAAATTTTTCGAATAAAATTTGATTCGAATAACATCTCGAACGAATTATTCGAATAACATCTCGAACAAATTATTCGAATAACATGTTGAATAAATTATTCGAATAATTTTTGAAGGGGATATATTAATAAAACATATTTGAAGGAAGAAAATGACCAAAGTTATGGAAAATGTAACAAAATTTTCTGGTTTCTACAAGGTAAGTATGGAATATTAAAATGATTTAATGGAATAAACCACAACGAGAGAGAGAGAGAGAGAGAGAGAGAGAGAGAGAGAGAGAGAGAGAGAGAGAGAGAGATAATAAGAACTTTCATCCCTTTTGCTTTAAATTATTTCAATCAGAAGACATGTTTCGTATACTCTTGATTTTTTGGGATCTAGATATATTTCTGCGGAAAAGAAAATTCGAAGTCACTCGACTTTTTATTTAAATTTAACTGAAGGTTAAAATTGACAATTTGTTAATAATATTGGCGCTGGTGAGATTAACTTTTGAAATGCTTCCATCTTGACAGAAGTTCACGCTTCATTTACCGCTCCCCACGATTCTGTTATGAAACTGCGGACCGCCGAAATTACCACTCATTGTCACTTTTTGTTTCACTTCTCAGATCATGCAAGTAATATTTCTCGCCATCTGGCGCATCTAAGTTAAACTTCTTTCATCTGGAAAGATAGTTGATTCACATTCCTTTGTCCATCGTACGGATAAACTCGTTCGAGAAATAGATTACTTTGAAAATAACAAAATATCATGTTGTATTTTTACGAGAAGACTATTTATTTCGTTAGAATTAAATGAATTATTTAAAGATTCGAAAAGAACATGAACTCTTTGATAGTTAAGTGGCAAATGTATATGTCAACATTATCAACCGTGCAGAAAAGCATATTTACACTTTAATGGATAATCAGGTGTTGGATTTTGGATATAAATGTTGAACACATAATGGCAGCCATAATTATACTTAAGGATACTTGAAGAACGGTATAACTTTTTCAAGACTGGACTAAATCACTTGAATTTTTTTTAATGACAGAAGAATTAGACGATTAGACGATTATAATACTTTTTTAAAATTTTACTATTACTTGAAGTGACAAAAAAGATAAAAAGACTCACGTTTTAAAAAAATTTTTTAAAATCATGTTTTGTAGACCCTGGCAACTTATATGCGTGCTGAAAATTTCATCGAAATTGGTTGATCTTAATATGAGCTGTGAACAATTAAAGATCACGAAAATCGCAGTATTTCAAGAATTCCAACCAAAAACTATTTTGACATTTTTCAGTGGTTCTAACTTAACTATGTGTCAATCAATTTCAATGAATGTTTCAGTATGCATATAAGTTACCGAGACTTGTCAAACGCATTTCTTAAATATCTGTTCCAGGTTCAGATAAAAAATTTAAGAGAATTTTTTATTTCTTTTTGCCATTCCAAGCAATAGCGAAATTTAAAAAAGATATTATAATCATTGTCTAATAGGCTAGTACCTCGTGGGCCGGAATTCGTAGTAAATCGAACAGGTGATTCTACGTGCAAAAATAAGAAAAAAGTTGGATATATCATTTTTTTATCCGGGGCTCCGTTTTCGATAAAATCGACTTTAAAGTTAGTTCATCTTTCTAAAGGATTGTTGCAAACTATGTAGTAAACGGGATGTTTCCATCATTGTTATCGACGTGCTTTCTTTCTTGAGAAGCAGACCTAGGAATATACTACTTCAAATAGTAAGTAGCGAATAGTCTAGCTTATTTTAAACACACATTCAGAATTTTGTAAATTTTTATATACGTTTTAAAAATATTTTATATGTGAGAAACATTTTCTACTATAAAATCTATATAAAATTTAATTGAAGTAAAATAGAGTTTATTTGAAGATTACTATAAGAAAATACTTTGTTTATAAGAGAAAACTTGGCAACGTGTTATAATAATTTCCAGTATAAGTATGCTGTTTGGCAGTATTACGAAGCTGTTACAAAGGTGTCGACTACGGAATAAAGGGAAACAGTGGCATCGAGTGGTCGTGCAAATGTGTTTTCTGTGCGAAGGAGAATGAGTATAGCGTAAGAAATTCAAATGTATGCGCATAATAGATCTCAGATAATCAGTGGGTACATTTGGTTTAAGGTTGTGCGAATTGTTCGTAACGCATATGTTCCATAGATAAGGGAAGATTAAGTAGCACTATAGAGTTTAATTATAAACAGTTTATACCAGAATGCACGGTGATACATCTTTTATAAGGGACTTAAATTTCCTTTCCCGCTGGTCTACGTTTTTTCTTTTCTTTCCGGAACGCGTTACATCTCGTTGAACATTTTGCTCGGTGCTACAGCAATATCTGCAATTCATATTAACCACTTATCCTGTTATTTCTTTGATTATCTAAATTTTCTGCATCGTGACATTTATAGTACAGTATGCACATGGTGATTACAGTAAATCTCACATTCGTTCACACACTTTTCAAAAATAACGTATACAAAATTATTGTGTTTCACTGATTTATTTACCTCAGCTATTTTTTGTTTTAACACGTTGAATGCCACGGGGGTCACCGGTGACCGGCGCCCCCAAATTGATAGAAATATATATATAATTCAAAACAAATGTGAATATCTAAAATTTGGTATTATTACCATCGTCAATTCAAACTGATCCCCGTCGCAATTAACACGTCACACATGGTTATACACTGTAACTTATCTATTGCAGATAATACTTCAACGTTATATGTATCAAATAAAAGAAAATTCATCATGGCGCCACGGGCAATTTCTGTAAAACCGGCGTGGCATTCAACGTGTTAAACATTTGTGATATGTATTATTCCTAGTTATAGAACAAAGTTTAATATTATGCATATAGTTCTCGAAGTCTATTAGCTATGTTCGTTAAAAAATTAAATGTTTACATATTAATTTCCTATTAATTGCTGTCTTGTACGAGACTCGAGTTCGACACAAAGCTAACACTACGCTAGGCTTACCGCGCCAGCGCGCCAGAATTCGGAGGCTGTACACTTTTTTTAATTGGCCGGGTTTTACTCGTGACAATATGTTTGGGATAGCAGACGTAAGCCACTCTCATTCGTCAATTAAAAATTAAAACTGGGGACAATTTGGTATCTAGCGAATAAGTAACATTTACATTGTGAATTCTATGGCTGCAAAGAAGAACTCCGCAAATCACATATTTTCACTTTCGAGATATTATCGCTTGAAGTTCTGATCACTCGTGCTTCGTATTAGTGGTGTTCCAAATTGCATAATTTTTTTGAGTCTATTGAATTTGTCTTCACGAAGCTTTTTCTAATAAGTTTGCAAATACTATATACTACATTGAACATCAACTTAAATCTTTTGAAATTGTGACTTGCGGCGTTCGTTCTTATAGCCACAGAATTATGGCAAACATTTTTCAGATTAAAAAATTATGAGTATTTACTGAATTCCTATTATAGTACTGTACAAGCATAAAACCACTACTTACAATCCTAAATGGATCTTTCAGCTTGAATCTGGACACTCGAATGTTCAAAAGTTCTTATGTTATTCGATGTGATCAAATTCTATTAACTCGTAGCTGAAATAAAGTATAAGAATACTCGATTCTAACTAACAGATCGAAATTCGTGAATTAATGATAACGTTGCGCGCGATACAAAAATGGTAATAAGGATCATAGAGTCCCAAAAATCGCAGACAGAAAAATATATTGCATGTTGGCTTCATTCCTATAATTCGACTATTTTATTGAATCCAAGATAATAGGTAACAGGTAAAATTTAAAAGTGTCTCTCTCCATGGTGGATGCTGGAACTATTTGTCCACAAGACAATGAGTTCCTATACAGACTTAGGATCCGTACAGACAATGCATGCGATATGGTCTGAATTACCGACTGTGTAGAAAATGATGTGGTACGATAGCGGACTCTACCTAAATAGAATGGTCAGCTAGTGAACTATAATCTGACGGAAGAGGAAGGTGTGTGTCTGAGGTGGCTAAATTTACAGCGTTGCCAACTTTTAAAAGCACATTGTTGCCGCGTTATATCCCTACCAAAACTATCGATGCCTCTGAGAACATAAATAGAACATAAGTAAATAATGTTAAAAATAGTGTTAAAAATAATGTTAAAAAATTTCCTCACATTTACGTAAATTCTTAATAAAAAACTTTGTGCAATAAACTTCTCGTTTTAAGCATAAACAATTGCGACGTCGTGATGATAATATGTTTCCGTATATGTATGTATATGTATGTTTATATTCGTACATATATACACTAAAAATTTGCGCAAATTAAAATACATCCTTGAAAGCTGTAAGTAAAGTTGTTTGGTAATCTTCATATGAAACGCTGGAATGCTCACGTAGTACATTTTACTCGATTTATGGTGTGTTTATAATCGATGTCGTTTGTATTTTGCACGGTTTTATGATTTGTTTATAGCACGTATTTTTTTTGTTGCAACTTGTATGACCCAATCCATTTTATGAGAGTGACCAGTCATGTAAAAACAAGCGTAAATATAATTTGTTATCTTAATTTGCGCAGTAGATGTTTTGTGCAGTTCGCTGCCGGCATTACGTTGAAGCACCCTTGTTTTGTGGTGGAACTTGTCTATTCTCTTTGGTGGGATTGGTTGAGGCCAATTTCCTGAAATATGTTGACTAAATTTTTTGTCAACTCCTTTTTGCCGAAGTTATCAAGGTTTTTAACACGTTGGCTGCCGTGGGGGTCACCGGTGACCGGCACTCGACTTGGCTACAGCGCTGTGGGGGCCACCGGTGACCGGCGACGCGACGAATAGTTAAAATACATAATTAGGGTAAACATCGATACGCATAGATTTTTAACCCTTTCGCTTCGAACGACGGATATATCCGTCATCCATATGAAAACTTGCGGAGCCGAACGCCGGATATATCCGACATCCACATGATCGCCCTCTGGGGCCGAACGCCGGATATATCCGACATGCTGGTAAAATCGCGACCTAATTTTTGGACTGCACCGCCTCTTGTTACTATTGCGTGAATCTTTTGGCGAAACAAACAAACGACAGTCCGAAATAAACGACACACCATTCAAGTTATATTTGTTCTACCTGCATTTCCCATTATTATTGTGTTACATGTCATAAAGGGATAGAAAATCGAAAGTACTAACTTTAGGACTAATTATTATGTATTATGTTTTGTATTATGAATATTATGTTTTATTTTATTACTGTATATTATATATTATTTCTTCACTTTTTCCATTGTTAATGAAACTTCTTTTACCTATTAAATAACTTTATACCTTATGTGCAGAAATTATAACTATATTGTTTTAAAGAAAAATTCCTTTTCTTCCCAAATACACTATCCACGCGCAATGTGCACAATTTCGGCGGGTGGTTCCGTTCAGGAGGGGCGCTACGGCGGACTGAACCGCCGTAGCGAAAGGGTTAAATAATATAATATTATAATAATTGCAATTTATTACAATGCGCCAAGAAAAATGCATAAAACAAGTTTATACAACTAAACTTATCTGCTGTAAATAATATTTCAACATAATATGCATCGCATAATGAAAAATTTATGTTGGCGCCTTGGGCAAGTCACGTAAAATTCGCGCGGCAGCCAACGTGTTAATAGATAAACGTACAATTTTTTTTTAGATTCGGAAAAACTATATGTTTTATGATGATTGCCAAATTGGTGTCAGCATCCCCTAAAAGATGGGTACAAAAAGATTGTAGATCAACCTACAAAAAAGTGAAAATTATGTCAACCTTCCATGGTCCACACTGTATATCAGGGCTTGGAATTAAGTGCATGCAATACGGTGATGTCGAGGACTACGCCTCCTGGCCTCCGTCGCGCGTCTCATTCACTCATGATTGCCTAAATGCAACACGCACACACATAAAGCAACAGGCATACGCGCCTAATACGATCATTAAAACATGGATACCCGTCTATCTGTCTATTAAGAAGTTCACGGGTTAATACACGAATATATTAACTACACGTGCACACGCGTATTTCAGTAGATGTGAAATAGAAATTTCTGGTTCCGAGTAACGCGAGCGAAGGGGTGATTATCCCTACTACCAACCTACCCCCAATCTACCAACACAGTACCAGAAATATTAGGGAGTAGGGGAAGATGGGAGGCTCGATCTGGCCTATACTACCTGAACGTAACGCCCCCCCCCCCCCTCTCATCCGCCTTCTGCCACACAACTTTAACACTAAATAGCTCAAAAACTATAAGTATTCATAGTATATTCATAATATATCAATTATCAAAGTACTATTTTTTTTATTACGTAATAATTGTAGAACATTTTGATAAATACAGTGACCAAAAGATTGCCTGGCAATCCTATGAGTGGTAATCTGTTTCCTAATTAGGTAGGGTATTTTTGTACGCCGCAATTTCCTACGATTATTTCAACTTTTAATAATTTCATTTTGAACTTGCCGAAAGAGAGAGAGAGAGAGAGAGAGAGAGAGAGAGAGAGAGAGAGAGAGAGAGAGAGATTAGTCTTTAATAACACACGATTATCATAATACCAATGGCAATGTTCATTTTCTATTCTTGTTGGTTAAAACGGATTAATAAAAGCTTGCAAGAGGCTTGCGAAATACAACTCTACCGAAATGGTATTTATTCGAGAATGTACTAGTATTACTAATAAATGAGAATCTCGTCAGAGAAAGTAACTTTTCATTGGAATTCAATTAAATCGCAATGACGTTGTCAGTTGATTACAGGAACTAACGTGTACTTTAAAATGAGAATAAATGATTATGTTAGGGTGTCAGAGACGTCCCGGGATGTTCTCCGTGTAGGAAACAGCTCCTCACGTATGACTTTTGGAACTTCAGGAACTTCTAGAACTTGAGGAACTTCTGGATCTTTTGGAACCTTTGGAACCTTAGGAATTTTTGGAACTTTCGGAACTTCTGGAACTTTCAGAACGCGGCATTTGGGCAGGCGTTTGGCAGTCGGGTCAACGTACGGCGCACGGTGGTTCGAAATGCTCAAAGTGTGGAAAAAATATGCATACATCAATCAGAAAACTGTAATTGTGGCAAAAATTAGGATCCATGGATTTTCAGTCAACATTACAAAATGGCGGATCCAATATAGTGGATGTACATATATTGAAAAAAGTGTCATACACATACACAAAAATTGGTGTTACAAAATCTTTGAGTCCGCCCACGTGGAATCACAAAGTGGCGGATCCAAGAATAAACAACAGTTTGCATTAATTAATCAGGGCTTCCGAGTGATTTGCGATACACTAAGGAAACGTTAATTATGAGAGTGGTACAAATCTCTTGGGTAAGCCCGAACACATCTCTCCTGAACACATCTCAGAGCCTTCTGCTCTTACTCGCTTTTGTTTCTTGCTTTGAAAGAATCAGAGCCTTCTGCACTGAATCATTTCGGTCCCCGTGGATTGGTGACTTCTTCTTTGGTGCACTTCTGCTTCGCAATAAATACTCGGCATATGTTAATAAATGCGTGCGCCATAATTAATAATTGTTGTTGTTAGAAAGGAAGTCATAGCGAATACCGACTTCGTTCTGACTCCCTTCGGGTCTCTAAAGCAGCAACCTCCTCATGGCGAGATCCGGGTAATCGGTATCATCCTCGGTTCGGAAAATGTTGCATTCTTTTTGAGATTAATATTAATATTGTGTGATTTTTAAATAAACTGCGAGGATTTATATATGTTTTTTGTCCTACTCTTTCCCAACCATAAATAATATTGTTATGGTGGGTTCATTGATAATTAGTTTGTAGGAATTTATCTGTGTTCCTTATACTTCTCCTACATTAGTTCACGACATCGTTGCTTCGTCGTTGCAAAAGTAAAACAATGATGGGTGATGTGGAAATCTATTGATGCGAGCGACGCCCTAATGCGCCACAAATCTTGTTCCGAGCTCTGGTGTACAATATAACGATGTCTCTATCAGTATCGAAAGATGTTATTACAATATGAAAGATACATAAAAATAAATATAACATTTAAAATGTTGTGAACTGTTATTTGCCAAGGGCTAAAAAGAATGTAGCACTGTAAAGCTTATAAATTTATCAACGTTGTAAATATACCCATCTGCAAGAAAAAATGTATATGTATATATGCACCATTACTAATTATATAATTAGTAGAAATGATTGTTCAACTGTCCATAAAAATAATTACGCTATGTCGTATTTCTGCAATACGCGTTCAATAAATACTATTTCCACCACTTAAATATATGCGCCGTACACGCTTATTGCCTCCAAATAATATTCAGCACTCGTAGTAGAAACGAAATATACAGGATATTCGCTTCTTGCTAACGTGTCTATTTTTCGTGAACTATCGGTAATACTGATCGCGACACGAAATGGTAAGGGGGCTGCCCTCCAAAGTTGAGATAGGAAAACCCATAAGATGCAACGACTGTACGGATTCTATGTCTGCGGATCCTACTTTAGCCAGGTGGAAAATCGAGCCATTGGTCGGTATGGAAGTTGCCTGCCTCAACAACTGATGCTAGAGCAGAACAGATTTCGTGTCCTCACTGAAGATGGCAATAGTTCATCAAACAACTCGACAAACGCTGTACCTTCATGAATTTCAAGTCTGATAAGGCTACGAGTAACTCTGACTATCGATTAAGGAGCAAACTTCACCTAATTGTCGGGGCGCTAATTAAAATCAAGAACAAGAAGTTCGAACTAAATTACGTATGCACGCGCCTTCAAGTTTCAGAGAATTTCCTATGCACATTCTCTAGGAGACAGAATGATCATTAGTTTGAGGACACGGAAGTTCAGCATCCGCACGCAATCATCATCAGCGACAAATACAATGCCAACGGAACGTTAACCGAATTAGATATTCAATTTCACATTGAGTTTCCGAAGTGATCACGTCACTTTATCCCTTTGTTGAAGACCTCAAATTTTTCATTAGGTTTCTGTTCTTCGAAACGTCCCAAACATTCTTGAATACTCTTCTACGTTTTTAGAATATGATCCAGTAATCTTTATTCCGTCGTGTTACCTTCTTTCTTTTTCAGCGAAACAAACTGGATTTGTATGGACATTTACTTATTTCCTTAATGTTTCTAATGAGTGAAAAATAATAAAATAGTATTTATAACATTTTTAAATTTTATTTGCATTCCATCTTCCATTCCTGTTATAAGTGTATAGCATCTGCCGCTTATTCAAAACTAAATTACTAAATAAACGTTTGGATCTTCAAGTAGCTACAATAATAGCTTCACATTATTAACGTTTAGTATTATTAAATTTAAAGATAACAAAAGTGAAATGGTTAGTTAGTTGGGTATTAAAGTAATTTCGATAGCTTTAAATTCTTGTCTCGGTCGTTGAAATAGAATTGGGACAACAAACGACATATATGTATATCCGTTGTTGGTCTCAAATAAATTTATGTGATACATACCGCGGATCACCAACTAAAGCGATATTGTCTTAGTAAGTCTTTCGATCTCAAGCTGCACACCAGGGAGTTCACTTCTGTAGAAATTCGATACCCCGAGCAAACTCGATTTAAGCTTTGGTCTCGCGACTATGGTAACTCCAACTATAGCAGACAAGTAACTCACGTTTGCTTTTACTTACGGGGGGATGAGACCATATATCCCTTGGGATGTAAGTGTTCGACAAGAATATCAACTGTCTCTGATTATGCAGTGTCTAACAAAAATACAATTCAAACTCGTGTCAGTACTCTAATTGAAAATTGTTTGACCTAAAAACATGAACCCTCTAAATTATTTAATCACTTGCGCTACAAGACTCGTAATGAAAATTATATATGTATACATAGTCTATTAAAAATGGATGCTGCTCATTTCTTCTAGATCGAAGCAAAATTTGATTCTTCCGTTACAAAAATCTAGTAATGTGATTCAGCTAGTAATAATAAATATTACAGATAGAGGTTTACGAGAAACAAAAATTATTTCGTTCTATTAGGGAAATTATTAACCCCTTAACGCGCAGAAACGTATTAACACGGGCGTGCAAATCCGGCCAAAATGTGCAGACCCGTATATATACGGTCGGCGTCGCAACTTATGTCGCTAAAATGTTCAGATTCGAATATATCCGGGCAGTAAAAATATAACTTAATAAAAACCAAGGAAAACATTCAATTTATTGATATTCATCGTGTAATTCTGTATTGTAAGCTGTAAAGTTTGTTTATTTGGGATTATAAAATATGGCCTTTTAGGGTGACACTTATAAGCATCTCTGACCTGGTAATTGTTTCTATCTATCTATATCCATTATTGCGTATCTAATTAGCGTTGGCACTTTTGTGAGTTTTGTTATGACTAATTTATTTATTACTCTCCAGTTATCTCCGATCTCTTTCTATTTTTTGCTTATTCAGGAATAAAATATGCACTTTTAGGATGGAAGTAAAGTAGACGTTATCAAAGTGAATTTCTTCAAAGACAATTGTTTTTTATTTTTTACAAATATTATTAGTGTCAACATATAAAAACGTTTTTGTTTTATGGTGTATTTTTATAGAGAGTAAATTGGATTTTTAGTGTATAAAAGGTATATTTTCTAATGTTGAAATAAGGAATGTTGGGCTATGTGCTGCACCTTGTTTTGAAATTTACCATACAAAAGAAAATTTTGAATAGTTTTAGTTTATTATATATTTTTCAGCTAATAAATATTATTATTATATTATTACAAATTTAGGTAAAATTAAATATTTTTCAGTTTTTTTTTTCGTCTCCTCCTTCCCCTTCAAAATAGTAACTGGTAATTGAAAAACAGTACGATGGGTACAAAATTCGATCTGCAATGCGATTCAATATTCACTATAATTATTTATCCACTATTTTTATTGAATTTTTAGTAATTTTTGCATTTTTTTACATATTTATTGAAATTAAGGTCCAAATATGTATTTTCTTAGATAAAAAAAATTGATTTTTTTTGGTCGGATTTTTTTTTTTAAATTGTGCATTAAGGGGTTAAAGACAAAGCAAGTGCTAATCAACATAAGTGCAAAAGAAATTCCAATGCAAAGGGATGATCTGCACCTTGAGTAATAATTTTAAATTACATAATCGATACATTACTTTACAAGTGTTCTTGAAAAGTAGCAAAAGTAGCGATGCCAAGAGTAGGAAGAAAATTTTTGATTCCAAGAGATGAGAGTGATTTTACAATTCTTTATCAATTAAGATTGTTAAGCGTTGTTCAGTTAATTAATTTGCAGTTTAACACATTTTTTAGGAAAGTTCTATTTGGAGTCATTCATATTGGACGTTTTTATTGAATGAAACGACATGGTGTGCAGAAAATCATCCGTTTTTCCATTTATGTGAAATCAACTTGGTCGGTAGACCGGCATTCCCTTGAAATTTAAATCGCACCTACGGTGAGAAAGTAATAAAGGAGCGCTTTCATCATCGTCCTAGACGTCTGTGCTCTGTAAAAGAGCACTTAATACCAGCACACAGCCTAGCCATCATCGTGCCTCCTTCAGCCTAGCCGCCACCGACAGCTTCTATGTTTTCTTCCAACTTTTATATAAGCGCTGGCCTCTTCTTGTTTTTCTTCTTCCTTCTTCAGCCTCCTCGCCATCATTTCTATTAACCTTATTCCAGCTTCTATATCCTTTTTCCGCCCGCATCCATACCTTCGCAATTTTTCCTCCTACGTTGTGTGCAGTACGTTTTCAACAGCTGCATAATTCAGTTTTCAATTATATTACATTCAATTAAATGTTATTGTGAATCTTGTATAACGCTAGAATCACTTTTCCAGCTTTGTTATTATCTGTTAGAATTTTTAAAGAATACTTAAGTTAGTTTACGAAGCGAACCGAACGGAAAGTGCAATACCCTTCCGATTATGGAGTACAAAGAAAGAAGAAAGAGGTTGTGAGAAATCGATCGCTATATTGGTGGGCAGGCTTTAAACAACTTTGGAGGATACTTGGGAAAACTGATCTTTAATTAATTCTCGTCGATTTTTCATTTAGCCTTGCACTTAACTGTCCGACATAAGTATAATTAACCAATCATTCCTAAAATGTTGTACGAAATTATTAATGTTCAAAATTTACTCAGCGGTTTGAAAAAATTAAAACGCTTTGTTTAAATTAGTTGCAATATTTTCTGCTTGATAAATAGCGATAAATAAATTACGAATAAACAAAACGACGACTTTTTTTCTGAAAATCAGAACTATCGCACCTCTACTTCCTATTGTTTATCTTTCATAAGTTCTTGCTTTCTTCATTTTAGATAATTCCAACATACGAGTTTATGGCAACCGAATATATCCTATATCTTTTTTTTTTGTGAAATACATGGTCATGGTATTAGAAACAATGAAACACGACAAGATATTTTAATTAGATCGAAATCAGTGAAGAATTGCTGAACTCAGTCACGTCTTTCCACGTGAAAAGAAAACTGCAAAAGAAATCGATATTTACCAGCAACAAAAAGAAATTCCTCTTAAGAATCTTTGATATCATTTGCGTTCTTACAATCTTCGAAACAAAGGCTCAGAGTGCAGCGCGAACGCTTACAATATCCGGCTGCAATAAGAATCAAGATTCTCGGATATTTACCCGGGAACTTATAGACGAGCTGGAAACGCTTTCGGATGCATCATCCCGATTTCTGATCCAGAAACCCGTATTGCGCCACAAAAACTGTTCATCCATCTCTCTTTTAGTCTGCGTCGCGTCCTTCTCCATCCCGTTTCCTCGGACCCCGACCCGATCCCCTTCCGATTTCTTTGCTACCGACCTCGTCTGCGCTTCTACTAGAAACTGTCGATATCTCTTGGCTTCTTCTAGGTCCTCTCGTCGGTGAAAGAGCCGGAATATTGAAATTTTCGGTCAGTGCCCGATTTTAACTGTACGTTCGTATCTGCCGACGGGGAATCGAACGCAGATGCAACTCTACTCTATTCGACTCGACCCGATTCAAGTCTACTCGACCGGACTTGATTCAATTCAACTCGACTCGACTCGACCCGACCCGACTCGACTCCATGGAGAAAGAGACACGCCAGTATGGAAACGGGTGGCTCCGAGATGGTTTGGTAGATCGGCAGCCTAGCTAGAAACCGAGTGAAACCGACATGGCCGGCCAAGAAAGCCGAAAAGAGGACGCACAGTCGGATCCGTGGGTGCAGGAGGAGAGGCGAAAGACAATGGCGAAAACGGGAGACAGAAGAGAAAAGGACGGGCGGTGTAAGAATCAAATGGGGAATGGCGTGGGGATAGAAGGCGGCTGAAAGAGGGAGATGGAGAAAAAGAGGGGGACATCAAGTAAACGAAGCCCTTTTGACTTTCTGGGTCAGGAAAGTCGATTACTCGGCACCCCAGTGCCTGGGTGAAGCTCTTAACTCTCTGCCAAAGTGTAAACAAGACTTGGTACCGGGCGTGCATAAATCTAACGGGTGCATCTCGTTTGCTAGATCGCCTTCTACTATTTCGTATTATAGGATAGTGGAGCCGATTACTGTGAACTGACCAATTACTGTGCCTTTGGTTTGTTTTTGAACACGATTAAGTCTATATTTATCGAATAAGACATATTAAATTTGTTTATTCTTTTATTTTGTTCATTTTTGAATGAAAAATGTAGTATGTCTTATTCGATAAATATAGTTAATGATGCCCGGGAACAATAAAAATAACACTTTAATTAAGCCTCAAAAGTTTATTAACCCTAGCATGTTCATGGGGGTATCAAAAACTGTCCACAGAATTTGAAATATGTTTTTGTTCTAACAATGTTTTTTTACACATTTTTTATATTTTATTTTTGCATTAATAGGTACCTAAATGTATTATTTAACAGTATCCTGAAGAGATAGTATATTTATAGCACTTTTTCTTACATGGACGCAAAATGACATTTCCTTAAGCGGACCTTAGACCTTTTAATATCTTAAGCGTCTTAGGGTTAACAATATAACCATTGTACTGATGTATAGTAATAGAAAGACTGTAGATTTTTACACAAAATAATATTTATCTGCATCAATTGCAAGGTACTGTGGGGACAATTATTTTTCTTCTTAACGTTTTTGACAAGTTCAAAATGTATTAAAAATAATACTTCGTACACATTCGCTTTAAATCACCAAATGTATCTATAATTTAACATTTTCAAGGAGTAGATTTAATAAAACAGATGAAAAGAAATTAAACATTTTACACTGACTGAAGTCGACGTTATTTTATTGTTAATCACTCTGTAGTCATACAGTTTCTGCAATGCATAATATTTTCGAAGATATCAAATTTTAAATATCAATTGCAAACAAACATGTTTCTGCGCACGAATAATTAAGTCAGTGTGTTGAATATTTGCTTGTGATGTTTCAAAAGTAAAATATTAATTACTGTTAGCAATTGAAAAAGATACAATATTTTCTATCAATTAGTAATTGGAGCAATCGGAGAAAAATTTTAATTACTGTTAGTGATTGAAAGAAAAAATAAATCAATTTGTAGCTATTTGTAATATTTTAGACATTAATATTATGTTTACTAACTAATCAGTAATAAACACAAATTTATCGAACGTGATTTTATATGTACGATTTAAATATACACTAATTTACTATAGGGTACAGTCGCCTTTTCTTCACACCCGGTAGAAAACTGAAGCCAGGAATGAACTCGCGAATGCAGCTCAAAACAGAAGTCGTAATGTAATTACTAATTAGGTAACAGGCATTCTAATATACAACAATTTTTAATTATCATAACATTCCATTGGAGAAGCAATCCGATACATTCTTACGAAGTTTCTAGTACGTATGAAATGTAATTTCCCGTACTGCGATTCACCGTAAACCTAATCATACAAGTCATGATGTATATGCGGTACGTATTTCAAACGCGGTGTAATGGAAAAAGTGATTTAATTTTAATATCTACTATAATAAAATTAGCGTGGGTGCACGTCGCTTCTGATCCAAATCTCGTCACATGCAATTTCACGATGGAATAGGCTCGTTATGTACCATGCAACCTGCATACGCGAGAGATCGTTCATAGTTACGTTTATTTCTGTCATGCGTTTTAATTAACTTTTAGGAAGCGCGTGTGCAGCTGTACATTACATGTATAATTTATGAGAACACAAGTGAAATTCCCCCCAACATTGGGCTAATAGCTGGAAACAGCACAGCCAAGGGTAACACATCAACGTGGAAAATATCAACGAAACTTCCGAATGAAATAGTTCCTCGGTCAAGAAGAGATGCATGTTGTTACAGAATGGAAACATTAATGAAAATGTGGTCACTAGAATTAGTGAATTATTTTGCTGAGACACGCAGTGCTCGAGTCGAGGTGAAAAAGTAAAATTTCAGTAGTACCGTTATATCAGAAAACATTTACATCCTAAAATATCAATAATGTAATATGTGGTTTTTAGTATTACTTATACAGAATTATGTCCTTCTGGCTACATTTGAGACGTGATATTAACAATTTAAAAATTCCTTTTTATATTATATGTTTCTCATTTTTTAATTAAGTTTGAAGAAAAGTACCAAAAAGTACATCCCTGATATTTCAGTTAGCCTTTTCTCGTGAAATATCTTTCAAGTACGTTCATTACACATGTATAACGATGTTCAGTGAAACTAGTTTATTACCTTTGAATTTAAAAGCAGATTTAATCACTGAAACGGCAGCTACATTAATTAAAATATACGAGCGACATTTATTTCTGCACTTAATGATTTTAATGAAATTAAACTCATACAACAGTACTGTTTTAAATTTGTTGAATGTTCTGAATGTACATAATTAGTAATATTACAGAGAAAGTAATAAAATATTTCAAACAAGAGAAATTAAATCCATGAAAGAATAATAATTTTGATTGCATTTCATGTAGTATTAAAATGAGCCACTAGAGATCGCTTTTATTTCTATGTGCAATATTTCACAAAAATTAGCTAAACATGAAGTCTAAGCAAATAAATTCATGTATGAAAATCAGGGGACGAAGTAACACATTAGTCATAAAATACAAAAACATTTAAGTTATTCAAAAATTGTTCAATTTGTATTCATTTGTTAAAAGAGTCTAAAACGAATTTTGCCCAAAATGATAAAAGTCATTGTTTTCAGAAGATGAGTAGTGTTTCTAAGTGAATCGAACATGATATGTTGTATATTTTATAAAACTAATAATAAAATAATATTTAAAATGATTATTAAATTATTAATATAATTATATTTTTTCTTTTATCCAGAGAAATATTACGGTACATGTTCCACAACAGTAGTGCAACATTTATTACAATAAAACATAACATTTATTACAATTTCTCGTTAAATCATTCATAAAGCATCTATATCTTATCAATATCGTTGTATTCAACTTTTTATTTCCTATTTTCTATCGACTCCAATTAAATGCTTTTATATACAGAAACATATTACACAGGTCACCGAATGAAATAAACTCTGACATTTGCTTGTCCCATGTTGAATGTTCAAAGTGAATCATTCTGTAGTTAAATAGATGTGAATGAATCTATGAACCGGCATACATATATACGCATTTGAGATATGCAGTGTTTAGTCGAACGTTTCAAAAATAGTGGAACGTTGTCACATTGTTGCGAGCCACAGCCGGATAATGTTGTATTTCTAATTAATCTTATTTAATTATATCTTTATATTTATTCAAATAAATCTAACAACCCAAAATGCACTTCATACTGTCGCGTACTTATCACGAAAATGTGCAATATGACGAGCAGTAGACAGCTATGCATGCGCAAGGAAACTCTACCCTAGGTCCTGGACAGTATAATTTTCGGCTACAATTGCACTGTTTCTCTAATTTCGTAGACAGCTGCCACATCAGTTCGCTGCAACTTGAGCACCGTAGGCTTAACAGACTAACGAATGTTCACAGTAATTTGAGTCTATTACTCACCGGTGATTTTCCAACTTGAGATTTCGCTTACAACCGAAGCATCCAATTTGCAACTGGTTTTTCCTGTTTTAACGTTGCCCGGAGTAATCACATCTAATAAGCTGCTCTACGGCAATTGTCGATTTCATTAAGTAGAAAAGTCGACAGGCGTCCACTGTACAGTTGTCGCATTTTTTACTTCAGCTTGCGTCAACCGCAGCAACTACTCCTTTCGGCAGGTACACGTCCATTTCATAGTAATTATACTTGAAACGGAAAGAATCCTCTTGGTGACAATTTTCTTACTTTGGCCGCTTCAACGGCGAAGAGTCTCGCGGGTGCTTAAACCGAAAGCACCGTTTCGAAACAATCAGAGAAAGAAGTTGCTTCAAAATGTACGGGCATAGTGATGTAATGCTTCGCGAATAGCCTCGAGTACCTTCGAAACCGCTTTGAAATTTGAATATCCTATTCCCAGATTCGAATAGTTCATTGCGTAGTTTGCAAAATCAATTTCAACTAATTAATTTGTCTAAGTGAACACGTAGGAATATGTATTTTTTCATTGTGTAAATACAATTCTTAGATATATCTAAGAAAAATTTATGAGAATATAAAGCAGCGTGATTAATATCAACCGTTTCTTGTTATAACTCTATTATTTCGTTACTATGTACATTTTCGTTACGATAACCTTGACATAATCTTGGCAGAACCTTGACATGCTAAAACGTGTGAAAGTGAAAGAACATAATATTATATTCATTGTATCTATCGTATTAAATACATCGTATCCTATTATAAAACATGATAAAAATGTCGTCAAAGAGATGCTGTACATTTTCTAAATATCATGCTATGTGTTACAATTTTAAATAATTATATTCGTAGAATTAATTTGATGTTTTTTTTTTGCATGAAATACGAAATCGGTCGTCACAGATGCGTGACACTGATAGCGAACGTGTTGAAAATGGTGTTCGCTAAAATATAAAGTACATAATATCCTTGTTGGAAGGAAAGAACGGACTAAAAAAATGTATATAATCGAAGACGAGATGAAAGAGCATTCTTAAGGAAGTTCTGTATTATTCTGTACACATTTTTCAATGTGCGTTACCTTTCGTGAAGAGAGGATAAACAATTAACGTAAAACTGTTCACCCTGGGTTAACAGCCGACCCTTTTGTGCTGTACCCATCTGCTGGATACTTTGCAATTAAAATTTTAGCGTATTAATTCCTTTTAACGAGCTTCGGTGTACCAAAGCCATTTCAGTGCTTCCACATGCAAATTCAGTTTTATGTCATCAAGTACGTATAGTTTCACTTTAATGAATAGAAAAAAGAGACATTCTTTATTCAAATAATTATCTTAAAACGTGATGTATTCGAATTTTCTGCTTACTGCAGTGGATAGATAAAGCAGGTCATCTAATATTTCAGTCAAAATGTTACTGTTATTTTTCACGATAAAAAATTTGAAATTTCTAAGTAGAATTGTGTATTTTCATTAGAGAGCTAAGCTATAACAATCAGAAAGTTAAATTGAAGCATATATACAGTAAATTTTCACAAAATTTTCCCTGATTATTTAAACAAAAATGGACAATTTTGGAAGAGGAGATACGATTATTCGAGTCTCGCAGTACGTTTTTATAGTAGTTAGCGACTATTGAAACGAGCTCCGAGGCTCGAATAATCGTATCTCCTTATCCTAAATTGACCATTTTTGTTTACAAGCTATGGGACAATTTGAGAGAATTTACTGTAACATGTTGCCCTTTAAGTGATCATTGAACAAATTGTGCAGGCAGTAGTTATCTATTTTGTCTTATGAAATGTTCGAAAAGAAAACGTCGGAGAATGTGTTCAACACGATGGACGCTAGCATTAAAACATTTTCGTAATCATTTCTGTAAAAAAGATTGCTTAATATTGGATAACAATAGACCAGGACAGACAAAAAATCATGGAACAACCAGCCAAGGGACGATTCTACATGCAAGAATAAGTCAAGAAAAGAATAACATTTTTTCATTTAAGGCTTCGTTTTCGGGAAAAAATAGGTTGACAAATAATACTATTGAATAGGAAAAAAACCTGACGGATTTCTAAACTTATTTTTCTCGAAAACGTTGTCTTAAATGAAAGAACGTTACTCTTTCTTTCGACTTGTTATACCTGTGAAGTGTCCTCTTTTCTATATAATTACCGGTGTTTTATATGTTCTTTCGTTTGCCTTAAAATAACGCCGGTAACCGTTGAACTGGAGAACTTGACCTTGAGAAGAAAATTCTCCATGTCAATAGTTGGCTCTCCGAAGCGAATACATTTCTTCTCAGACATTTTCACGTGTCACTGAAACCAACGATGATACTTTAGCGCACACTGCCCGCGCAAGCAGCGATTTTCAGTTCCTTAGCTACTCGTGAGACGCTGCACCAGTAACGACACCTTATGTGGCTGCAGACGGTGACAGAGATCGACTGTAAGTTCCGTCGAGATTTAGTGAAACAGAATGAATATCGCACGATCGTTAAATAATGGCAATGCGTGCGAGTGAGGGAGAAAGGATGGCATGAAAACGTAAACACTTCGCTCTTTCTTTTCTCACATCTCCACTCCGCTAAGACGCTTTGGCCGTTGTTTTACGCCGTAGCTTTGCCCTTAGCCCTTAGCTTTACCCTTGCCCGCCGCGAAGCCTGTTGAAAAGCTCTGCTTTATCGTTTATGTGACTTCGCGTGGTACATAAATTGACATAGCGGTTTCTCTTTGGTGCGAATGTCATCGTCTAATATAGGTAATTGCCAGAAATGAGAATTATTGCTTACTGAGCTCTTACGCGCCGCTATTATTCCCATGCATTTAATATCAGTACAGCATTGACACCGACGGTTGACCAAACACGTCGCTAATAATGTTGAGCTACCCCAGAGAACGAAAAGAATATATTACCGCTCGGTGTCCCGACGTTTGTCCCGAAGGATTCGAAGCAATTTCCCGTTAATCGAATGCTGGCAACTTTGCCGTCGGATACAGCTCGCGCGTGAAAACGACATTGAACAGCATCGAATTAACGGTGAATCGAATCATATAGCCAATCAATATGAAAGGTCGCGAGGAAGCGCATTAGCGTACCGACGGATCAAGACGGATACGCGAACGCGAACACCTCGGGAGCAGCCCCCTTGTTGAATGCGCGCTTCGGATGCGAGCGGACACAATGGAGAAGATTTATAAGCTGTGCAAATAACTCGTTTCCAGCGGGTTGACGTGCGCGTTTATCCGACGTGAAATACGGGCGACGGCGGTCGTGTCTGTTCGGGGCTCGTCTTATTCGATGATACGAGAGGGGGGAGGTGCAACCGTGTATGCAGGCTCTGGGGAGGCTGCAAGCAGCGCTGAGAGATGTCTTTCGCTCCACTAGAAGAACCCAATTCGTCGTGTCCCGATATTTCGGGGAGTATAGTCCGGATTCCGTCGCTCCACCGCACCGGTGTGTTGACACAACACAACTATTCTTTATTCTTCGTTGCGCTGCATTTCGTGCACGGTGTAAGAAGGAGAGGTGGTTAGGCCTATGGTTACTCCGCCACAGAATTTCTCTGACGTTGAAAGTTTGCTTCCACGAGTTCCCGCGGGTGGTGTTAGTGAAACATCGGAGCACAACGATACATTGCTTTTTCAAATCATATTCGCATAAGTGTGGCAACGCACACACGCACACACAATAGAAACTTTCACCTATAACAAAAACGTTTCATAGAACACCTAGCGGACTGTATCAGAAATAAATCTTCAAGATCACGGGAGCAGGGATGAAGTCGTTCTATTTCTCCTTCCATCGTGATTTCGTGCATCAATTGCAACTGGCTGCATTGCATAGCGATCAAAAATCGATTTATGCAAAATTGTAAACTGGAATATTGGTCGTGGCTATCGAGCCCTAAAAGTATCTAACAATGTGCTGCTTTATAACGACGAAAAGAACTTTCGCTATTTTTATTATAATGCACGCTTGGATTAAACGATTTGTGGCGGCTACCTCCAGACCCGCCAGCAGAGGGCTCCTCTTCCCGCTAGTAGCCGATCCGCCTCGATCCCTATATATACACCGAGACTTCGTCCTACCCTTACGTCTAAGGCTAGGGCCCGCTAGGATAGCCTTACCGATGAGTCCTCTAGCGAGCCCCGGACGAAACGTCTCCCCACTCCTTTCCACTTCCACATTTCGAACAGCCGCCAAAGATTCATTGGATCATTTTCTATGAAAGAGTCTTTATAATTTCAGTAACTTTGGAACGTAAAATGTGAAAGCGGCCATTTCGAGCGGCTCGGTAAGTTCCATGTCAAGTGAAGTGAACTTGGTTGCAGCGTCGATTTGGTAACGATTTTGTATCAGGAACAAAGTCTTAGAATACGTATAGTCTTCGAGTACTACAATATAGTGAATTCCATTTTTTAAATATTTCCATTTGATTTCTTGTGATGAATTATAAAAATCAGCAAAGAGTCACAAATGTCATCAAGAGCTCTTATAGTTTTGTAACTTTAATTCATGATTTTGAGAAACATTACTTTAGAAAATGTAGTTTAAATTAGTTACACAGTTTATTACATGCACACTAATTCTACTGAATACATGAAAAGCAATAAAATGTTAATAATTTCTTTAATAATAGTGATTAAATTAAAGGTGTTGCGTCTTGACAAAAACTTCAACGTTTTCTAAACTTTTGCAACGGATATAATTTATACCATTCAGAATAACGAATCCTTTTAACACCTACTTTACAAAATTTGTTGCTTGTGGAATTGAATTGATTTTTTCATTCCGTATTTCTAATAAAACTGTTCTATTTACGTTTTAATTAACATACCCTTTCTTTAATTCGTAAATAATATTATTATACATAATATTGTTAAATAAGTCTAGTATATAATAATTCGGGTTTAGACTTCTTTTTTAATAAGCGTTCTAGAAGAATTTTTTCCCATAAAACTTTCAATGTACAGATGCTAAAATATGTTCTGAGAGGATATTTATTGGAAAAGTTTCCAAGAACTCTTCTCGTAGTTTCACAGGAAAAGGTATCTTGCTAAATGAAACGTATAAATACGAACAAAATATTATTCACAACGGAAGGTACTTGCTTATTTCGAACCCTGGTTGTAACTACTAAAGGGGTTTTTAAAGATTTATTGTTCATTTGGTGTCCCACCTAACCCAACCACCTTAACCGTTTGAGCCGCAGAGATCATTGAAAAAACATAGTATGCGTACTATTAGTTTATAAATATTTCAAGCTTCGTTCAATAAAAATTATTAATAAGATAAAAATGAAATACAAAATGTGTTAGTTGTATTATTTACATTAAACAAAGTTGAGCGCGCTACTTCGACGGTCTGTGAATGCACCGTTAGTTGACCATAGCGTTCAAATGTCCATGACATTTTTGTCCCTGACAACTATTCGACACAAAATCTAAACAGCGCGATCGTGCTGCTTGGGACTCAAACGGTTAAATATCTCGCACATTTTGTTATGGCACGAAAAAATGTCAGAGAAAGAAATACATATCTAGTTCATAGCGACAAATATTCAGATAAACAACAAATTGTTTTGAGGATATTTTTTCAAGATTTTAAGGTCGCCAATGTGTCTTTTAAACGGGATTATAAATAATGTTCATCATTTTGTTACGGTAACTACAGTCAAGATGAATCCAATGACGCCAATGTAACCTTGTTGTCATATTGAGCACAAAAGATTTCAAACAGATCAGCGATCGTTGCAAACAATGTCTATAATTTATCCTCATTAATACGTTCCATGCCACGTGTACCATCGATGGTACACGCTTGCATGTTTACTTAGTGAACTGAACAAATTGTTTACAAGAAATTTAGAACCGAAGAATCAATTTCCACCGCAAGAATGGGCGTTGATAAGTTTTTGTTACGTTGTTATGTGTACGAGAATTAATAATTGCACGTAATACATCAAGTTTTAGTAAAATATCAAAGTGTGAAGATTCGAGTAAAAAAAGCTCGGCACGGAACGCGCGCGTGTTAACACGTCGACTGCCACGCGTATTTACAACAAAATCTCCTACAGGCCACCCGTGCCGATATAGGAAGCGTGCGCTGTTAATTCATGTCTGTTTCTGTTCCTGCATGAACAGTTGGAATCTTTGCCGAGTGCCGAATGGTATAACTTAAAATCTCTGCCCTTATGTTTTTCAATAATGAAAAGAGATCGGATTGCCCGGAAGGAGAAGCATAAATAGAATTACATCGTCAGATTCTCATTCGGATACTGATAAATACAATCTTAGTGATAATGAATGTTATGAAGATACTATTGACGAGATTTTACGAGAATTGGTCATGGAAGAAGAAAGAAATGTTGATGATACTGAGGAAGCTACAGTTCAAATAAAAGATACGAAATGGACCGATCACAGGCACGAGCAAATCTGAAAAAACCAACAACTTTTTGTTCAAGCTGTCCTGATCAACCTCAACTTTGCAGAGAATGTTTTAATGTTATACACTGCGAATCATTTTTTTAATAAACCATTTTTATAAGAATTCAATAGTTTCATTACCTCCTGTAGAATATTCGTCGAAATATTTTCGGAAATCCTTTGTAAGTAGTCAAATCAGCGTCAGCCGAATTACGGGTGACGTGGCCTGATGAGAACTTTTGCTGTCACCCGAATACGGGTGACGCGGCAGTCAACGTGTTAAAAGGTTAGTACCGTTTCAAAAGGTGTTGACTAAGTTTTTCCTTTCACTGCGTATTCATATTTTTATTCATATTGTTATAACAATATGATTTTACTAGGTTACTTAAGGTTACAACAGGAAAGTATTACACAGTATCACTCGTACGAACAGAGACCGTCTTGCCTAATTCAAAACGCGTTTTCAGAATTATTCAATTTTCTTGAATCTGCGGCTTTTCTCGTGTCCGAATACGGGTGACGCGGCAGTCAACGTGTTAAAAGCGTTGTCACTGAGGCTAGAAGAAACGTGTTTTGTATTATTATTCTGTACTCAAGTAATGCTACCTCTCTCAGAATGCGAGAAAGACCTGAGATTAAGGTTCACTCTTTACGAGATCTTCCACAGTCTTCCTATTGAAGTTGGCGAACGTCATTTTAATTAAACACGGACTGAGTACCTATGTGTCTCAGTGCTCCTGACAATGCTGTATTGTCTATTGACGACTGAGGCAGTGAAAGCGCACGTGTTCGCTTGATGTGGATGCAATAAGACACGCCGATCCAGTATTTTATACTGGTTGTTCCAACATCGGTACGGTATCTTGCTGACTCTGACATCGTTTGTCCATCCGTTTCCTTACGATACTCGTTTCGACTTTTCTCTATTTCCGTTTGCCTAACGGCGCGACCGTGAAACAAAGAGGATGGACGCCGGGGGCACGACTGGGGCATCGTGCACCGCCTTTTGTGTTTGTATTCCTCTCAGAGTTCATCACCCAGCTCTCCACCGCCAGCCCCCTCTCCACTCTTTCCGCGTCTATAACTTTCTATTCCTCTGCACGGCGCTGCTGCTTGGTACTTCGACTAATCACTGGGTACCCCGACGAAATAAAAAGAAAACAGGACCAGCGCAGCGCACGCGGATGAAGAACGGAAAGGGTGGAGGCCGCGCAAGAAAGAAATCGCGACCTATGCCGCAAGCGTCGTTCTGCGCGGGACAGGAAGCGATCGAGATCGTGCCCCAACCACCGTTTTCGTCCTGTGGCCGATTCGAATGATCAGTTGGGGTTTTTTTTTTTTTTTAATTTCGGGGCAGACTAAAATGAAAAAGTATAATAGAAGAAATATCTACTTTCTATGTTATTTTGATGACCATTCCATGTTGTATAAATGTCATTCACATCGTATTACCTGTACTTATAGCATATTTATATTGTAAAACATATAAACATCGTGGTAGATCAAATTTTTCGTACGTAAGTTGACTCTATTAACAAAGATTTTGAATTATCTACAGCTTCCTAACAAGCGGCAGTGATGCGTGCCTTAGTTAGTATAGGCAGTACAGGTCCTAAACAATAGGCAATTTGATAATGCTTAAAAAGGTATGAATTTTTATAATACACTATGTGTCAGTTATGTGAGTATTTTAACCCTTTCACGTGTCTTAGTCATTCCTTCGAAAATGGAATTTAGCCTTTTGCAAACTAAATTCGTGTATTCGCAATCATTTATAATAAAATAGATAATCAATTAGAAAATTTGATGACATTTTACAAATAATTGTTAAAAATTTATGGAGATTAACTGTTTCTAATGAAATTTGCATTGTTTTATAAATAAGTATATTAAATTTAAATCGTCGTATTACATTTATAAATTGAATACCATACGGCCAGTTTTGATTTCTGAAAAGGTTAATTTAATTTGGCAGAAGGATGAATAAAACTTGCAAAAGAGTTGCTTTGGAGTGAAAAAAAGGTCAGTATGATCTACGAAAGGATCCATTTTCAGTGAAAAATCTTTATGAACCGCGAATGCATCAATTCTGTAATAAATATTTGTTTTCCCTGTTTTCCTATGTACAGTTCAAGAATTGCCAATTAGAGACGGCGGAATTCTTGTAATTCATTGAATGTGACGTGATCACGAGTTAAGGATGAGCAGAGGACGGTGGAGGATGAAGATTCCAGTGATTTCTGAACTCCGAAGATCTCAGTTGTTTGTCTTTAAACCTGTATTATTCAGAATTCCGCAGCTGGTATTCCGTCTCCGATCTATGGTTAAAACTTTATACTAGAAGTTTCCCCGGCAGATTGTGAACAACTTTCTATAATCGATTAGTTCTGATATAACAACTGCAATCCAGATTAATGTAGGCTTGTCAAATACAAGGCATCGTAAAGATCTTATTAGGAAAGTTTTTGATAATTAAACATATCAATACGGTGTGTTTGCATTGTTTAGATCTCTAGTGCAAAATCTTCACATATAGTGAGGCAGTTTCAATACTAATGATTAGTATTAATGCTTACAACTCCCTCTATTTTGTTAATGTTAATGTTATGTTATATATATGTTATATATATAGTATTATATAATAGTATTAATGCTTACAACTCCCTCTATTTTGTTAATGTTAATGTTATGTTATATATATGTATATAATACCATATTATGTTATATATATACCATATATATATATATAATATATCATATATTATATATAATTACTATATAAATATAGTAATCATATATTATATATATATATGTTATATATGTTATATATATATATATTGTTAATGTTATAAAATTTAAACCTTTGCACTCGAAGCCTTTATTTAAAACAAAGGCTTTATTAAATAAAATCTTCGTCTTTATTTATATAAATCGTAGTGCAAAGTGTTAATAATTATTTAAATCAAGGATCGTAAATAGAAAAAATAGGGATTTTTTTTCTTTACTTTCGTTCTTAAGTAAACATTGATTTTTACTGAAGTATTGACTTATTCATTTATGTAGAGAATGACTCGATAGATATTATAAGAAATTAGAGTCTTTGCTAACCTTGAAAACTATAGTCACATATTTCAACTAGAGTTTCGCGAATACGCGAGACCTGTGGCACGTGCTCAGAATTCAACAGCGCAATGGCACGAAAAGGAAACAAGTAGTGACCGTGTCTCATAACAATGAGAGACAGAAGATTATGAGAATTCTAGAGGGGGCGTTGTCAGGAAATAGCAATTTATTCTGTATAACATGCGCCGGTACAATTTAATCTTGATTCTATTTTGCGCCATGAACTAACAATATTTCCTCCAATACGCGTCACTCGCTAATCACAGTTTCTAATTAATTTTTCTAATTTTGTCGTATTCAGAAGTGGTTGATATTTAGAAAGCTATTGTATACCTTTGATAAACATGAATCGATATGAGAAGATTAATATTTTAGCAAACGAATGGCGAATTCCTCGATCCAGACGACCGTGCATTAGTTTGATTGTGATGGAAAGTGTACAGTTACTAAAAAATTCGGGTATTTTTTAAAACGGAATAACTTTTTAAAAAATTGGACTTGATTTATTTGATATGTTAGAAGAATTAGTTCACTATACAATGACTGTTGAATCTTTAGCAAAAATTGATATTTTTTGGCAAGACAAAGAAATGATTTTATCTTTCTTACCTGGCCAGATAAAGAAGTTTAAGAATATAATTTTTTAATTTTCTTATTCTTCCAACCATTTTCAATGTTGGCAAAAATTTCTTTAGACATTGTCAATATTATGTTCATTGATAACTCGCACAGATTGTAGTCAGAATGTTCACGTGATCGGCGCTACGGTTACAGCTGAATGGCTGTTAGACGACGATGCTCAGGGACGAATTTTAGAGGATCCTCATCGAGTACCCTTGCATGCAGAGTAGCCTCATGTAAAAGGGCCCGTAAAATGTGATTCGGCCCTGGTTCGATTTCGCAACGCTCGCGCGCAGCTGTTTATATTTTGTGCCAGTTCTCGTTGAACGAAGTATGTATATACATATACATAGTAAACTAATCTCTCTGACGTCTAAAAAATTCAAGTCATTTGGTCAAAATTTTAAAAAGTTATTTCGTTTCAAAAAATGTCCGAATATTATAGAGAGTGACTATGTATACATATACATACACTCGTAAGGTGTTTGTTCTGTAGACGCTTCACATGCGCATCTTCTTTAGCAATCGTATTATTAGCCTTCCATATTAAATTATGCACTTAAGATTATAGCTTCACAGTTGTCATATATACAAATGCGAGTGATCTAATAGACAAATTCTTTTAATTTTCCCAAACAATTCACCAATCGTTTGGACTAACTAGAATCACCGAGCAATAAACGTGACTAATGTATATTGTGTATATACGCGTTGTTTCAAGTGGAATTAAGTTGAACCGAAGTCGCTGGCTGCTTCTATGTACACTTTAATAATATTACAGTCTATACAGCTATGGTGTTAGCGATGCGTTATTTGTGGTTTCGATGTGCTTTCTATCTGCGTTCTCAGAGTTCTATATATTCTAGGAGTTCTACGAGTTCTACCTACGTTCTAGGTGCCTTCCCTCTTGTCACCTCGGTTTTCTGCTGATTGGTGGATGGTGGGTTTTGGTGGAGGAAATGAAGCGTTTTTGATTGGAGATGGGTGTGTCGGAAGGAACTTGAAATGAGGAGTGGGAAACTGTTCGAAAGTTCGGGTTTGTAATTTCTTCGTTTGTCAAATATGGAATTTATGAGTCTGTCGCACGTGTTGTCCGTTCGTCGGGTCGAAGAGTACTTTCGTTCGAATGCATTTTTTCTGTCGCAGGTATACTGCTTAATTGCTCAAGGGATGGCCAGGGACGTTCGATCTTCGGTGTTGCCGTCGCAACATATTGTTTTACAACAATGAAAAGATAGGATTTATGTAAACATCGTACGATTTCTACTATAATTTATATTCGAATAAAGAAGTGCATTTAAATATCTTTCATAAACATATTTTCATAACATCAGGAATTGTAAAAGAAGAAATCAGAGACCAGTGATTCTGACTGTCTGGTTGGTTCTAGTGTTAAAAAAGTTATTCTGTTTTACAGTGTCTAAGAATTAATAAAATGACCAAAATGTTTCACTGCAAGACGAGAATGGTATGGTTGTTATCCCTGAAATTGTGGAATGGTAAATGCAATGTGATTGTTCCATCGAAGCACTCGTACAAATTGACAAAAACAGATGGTAGTATTTGTAGACGGTAAGAAAAATCAAATTAAACAATAACAAAGTGGCTTTGGAAGCTGAACGGAACTTTCCAGTACAAATAACCACTAATTGTATTTCATAGACGAATCGTATAAATTATGATTACAAAAGGAATTTTGATACTAAGGTTACGTTCCTTATGGTACTCGTAAGTCGTTTCCGGTACTCCGATTCGAGTACTCCGACACGGCAACACTAAAAATTTCAATGGTCTAATTAACACGTTCCGTGCCGAGCTTTTTTTACTCGAATCTTTACACTTTGATATTTTACTAAAACTTGATGTATTACGTGCAATTATTAATTCTCGTACACATAACAACGTAACAAAAACTTATCAACGCCCATTCTTGCGGTGGAAATTGATTCTTCGGTTCTAAATTTCTTGTAAACAATTTGTTCAGTTCACTAAGTAAACATGCAAGCGTGTACCATCGATGGTACACGTGGCACGGAACGTGTTAAAAGACCATACTCCGGCGTGCTTCTTATTCGAGAGTGAATTAGTGGTCGCTGGCTTAATTGAATACTCCAGAGATCTGTGTCGTACGTCGCACAAGAGCCGGTCGGCACACCACGTACATAGTAGTACACGGTCATTCATCATAATCGTGACGCGGGACAACCGGAATGAAACCGGTGCGCGAGCCAAGACAAAGGTGTGGAAGGAGGGATGGATAAGATAAAAAAGGAAAACAGAAAAATATAGGGACTTCGCCGGGATGTAGACGAGCCGTTTGACATCGATGCGCGCAAAAAAGTGATGAATCGAGCAGGAAGACCGACGGGCGAGGCTTTCAGCGTTGGTTATCGGTCAAACGAAAACCGGCGAGCTTCGGTTGTCTCTGAAGGCTGTCCGGGAGAAAGCTCGGCTGCTAGTCTGGCATCACACGAGCTTTCTTGCGGCGAACTTCCTGCCTGTTTTTCCTTTCCTCGGCGAAAAGAGGAAAAGTGCCGCGGGAAGTCGCAACGAGGTAAAGATGGAAAGTGGTAAGTAAAAGCGGCCGAGAAAGGGGGAGGTGGCGGAGAGTAGGACGAAGGCATAAAAGGCGAGAAAACGAAGACATTCGGATCGGGCCTCGAGATGGGGAAAACAAAAGGCACGTCGTCGTCGTCGTCGTCGTCGTCGCAGGGAACGGAGAAATGCTCGCCTATGAACGCGACCGCGATGCCAGACAAAAGAAAGCTTGGTCCTCTCTGAGGGGACAATATTTAATCCCTTCGAACGACAGCCACTGCGACCGACCGGACCGCCAAGCTGGAATAAGAGCGTCATTTTGCGCATTAAACGGATTTATTGGACTAAGAGTTATCCTAGTACTATACCCGATCCTTCGAGATTTCGTTTAGATGCGAAGACCCGGATAAAGGGAGAACCTGATTTAGGACGCTGAAATATCAGTAATTTTTAAGAACTTTTTTGTCAACAACTATAAGTTGAACTTTTTCAACACATATACGGGGAGGGGGGGGGGGGGCTATTGAACAATTAGACGGTACATAAGCATTTTTGTGTTAACAATAAAATCTTCCACTCGATTCATTATATGTATATAATTTCCATTATGTTTCATCCAATCACATTTCAATTATTTTAATACTGATATTCTGATTCAATCTCTGGAATTTCTATTCTACTCAAGAATACCGGTATTATACCGGTATATAGTTAGGTATTTTTACCGGTATAGAAATCAAATACCGGTAAAATATTATAGCGAATTCCCTTAGCTATTTGCACAACACGTCGCAGCATTATGTTTGCAATACCACGGCGTAATAATACAACACAATTATACAACGGGTGCTGAAATGTCGGTAAGTTGATCGCTCAGCGGTTCGATATCGACTGCCGACTGTCTGTCGGTATAACAGTTCCGTGGCAACCCCTATTTTCAATTTTCACCACAGCACAGTATCGCAGATTTGATTTGAACAA
Source organism: Megalopta genalis (assembly GCF_051020955.1). Taxonomy (NCBI): domain Eukaryota; kingdom Metazoa; phylum Arthropoda; class Insecta; order Hymenoptera; family Halictidae; genus Megalopta; species Megalopta genalis. The sequence goes on along the minus strand of NC_135018.1, from coordinate 21,785,673 downwards.
GTCGCGGTAACAATATCTATGAAAATACCAGTATCGGCCGTAAATGAAATGACCGGATTCACATTGTTTGTTTTCAATTTGCTGAAATTATAAAGACTCTTTCATGTACAAATCATTGAAGAAATTTCTTAATCGTAGCAAACATTTCAATAAAAATGCTGAAACGTCTAAATAAATACAGACTGCTCGTCGTTATAAAGCAATAAACGTCAGTTGCATTTGGGGCTCGGTAGATTTATCGTTAGTAATTAATAAGAACCAAAATAAATAAATGATGAACCAACCCCCACCGCGAAAAGCACAATTAAATAATCACTCGACATTGTAGATAGATTTGCGGAACGTTCAGTTCGTTCGTGCCAATATTTCGAACACCATCAAACAGGCGGGTCGCAAAAGTTTTATCGAACGATTCCCTGGGCGGTTACGCCCTCGGAATACCCAAATTATGATTTAATAAAAACCTCGTACAACTTTTCACGCAATCAATATCGGCCACATTCTCCGTGGCTGAACGTTTCAACTCGAAGAGAGCGAAACAGAGGGAAAAGTGGAAGAAAGAAGGAAGGGGGGGGGGGGAGAGTGAGAGTGAAAAAGGAAGAGGTTACGAATACAGGTCTTCGAACCGGATTCGCCGGTGGGAAGTCGGGCACACATACCCTCACAGCATTTATCATCAAATAAGGCCACGAGTTTTCATTAGTCTCGAGGAAAGCGCGCCGCGAAATATGGGAAAATTGGAATCTCTTCTTCATGGCCCGTTTTTCCGGAGGCTGACGATGAGACTTGGCACGAGAAACGAACCTTTCGGTCGGGCATAGGGCGGACGGGTTGGGCACGGTGGGCAGAGGGGTTACCATGAGCCATTGAACTAGTGGAACGTCGATTCGTGGTGACGGTATCAAGCGAGGGTCGCGTTTATTTGTTCGTCGAAAACAAAGCTCGAGCAACAGGCCCTCCGTCCTTCTGCCTTCCGCCGTGGCAACATTCTACCCGTCGCTTCCGGCACATTTAACCGACGAATTGTAAAGTTTCGATAAATAACTATTAAATAACAGTTATGCGTAGGCTCTAACTGAAACAGCTACGAAGAACCGAAATGATGTTCGAATCGTTGCAAGAGGAAAAATGTCCGAATGATATCGATCTCGATTACGGTTAATGTACTGCATGCAACTATGTACAATCGGTTTTGTTTTGGTCCTATATCAATTCCATATCCGTTCTGTTTCGTTTCTGCATCAGTTCTGAGACAGTTCTAAACTGGTCGTGTGATAGTCGCAACCATGAGAGAATTATAAGTAAAATACTGTGTAACCGCTGCATGAATATGTAATAAGTTATTTGTGTACAAGAATTTGGGTACAAGAAAATATTTGAGGCGAAAGTTATCGAATTTTGAGGGCGACATATCTGTTTGGTGACGAAGGTTGTCCGAGGATCAGACTTTTCATGATATTTCGAGATATACCAAGATCAAGGTCGTCGGATGGTGCTCTCCTATTGTGAATATTTCCCAAAACTTGTATTTGCAATTATTCAGTGAAACTATGATACATTTGTTTATACAATATCATTCACTGGAATATTACTGTTCACGCATTAAAAAGTAATGTTCACCTAGAACCTCGCGAGAACGTAAATTGAAGATGATCGAGAGTTGCACTAAGAATTCCTTTTTTAGTAGGAGATTTGATCAATCGAACTATATTCTCAATAGAAAAAAAATACAAAACGAATAAAAGACGAACGAAAATGAAATGTACAGGTACAAAGAAAAGCAATCAAAATTCCTGCCACGCGATAATAAATCGATACACGCGCGCGATCGCTACGCAATATCAAATAGCGAACTGCAAATGATACAAAAGCCGCTATTGCAAACGAAAATGAACCTCGGTGGACGAATGGTTTTTGCTGGTCTTGGGAGATGAATGCAGGGTTATTTTGAATCATAATAAGGTTTGTGTTGGAAACTGGTGTCGACACTGCTTTCGAACGCTGACCTTGTACGGAATTCTACCAAGCCGCCTTATCATGCGCGGGCTAAAATGACCCTGTATTCATCATATGGGGGTTAAAAAGGGTCAACACGGAACTCGTGGAAGATCGTACGCTTAGCCTAACGCGTATCACTTGCTCTACGTATCGTACTCCACTCCTGGGTGGAGGTAACGTCAGATGTTATCCGTATGGCTTCCGAATTTCTCCGTCTTTTTTTTTTTATTTAAATCGACGTCAACGGTGTTGATACTTTTATCGGTCGAACAAACAGTTTTTATGTTTCAATGATTCCACGTCGAACCCGTGAATATCATGCGATATAAATCACTGAGTGTGTTTAACACATTGTTCATTTGAAGTATTTTTTAATACATCTCGTTCATTATGCTATTAAAAAAAGATTTGACTATGAAAAAATGCTAGAATTGTGTTCAGGAATACACGAACTTAACAGTAAAACAGCTCGGTTGCGATAATATCATTCAGAAGTATTTTTTATTTATGCAGCTTAAGGTCACACACAGGTCACCCTATATAGAAAAGCTTGTTATTATCACAAAATGGTTTCGACACCAAATACACCACTACTCTACAGCAGCTGAAAGTCTTCTTTCATTTCTCTCCTCCACTGCATTACAAATTTCTACTTCTAATATAATTGACTTCGTAAACCTTGATTTCGCCTAAATGCAAAAATGTCTAGCCCATTCAGAACTGTTTCGATAACACTTTTCATCCCATTCTCATCCCCTACTCTGTCAGAAATTCGAAACTACGTTGGATGATAAGACCGTGGAAGAAATCCAGGATGAAACGTACTCGCTTTCGAAGGCCAGTTTATCGAAAGAAGGAAGTCCATTGTTGCGAGAAATGCGAAATCGAATTTACCTCGATAGAAAGCGAGACCGAGAGTCCCGCGTCGAACGGAATACAAAATGGCACCCGGTCGTAATCACGCGTGCAGACTTTCGCCGCTTAGGAGCGCTCGGGAAATTTCGTTCCCTTCTTCTGTTTCCCTCGACGGAATGTTACGGAAATATTATTCTGATCGGACCACGTGTTCGGAAAACAGGGCGGACAGCTCGAGCTGATGGATCGGGGCTCAGTGAAATTTTAGGTGACTGCAGACTTTACGGATTCTGGAGTTTACGACCGGAATGCGAACGCGATGCCCGAGAATGTCTCGATTTATTAGATTGCACCTTTTGTGGCCCCTGCATCGTTACATGCGGTCTTTTTACTTCCAACACTCGGTACGGTTTTGTCGGTGACCGAAGAATGAATGTTGATTGCTGAAGATACGCGAAATATGTTTGTATTTTGTATTCCTTATATCGATCACACATCAAAACTGGCCGGCTTTTATTCAGTTTTTAAATTTAATACGAATATTATACACATAGTTGTAAAATAATACTTTCACAATGAAACAGTATAATATGAATATAATATATTACATTCATATTATATAAGTGCCATTCAGATATTATATATTGCTTTTACTTATATTATATTTGTATTATAAATCGTATAAAGATCGTAGCGTCTCTAGCGTTTAAATTACAAATTCAAAATATTATTATTGCATTATTAGTTGCAGCGAGAACCGGTTTTAATGATTTATTTTTTTAGATAAATGTAAATGGTCACTTTTGATTTTACAATCCAATGACAAAGTCAAGAATGTCTTGACCAAAAACAATGCATTTGCAAGTAAGATATCATGTTCGACTGTTGATTGCTGTTACTGCAGGATCTTCGAAAATTATTCGAAAGAGATCTGACGAATACGTTTTACATTAGTTTTAATTTAAATACTAAGATGGTTGTACATGCCTTTTTTTAATAACTTCATTAAGCTAAATGATTAAATTACTCATTAGTCTGAAATTGTTTTCCTTTCTGCATTTCTTTTTATTTTTAAGGATTATGTTTCTATCTTCCTATCTCTAATTTTATATGGTCTATAACACACAAAGTCAAGGGACCCAAATTCCTAGTTATGCCAATGACACTGTTTCGGCTGTCTCGCTCATTTTTAAAAGCAGACTACTAATCTTTATCCAAGCTATATCTTCGACTAGCGAACAGACCGATAGATGGTCGCGTGGACATTTTAAATCTGGGCAATGTGTAAATCAAATATGTGTAGAACCAATAGGCCCGAATTCCAGTATCCAGCTGGATATTCATTTATTTCTAAAGTCGGGCTATGTTCCGCGTTTCATTCGCAAGGATTTGCATATCTATGAGTGCAGCACGGTGCAGGAGTGGGTGTGCGCGCAAGAGAACATTTGAGGGAACATTCGAGAAAGGAAACCGTGATCTCAACGTGCTAGATAACGACGGGAGATACGGGTGAGGCCAGAGGGGGGTTGAAGGTGGGTCGGGATTTGCGAGGGTGGAGCCAGCCAGGACGGAGACGCCGTTTCCCCGACGCTCGACGGGGTTGCGAGATGGTCCCGTAGCTATTGTAATTGTAATTAGCAGCGGACCAATTCATTATACCGCCTAGAAATGTACGTTAGACCGCAGTGCCTCGTTTCGCGAATGTTAAGTGCACTCACTTGTCGACCGGCGACCGACACCGAATTATGATTTCGCGACCATTGATATAAACCCGATGAAACTTTAATGAGGAGTCGGCCTCTCTCACGTTGCTTTTCTACAAATTTTTAATCAGCGTGCACACGGCCACCGCTCGTAATTATTCAGACGTTCCTCCGCGTGCCTGGAAAGGCGAGGATTACACGTTTCTTTTGAAACGTATAACCGATGGACAAAAGGCGATGTAATTTGACTGTGGCATTTGGTTGTGCAAGGTGTCTAGGTTACGAATGAATATTTCGAAGTCATGAACGGTCACCTCGGATAGTCACTTTAACCTTTAGACTGCCGGCATGATGTCATATGGCGTCACTAATATCGTACCGCATTTTGCAGAATAAGTAGTTCACTTCATTCGATTCGATTCGTGGGAACAAATATTTAGCGAGAAAAATTATTTATGGAGTAGTCTACACCATTTAACATTAGGTTTTCGAAATATTTTTTCTCATAGACCGAGTCAAATGAAAAGGACCTGTACCAATTTTCCAAAATACGGTACAATTTGCCGATAGCATATGGCCTCATGCCGGCCGTCTAAAGGTTAAAGGTGATGATGGATGAAGTGGAATCGAGAGGGCACTTATCTTTCGAAATTGCATTATATAATATAATATTTTTAAACTTATTATATGAAAGCATATCTTTACGTCGATGTGAAATCGTAACAGTAATAAAGTTGCCTTTACTCGCGATTTGAGAAGAAACCAAATGCTGTCTGTTAACACTTAGGATAATAACAAAGTTGTACAAGCGAAAACCTGTCCTCTTTATTTAGAGAAAATGATTTGTTTTTCAAACTTTGATCAGGTGTTCCGATATATCTGATCCATGACGTTCTAAAGTGTTAATAAAGTTGAAGATGAGGGATTGAACCTGCTGTTGTAAGAAAATCCACGTCAAATATGAAAGTATCTTATCGAACAATTCCAGCAAATTATTTCTAATTGTTTTCATTAGTTGAAGAATTTGTTGGTAATGCTTTTATGCGATAATGTATGACCATATTCGACAAAAAAATTATTTCAATTGCACAGCTAGTCACAAAAATCTGCATACTTATCTTTCGAACGGTTGGAACACGTAAGCAAGAGCAAACAGCTTAAATATAATCAAATGTTCAATTAACAACATTTCTTTGCGAAAGAAATACGAACAAACTAAAAATGGAAACAAACAGAAATAGATGCCGTATGTACACTATAGTTCCATCAATAAATTAATCCATGAACTAATGTGTGCACCAAACATTGAGCAACAAAACAAAAACTACGGCCAAAGGAATGATGCATCGGTGCCGGATAAATAAAAGTACGTTCATATAGTTGGCAGGACTTTGAAACGAGAAGCAGTTGGATGATTACTTTCCGAAGTGTTTCTTTCTCCGGCAAATGGACATTTCAACGAAAAGTTCTGTATGAATCGCCGGATGAAGAGATCCATGCTTCTCTGTCCGCCAATGAAAAACTACCGTCGGGAACTTGCGTCTGGGAATAGTTACGTCACTGACTAAGTTAAAATCGTGCAAATGCGTAAGTTCTCCACCGAGGATCTTCCCGTTTGCGTTTATCGAGAGCGAAATAGTATGACGATGTTATTTTCGGTTCGGAACACGTAAGTAGGCAAATTATAGAAACAGTATGAAAATTGTTGTTGATTTACGGATTTAACGACGAATATTGTGATCGTTTCTACGTGACACTTAAACTACATTTTCGAGTATAAATCAAATTTCGGTGTGCTACAGTTTATGTGCACGGCTAGTCGTTATTGCAAGTCACGTCCTTTAGAAAGATTTTCTATTTATCACATAAAACATCTTTTCCTATTTTCGAGAACAAATAAAAATATTCAAAATAATTGAGTCATTTTGTTCACCCTGTATACGTTTCTGTAATATGGGTGGAATGGGATCATAAATATTTCGCAAACTACTTTCAATGTCCGCAGTATCATGAGAAGCGAGATCTCTTAATGGCCACTTCTCTCGCGAGATATCAGTCGAGAGTTATTAGCATATAAATAGGTATTAGTTTGTATGATCTGCAGTACCGCCGTAGATGTCTGTTTCTCGTGTTACGTGCATTTCATAGGAGGCTAGTGCGACCTCCGAACCACAATCTCACCTCTAGCCACTAGTAAATCAGTGCAGAGTTCATAATAGTTATCATTCACAGACGCTTCAATGTTCGTCGGCTGCTTCGGCAATGGCGAAGCACAGATGCATGCATAATGACGGCTACTATTCTGTACCAAAATGGGCAGGACACTTATTAGGCAGATCCGACTTGCACTTGAGCGACATGCAATGTTACGACTTAACTAATTACTTTTCCAGAACGTATGATCGGTCTAAGGATCTTCTGTATTTGTGACAAAGATTAGTAGGACAAATTGAAACCTGCGAAAGCATTGAATGAAGTTAAAGACACTGTTCTATTTTGTTGAAGTCATTAAGATTGATATGAACAGAAATAAACACTTATGTAGGTCCTGCATCTATCAATCAATGTAATCACTTAACGAATTTAATAAAGTTTATATGGTTTAAAACTATTATTTGTTTATTTTTAGTCTGTCTGTGACATACGCAGCATGACCGTTTAGGGGTTAACGTAAGTATCTTTAATAGATAAAAAGAATCTACAATAGAATACACACAACAGTTCTACCAAACATTTCAGAACAAAATACAAAAAAATACAGTTATACAAAATTCTAAACTAATTAAAGAATCGAACAAATTTTTATTCTGCAGATTTACTAGATTCAAAATGGACAAATGAACGTATAAAGCAACGGTATAAATCCGACGGAACCGTAAAATATTCGCCCGGCTAACAGTTTACGAATTCTTCCAGTCGCCGCCTTTTCGACAAATCAAATTCAAAGTATTCCCAAACGGTGTTCCATGATTCGAGAGAATGGCGCGTTATGAGTGACACGTACCGGGTTTCGAGCTGAGAACGATCCAGATTGTATCTGACAGACTGTCATGGAGCTGGCTGCGCATTTCCTTCCCCAAAGGAAGGTCGCGTTTCCTTTTCGCGAAAACGGGAGGTGGGAAAAAATACGAGCACCCTCCTTCGCCTCCAAGAAGCTCTTTTCCGCGAGGATGGTCCTCCGGACGAGTCGCCTCGGCAAGCAATCTCACGAAATTGCACCGCGCGATTTCACGTCGTTTCGCAGACGTTACTATTCGCGTTTCCGTCGTTCCGTCCCCGGTACTCTCGTGTTTCATTTGCACGGAGCTTGGAAACACGCGGGCGAAACGAAACAGAATAACAATTGGAACATGATCCCGGCACGACGACTCCTTAACACGCGCAGGAAGGAAAGCCATTCGGGTTAATCCTCGCGCGCCGGCGAAAATGAAAGCAAATCATTTTTAGTAGCACTGAGTGGCGATGATCTTGCATCGAGATCCGTTTTATTATCGGCGATATTTTCTGAAAATTATCCGTGAACGTTACGTTGTCGTTTACAGGGTGAGTTATCGAAAATTTTCAGCTGATATAGATGATCTGTCCAATGTATGAACACCCCCCGCCCTGCCCTCCCCCAGTAAATAAGCAGTTTCCGCGTTATACGAAATTTATTATTTGTAACAATGGGTAAATTGCAACATAGTTAAAATTTCCTAATTGACAAATCGAAACTGCAATTCCGACAAAATACCCATTGGTATCCATTGTTTTTTTTTTAGAGTGAAGATAAATATCCAAGTGTAATATAATAAATAATTGAAACTATTTCGTAATTGGGATAAACATTCTTGAGAAGAAACTGAAAAACTTTTTTGTTACAATTGTACCCGGTCTTTCTACTACTTCTATTATACAGCCAAAAATGTCTTGCAGGCATCAGTTTATATAAATTCATCGATTTTATTAAGTGTTCATTCAATGGTCGTTCGAAGTATTTTTCACTAAATCTTACACTACGCTTTTAAAAAAGGTTATAATTATAAAAAGAAAAATGCTAGAATTGTATTCAGGGACGTATAAATTTAATAGTAAGCTTATGATAATGTCAAACAGGGCATTATATAATACATACAAAGCGCATTGTTTTAATTTTCGTTATAAGCTTACAATCAGATGAAAAAGTTAAAAAATCTAAAATATTGTAATTTCATAGGATTTTTCGGAGAGATAGTGTCAAACAGATGAGATAACCTATCGAGTGAAAATAACTTATTTGGAACAGCGACGTTTCCGGTTAGGTGGCACCAAATGGCTACTGGTAGCATCACCGACGTGCCACGGATCTGCCCGTTTTCCCGGCAATTTTTCCAATGACAGAGAGAGACAGAGATATCCAGCGTTTCGCCTTTTGTTCCCCTCGGATCGTGTCTGTTTCGTGGAAAAAAAAGTAGGCCCAGTGGGGATTAAAACCAAGCGTCCCGTGTTACGTGCACGGAGTTAGATCGCGGGGCGAGTATGTCATTTAGTGGCTTTGTTCGCTCGTATGAATCCGCGGCGTACTCTTACCAGCTGTCGCTCAACACAAACAGAATTTCACATCACGAAGCCTCGCGAGCCTGTCGCGCTATCAGTAGTCGCGACTCGCTGATTTCCACGGAAAGCAAATCGTCCAAGCGTTTCCATACGTTCGTTGATCGGACCAGAGAAGTATTGTTACAGGTAGCAGACAATAAGACACCTAGAATTCATCGCAGTAGTCATCGGATCGTAAAATCCGCGAAATTCTGCGATTACGTGCGACTTCTTCGCGAATACCGCGAGCTGAAGTTAAAACTCGAAAGGACTTTTGAAGAAGACCAGAGAAGCTAAACATTTCAGATTGTTCGCTCCACCTTTTTGCGAACCAGATTAAACTTTAGAGATCAGAATTGGTCGTCTCTTATTCAACATTTTAATATTTAATATGGATTTATATAGTTATTTATAAAATAGTACATATTTAATTACAAAGAATTAATTTTCATGAATCTTCGATAATTATATATAAAATATCATTAAATTCTTACATCTTATTACGAATAATTATAAATCAGTGAATTTAATTAGCAAAACGGCGAATTTAATTTGCAATAAAAGGTAAGTAAGTTCTATAAAAGGATTACTTTGAAGTGTGGAAAGGGGTGAATATAATTTAAAAAAGGTTTAATTTGGAGTGTAAAAGGTTGAATATGATCTACGAACGGATTAATTTAGAGGATAAAATCTGCATTACGCGATAACTTTACTTTTCTGAAAAAATTGAAGAGGCATGGGAGTTCGGATAATAAAACAGTTAGTTAATTAAAGTGCTAGACTAAATCTTGCCTGATTTAGAGTCAGACAATTGACAGGAGAACTCGAATAAGTCACATTTTACGAATAAACAACGTAGAAACCTTGCTTTCGTCATAGTGTAATTTTTGTTTTATATTTCTTGTCGCCACAATGCGGTATTTCTTTTGATCGAGAGTAGATTAATTAAATGGAATACGAATTATAATGTATACACTTCATAGATTTTTAAGCTTTTACGACTCTATTACATATTATAAATTATATACAATATTTAGAGAGAACATTCTCAACAGAATGGAGATTGGAAGAATGTCTGCAGATAATAGAATAGTTGATGGATGAATTAATTAAATTAGCGAATTAATTAAATTTTGATTTCGACAATTTCAGATTGGATGATTAATTTAAACACTGTAAATTCATTAGTACTTATGAGTATAACATTCATAAAAGTGTTTAAAATATTAAATAAAACAGCCTGAATTGTTATACCGGAAATGTTTTCCATTGTTTGATCATCGATTCATTCCATACGCTGCATTATACGGAATTTTACACGCAATACAATTGCATGCGTCGACATGTAATACTAATTAACGATAATCAATCACTAGTTAATATTAAGTTAACAGTTTAACGGACATACGAATCGCTTATGGATTATTAATTACACGTTATGTGGCAGCTTATTAGCTTTAACCGCTATTCCATAATTGCAGCGCATAATGCGATTGATATTTTTAGAATTCAATGGATTAATTTAATAAATGTGGTCGGCTGAAATGTATTGTCTTTAAAAATCAGAAATGATTTTCATCTAACAATAACAATTATACGTAACATCATTTATGATCGCGTGAACCAAAATACGTATTCTACTGTAAACACTGTAAATCGGTTGTAAATAATTTAATATGTGCTTCAAGTTCATTGTTACAGACGCGAAATAGAAGAACTTGATTCGCTGAACGGCCAACTTGATCAGTGAAATCCTGAACTTGATTTACCCTTTATTGATTTAAATTGCGAAAAGGTGAACTCGATTCGAATGAAGATGAACATAATTTTGCAAAAGGATGAATTTGTAGTGCAGAATCTGTATCATTTTGTATCAGTGTGTAGCCGTGACCGCGGAATCAATTGGCGAAAGACCCAGACATCAATCAAGCGGACGGTGTCCGGTCCAGGCGAGCATCGCTCATCGTCGCGAGTGAAAACATAACCGCGGCAGTTAATATTCAATCCCAGCATCGACGGTGGCCGACGATCGGCGCCGCGACCATAAATTACCGGAGGGCAGTCAGATGATGACGTAGTTCTCGCCGATTACTTTTGTACGCAAATAGAGCCCAACAAAGACGATGGAACTGGCGGCCCCCGCGGAAACTAAAGTCGTAAAATTATACGCTCCCCCTCGCAGCCTCTTCTTGAGCGATTTCGTGGTTCACTGCTCGTTGAAGACATATGTATATCGAACAAGAGCTAGGTCAGGGGAAGACGGAGAGAGAAAAAAAGGGAGACGGAGAGATAGACTGGTGCATTCGCCTATCTCAACTCGCCTCGAGGAGGCCGAAGAAGCAGAAGTAGAAGCAACCTGCCGCTTAGGGAGAGAGGCGCGGGAGGGCTCGGTTGAAAAGTTGTTTGGCCAAAAGTACGGGGAAACTCGGTTGTGGGCATCGATCTGGGGCCTCTAACGAGCTCTTGCTAACTAGTTTGGAGCAGGACACCCTATTTGAATTCGGTTTTTGTGCCGCAAAAACTGACGGTGGGACAATGCCGCTGGGCACCGCGGATACGTAAATATGTACAGTATGCTGGTGGAAAAACTTACCCGCACCTTCGGCATCTCCTTCAGTCCGATGGCTGGCTGGCTTCTGTTGCTCTGCAACAACAATTCGGAATAACATGGTCAGCGAAATTAATTAACACGTTTCGCGACGTTAATTAAGACCGACTTCAGGGTTTCTGTTAATTACGCGAGAGGGCCGCCGGGCGAAGTTTGTTTATTTCGGGCCGCGGAATGGCTCCGGGAATAATTATTCTTTGAACAAGCTGCATAGAAAAGTTGCCGTTGAAAACGGCGATGTTGCCAACGTCTTCCTTTCTGTGATAATCTAGGTATTCCTGGTTACGGTGTCGCGGTCACAAAGGTTGTCGGATACTGAATTATAATGGGAAAAATATTCTGCTGTTCGTGCGTTGTGAAACGGATAGGTTGTGGTAGGAAGGTAACATGTATACTTTAAAACGATACTGTGAAACTTTGTATAAAACCATGCAAGTCTACGCTACAAGACAAAATTTCTTCCTTTCGCGGAGATTGTATGCTTTTATGACAAAAAATGTGTAGATTAATTACAAGACAATGAATACGACTTCTACAGAAGGTAAAATTGAACGGAAGGAATTTACGATTCACTGCCAAGGATTCATCGTATTGAATTTGTCAATAGCGACAACAATTTAATAAAATCGCATAATATTTTCTGAGAGAGATTGCTACGTAAAGGAATATTTCAATGGTTCTTTTCTAAGATAAGAAATGAATATCGATGTACTGCAGAAAATTCACAGTCAATTAATTACTATTCCTAAGAATGACGGAGTTCGATGAGATAAGTATAAGTCATTCTACTATTAAATTAATTAATTGAACGGTAAGAGAGAGGAGAATTTCGATTGGAAAGTTTCTAGCTTCTATAGAATATCGACGAATAGAAAAATTTTGTAGTATTTCTTTTACGCAGCTTCGTTGTTTTACTTCGTTGAGTTTATATAATCAATTATATATATTATAATCAATTTAAATCAATTATCAATTGATTAGATCAATTGGTATAATTAATTTAAAATATTAAAAGAATCCTTTATATTTTGGTAGAAAATAGCAAAAAACAAATTATTGTACGATATTTGATCAACTCGATACCATGCAATTGTTGGTTGAAAACTACACCCGTTTATCCGCAAAAAGTACCGTGTAAAGGAGAAACGGGTGTACATTTCAACCAACAATTACATGGTATCGAGTTGATCAAATATCGTACTATTGTACGAAAACAAATTATTATTTGTTTCCTGCACTTTTCTATCAAAATATGAAGGATTCTTTCCTCTGCAATTAACCTGATACATAAATTCCAGGGTCGGTATTACATATATGTTCTATCAGCACTATCAAACGGCAACAAAATATCTGTTAGCCTTACTGAATTCTCAATAGTTCATCCGCCGTGTACTGCAATAAGGATAACCCGATATCTTTGAACAGAAAATGTGAACATAAACTTCAGCACGCCACGACTCATTTATTACAACATTAGGTACAGAAAGACAATGAAAAATCAAGCGACGGATAGCTCTTGGTTATAAATAGACTTCGATGTTTATCCAAAATGAACATTTTGTGCATCCACTGCAAGAAACAGTAACTGCATAAACATTTATGTTTGTTTTGAATAACTTTAAGTAGTCACAAATAATATAATCAAATTCTTAAATTTTTGTGATATATATAGTATCAGTGTTTTGTGTTTCATCTGCTCGTTTTTGTCATATATGCATAAAATCCGCAGTCTAGTTATAAAAGTCCAATATCGTTCAATAGGTTTCGGTCGACGCGTCGCGACGGTGCCAAAGGCGCCGCGTAAAATCTTTCGTCAGATTTTCTTTAACATTAGCTTCGACCATACACTTTCGTTGGAGGATTTTACGAGGAAATAAAACCGTCTCGGATGACTGTCCACTTTAATTCGTCAGTGGTGCGTCACGATCACTGAGAAAGATGATCTTCCTTTCACAGAATTTAGTAATTACTCGCGCTGTGTGAAACATGTACAAACTAAGTACTAATAGGATTAAGTCCTTCTATCTTCATTAGTACGATCAATTAGTCTGTTCAATTAGTAAGACTAAGCAAAAAAAAAGTCTAAAGAATACTACAGTAGTGAGAATTCATTGCTATTGCAGTATAGTCAAATAATTCAATATATTTACAATGGGCAACGAAAGTGAGGAAATCAATTCTGAAAAAGTAGCCGTTGCTCATTGTCAAATAATTTTGAAGATTTTTCAACAACAAAAGAATTCCTACACGTTCTGCAATATCCCATGAAAAATATCTCAAACTCGCGTTATTTATGAATTGTTAAGCACGCATGGACCCTTAAAGCGTTTTCTGAGTTAACAGGTTATACTGAACCATAAATTTTTGTGAGCCATTGAATAACCACCGGTAGGTAATGTGTCAAGATACAAGCGAGAAAGCAGCAAAAAATGTGTCGCGTATGCGCGTTCAAAAATGTATTGCTGTTTCGTCTTTTGTGGCGTTCCGAATGTTGTGTCTGGATAGCGAATAAATCCGCCAGAGAAAGGCGACGCGTCGTTCCGTGCAGGCCGGCCACCCATAGGAACAAACGACAAAACGATAAATTCAGGAAAACTGTCGAACCGTGCAGTATCGTCGTGTCGGGCCGTCATTGCTCGAAACGCGTAAATCTTAATTGACCAATCGCAGCAAAGTGGAGCCAGCAGTGTTAACCAACGGCCACGGAAAACTCTGCGCGAGAACTTGTTCCCGTCTGGTGCCGAATTCAGACTAATTGTAAGTACATAGAATCCGATCAACTACTCCAGTGAAAACAACGTCTGTGAGATCACCGCACTCGTTAATTATTGCATAACTCTCTCTCTCTTTCTCTTTCTTTTCCTCTTCCTCTTTCTCTTTCTCTTTCTTTTCCTCTTCCTCTTTCTCTTTCTCTTTCTCTTTCTTTTCCTCTTCCTCTTTCTCTTTCTCTTCTCTTTCTCTTTCTCTTTCTCTTTCTCTTCTCTTTCTCTTTCTCTTTCTCTTTCTCTTTCTCTTTCTCTTTCTCTTTCTCTTTCTCTTTCTCTCTCTCTCTCTCTCTCTCTCTCTGTTTGTCAAATAATATCCAGTAAAAAGTTTTGTTTTAAGAAATTTTTACAGCAGAATTTACTTTGAGCAACGACATTTTCTTCAAAAAGTTTGTTAATAAAGTACAAAGTTAAGATAGACTAGTTATGGTATAAAATAAAATGTTATTTAAAATATTGTTCGAAGATCTGCTGCAACTTAACGTGCAGGTGATATTTTAGTTGAATGCTTTAACCTTACTGCAATATATGGAAACAAAAATTCAGTAGACGACCCTGCTAAATAGATCACGCTAAAACAACTGGAAGCAATTAACAACAGTGCAGCTGAAATTGCTAAATGAATTGCTTTTCTTCTACCAGTCTTGTTGCTCGTTTACTAAATGAGGTAAATCTAGTACACTATTAAAGTTATACTATAATTTCACCAGCTGCGTTTTATTTGCATTGTCATATTTTAAACGAAAACAGTGTAACCTCTAATATCGGAACGTTCAATTATCCAAACAGTGAATTTTCCTGTCTGTATCCTCTAGTACGAAATAAATTGTACATAGAATCGCAAGATAACTTTAAAGATACAACAGATTCTGAAGCAATTAAACCAGATGAATTTCTACCTAAAAAGCATCTGAAGATCAAGATGAAACGATTAATAAGTGTTTTAAACTGCAGCTGCGATATTAAATAAGAAAAGAGTTTTAAATACATACAACACTATCAATTTACAGACTACCACTTCAATGTGATTTTACTTCTTCGGTTATTGAAGCCAGTGTTGCAAATGAGAAGCTTTAATAGAATACCAAATGTCTGAATATATGGAGTTTTTCTGTTTCACTGTTCGTTCAATACGAAATCATAATGTTAGCTATTTCCCGAGCAGGATATCAAAAAATCCTTTTAAGCCTCGGAAGACAGAAGACGCGATTCGGTGCCATCAAATTTGAATTTAAATTGCTCCCCGGTACAATCAATGCAGGGAATATCGATTGTAGCAGGACGGGAACTCCCCCCGATAAAGATTCCTAGACAGATTGGTACATTTCGTAATAGTATAAAATCAACAATCAGAACTAGATTGAGAAACAATGAAAACCGTGCAATGCCGATAATAGAACGGTTTATCTCGATTAATTGCGGTTAATTGCATTCAGCAATTAGCCCAATTACGCGGGTGGTCAAGTATAGTGCGGAGTAACTGTGGACCTTCTCTACACATCTACATTGGACCAAATTATCGCGAAACAATCGTACAAATCGGTCAAAGCAATCGTAGCCTTTGCAACCCTCCATACCACAAACTGTAGCAACATTGTCTATTAATATTTTCATCATAGATGTATAAGGTATTTCATACCTCAATGCTTGAAATTCCATACTCGCAGCAATGCATTTTAGAATAGCAATTTAGAGTCAGATGACTCTAAAAAAAAACAACTAAACTTAAATTAGTTGCAGCTGAAGCATGAAAGTTTTAACAATTCCAATACAACTGTAAATTAAGGCTTCTAATCTCTCGTTCTACGCGAAAAGATTACGCCAAACTGGTAAGCTGGATTTCAAATTACATTCAAGGTTTATCTTGTTACATGCAAAACGAAGTAAGCTTATTACATGAAATTAAAATGAAAATATTCGACAAACATAATATCCACGAAGATATTTCGTACTAAAAATATCACGAAAAGCCATAATTTCGAAAAATTAACCACTGAGCAGAATTCTGATTGAAAGACCAGAGATAGATTATAAGTTTCGTCTGAAAAGGAATGTAACACGATTTTATTTAATTATAACATAGAATTAAATCACTCTCTTCATCATATTTTAAAGAAACAGCTTTTAATACTTTTGTCTCGAATGGGTCGCGCTTCTCAGAACAAAAGATGTATGCGGTCGGCTTCACGACACTCCCGCGAGGTGGAGAATTGTTCCAAAAGAGAGAGAGAGAGAGAGAGAGAGAGAGAGAGATACGAGTTACTTAAAAAATCTAAACGAATCGAATTCCCCATGCTTTATTTAGTAAAGCATGTTAATTACATTAGTGTCACATAGTAGTCGATAGTCCTCGAATATTTTCAAGTGAATAGAAAATGAAAAGTTTATTCGAACATATTCGAGTAATAAAATATTTTCCGAGGTGCAAATTCATCTTCAAGTACTTCAAAATCTTTCGATTCCACGAGTATTCGAGCCGTTCGGATTTGTCAAGTAACTCCCATTTTCTCGAACAGTTCGTCTATTTCCAGGAAACTTGAAAAATTCGAACCCTCGACTCGGCTCGAACAATCGAACCGAGTTCGGTTCGGTTCGTGAAACCCGAGTGATCGCACACCTCTGCTGAAAAGCAGAGTGCATTATTTTGTGAGAGACATGTAATTGACTCGGAAGTTTAATCAAACTTCGCTGTTTCTTGCGCGGCTCGCCCTCGAATTTGGCAGCGATGGCCGTCGCGCCGGTTGTCGCTGTATTTGTAATCGCTAGAAGTTTTCTATCGAGTTGTCTCGGTGCTCAGCCAAACGGTAATATTCGAGAGTGGCTCGACCCAGTTTCGATAATTGCGCACCGGTCAGGTTCGCAAGTTCCTCGATTCTTCGGCTGTTTTGCCGATCGGTTGCCATTTTTCTCCCGCTCTGTCCTTTCTCGGATTCCACCTTTCCTTTTTTCTCTTTCTTTTTCCTGCCCCCTATAGGTCGTTTAATCGTCGCAATCCGGGTCGCATCCAAAAGGTAAAGGCGACCACTTAAAAGAAAAGCCCTGGCGAAAAAGAGACATGGCCGCTGCGAAAATTCGATGACTTATCCACTGGTTCGTTTTGTTTTCTTCGGGGAAACTTCTTCGTCCGGAGTCTCGTTTCGAACTCGTTTCAACACTCCTACGAGCAATCCTGCGAATTTATCGGCCCATGATCGGTGTCAACTTATAACTTACAACGAGATTAAGCGTGTATTTTGTCTCGAAAGTATGATGTTATCGTTTCCATTTTCGGTAAATACTAGTTAGTCCGGAAATCAATTCACGGATGTTACATTTTGCTGAAATTTCACTTAACTTTTCATTTTCACTTTGCTCACAAACGTACACTAACAGTGTTCGCGTCATATAGATACGGCCGAAAATGTACGTGCATATTTTTGGCAACTATAAGGATCTCTTAACATAATTTTATTCTTTTGTGTATGATCGAATGATAGAGACGTTTCATGTTATAGTCAAATAGTATCTGTCTCATTTGGAATATCTTTTGGATTGATCACACATAGCATTAACGTTATTAAAAAAAATATGGCTCAACAATAACAATAGTAGGCGAGACTGATGACGGTTGTAACACTTTCATTTCATTACACAATTACACATAAATTATTGTATTTACAGCGACAATTATTGTACGAACCTCGTACCTACTTATCTTTATTACGTTATATGTATGTATTCAGGTTATTATCGCTTTATTATTTTATTTAGGTTATTCAGTTAGAGTGGTTTTGTTGTGCATTAAGGAATATCCAATAAAATATAGGTGGCGGATAAAATGTTACAACCGACCCCGAGTCGGAGCATTTTTTATCTGCCTAGTTATTAGAGCCACAACATTGGATCCATTTTTCAT
Organism: Megalopta genalis; assembly: GCF_051020955.1. Taxonomy (NCBI): domain Eukaryota; kingdom Metazoa; phylum Arthropoda; class Insecta; order Hymenoptera; family Halictidae; genus Megalopta; species Megalopta genalis. The sequence goes on along the minus strand of NC_135018.1, from coordinate 21,767,295 downwards.
TAAATTTGCTTATGCTATAAGATTCCTTACCATTTTCATGTGCCTTTATGTTCATGGTTCCTTTATTAGTTTTTCTAATTTTTGTGCAAGGCATTCTAAAAGTTTAATTATGATATGAAATTATAGCAATTTTTAATTTATTAGTTGATCTAATAAATACCTAAGTACCTATTTAAATTATAAACTAAATTAAGTATAGAAATCTCTTACAATCGACTCCAACTATCGGTGTTACAATCGTCCCCGAACGCACTTTCAAACTTTAATTATAGATTGCTATTTATAATACGCTTATTAATGCAAAGTAATTATCGGTATTTCTTTAGGACGTATGAAATTAGAGATTTAAAACAAGTAGGAAGAATACATTTGCTAAAAAAGCATTTGTATCACAATTTTAAAGCAGTAAGCTTAAAAGTAAAGTTAGCGACAATCGAATTTTTAATATCCTCTCAAGTTCTTATTGTTGCTTAATTTACTTATCCTTTTTTATCATTCATGTGCACAATCCGTAGTTTTCACCGATTTTCAATAAATTGAAAAGACTGTGAAAACAAGAATCACCTAACAATCGAGAATTTGAGATAATTAGTTAAATCGTAAACAAGATCTGATATGATTTTCAGAATAACAGCAGTTTCGCTGAAATGAATTGAACATGGTGAAATGATGTGTGCAGGTATTTTGAAAGATCAATACAATTTACACAATAATATCGGCAACAGGTAATTAACGGGAAAACTCGCGAAACAAGAGAACGTAATTTTTATTTACAAGATGGAACATCGTTAAACGATCATTGGAATCGTAATTTCTGTAATACTATAAATGTCGTATTTTGGTTAAAAACGTGATACTGTCATGCACTTCCGACAGTCTATCAAGAAAATGTTCCGAACAAAAGTTAATCAGTTTATGATCAGCTACAGATTGCAACATAAAAGATTTCAGAAAAATGTAGTATTCCAAAACATTAAGTTCACCCTCATTTCTTTTTCCAAATTGCATGGCATATTTTTTATTTCATATTATTGTAGCTAGTGTCATGAGGAATTCAAAGACATGATATTCCATATCTTTCGGATAATCTTGACGTAAAAAAGAAAATGAAATCAATGGAGTAATATGTTTTCGATGCAAATTATTTTAGTTTATATTGTAGTTTATATTATACAACTCAAAGTGTGGAACATCTAAAGCAGCATCACTTCATTCATTCCAATTGTTTTGACATTAGGGTCAACCGGAAGTCATGGTATACAAGACGCTGAATTCGTCTTGACACTAGCTACAATAATATAAAATAAAAAAAAATGAAGGTAACTCCGATTTTTTGTACTAAAACATTTTCTTCTGAAATGTTTCATATGGCAATCTGTAGCTGACCAAAAACTAATTAACTTTTGTTGGGAACATTTTTTTATCAGATTGTCAGAAGTGCTCGTAAAACCGTGGCAAATGTTGCCTGTATTTTCTCTATTAGGGCTTGTCCCATATAATCTATATAACTTCATCGATCAATTTGGTTATAGAGTTGATATAAGCAGTTCTATCGCTATATGTATAGTCACTCTAAAATTGTTCTGCTATGATGACCGCATGCCGTGAATGATGGAATTTTATAGCACATTGGGGCCTTGATTAACTGGATTTCAATTATTCGTTGTCTTGATTAAGCGGATCTCGGTTATGCAGTATGTCACTGCCACATATGTACAACGCAAAGCATTCAAAATATGCTTCGAAATGATTACTACCTGAGGTTGAAAGAAAGAACACCGCATGTTTTCACTGACCTACGACACCGGTTGGCACTTCAATCGTTTGATATTCTGTCGGTAATAAATAATTTAATACAATGTGATAAGAAAAAACACCAGCAGCTACCTGCAGAGTTTTAGATGAAATTTGAAAATGTTCCTTAGAAAGTTCAGGTACTAAAAAATATGATAATATTACAAAATAGGGAAAACTTATTTAATGACAAGTTTTGGAATACAGAATTCTTATTGGCTCATAAATTGTAGCTTCGAGATGGTTTGCTTTGAACAGTTTTACCATAACTATTAAGCTTCATAAAATTAATTTACAAATATTCTTTCATTGTAGTCGACTTTCTTTGATAACTTGCAAGATGAAGCAAAAGATTTTGTGATGGTTAACAAAATGATTTTTGTTTTGTTAGATTGACGATTCGAAAAGTTTAAACATTAAAACGGTTCGCAAGGTAACGGTTTAAGACCGTTACATACAAGTTCTGATCTAAAACAGTTATGAAAAATAATTTCTCTCAATAACTTTCATAAGGTGCCTAAACTTTCAACAGTTATCTGTTTCAGTTGTAATTCCTATTTTTATTTTTACGCCAATACCATAATAATAATAATAATAATAATAATAATAATAATAATAATAATAATAATAATTCTTTTCGTTTTAGAATGAATCTGAATAAGTTCCAGAATCGATTTGTGATTATTTTTCAAATTTGTTATGAACTCTCACCATTTGTCAATGAAGTTAAATATATAAAAAGGAGCACAAAAACGAATTTAACCATTTTTCTTACATATAATTCATTTCAGTGTACTGCCTTTTGATTTTTCCCTTTTTATTGTAACGTAGAACGAAATAATAATTGTAAACAAGAGCACGAAACTTCCATTTATCATTTAATTTCCTATCACAAAGAATGTAGTATGCGAAATGTATTTTATTTATTTCAATGCTTTCTAAAGCGACTTTGAATTACGCATATACAGTAATTTTCACCAGTAATTTTCTGCCATGGAAAAACTAGTGGAGGAATCGGTTCCAGAATCGGACAAGCGACGCTTATGAAACCGGTATGAGAACTAGAAAAATAGAATTCTAACGGAAACAAGTAATAGCTAAAAAATTTCAGTTTTTCATAACCGTTCATCGAAATACAGGTCTTTTTTATGACCATTGTCCTGAAAAAAAGGTGTCGAATCCATGTCGAAATTAAAAATCAATATTACGGCGGTTTCGAAGCGCCAGTTTATTCGAAGTTCCCTCTATTTTCAGTGTGTCGAATTTACCAACGAAAAGGTAGTGATACGCTCTGTATAGGTCATAGGTCATCGGACAAAAGTGGAAAACCAGTGACGGACTGTTTGATATCCGAAAACGAAAAACTGTTGCGTGACGTATCGACGTCCGCGCGAAAAGCGGGTTCGATGATGGTTTTATTTGACTGATAATGAAAATTCAATTAATATTTTCCGGTCAGGCGAAACCGGTGTTCACGAGTCAATGGAAATATGGCGGGTGATTGACCGTTCCTCCATTCCGTTCGTTCGATCATGTACGCACGAAAATGGCGGTTCGTCCCGTAGAAGGAAACGTTCGGGTCCCACGGGAAACGTTTTTGATCCCCGTGCAATGTTTCGCCTCGTGCTTTCGATTCCTCCTCTTCTTTTTTACGAGATCCACTTCCGCGATGCCCTTTCGCACTTGCGCAACTCGTAAACATTTTAGCTGAGCGTGGGGACAATTGAATACCAACCGGGAGTAGGGGCCTATAGCACATTTTCATCAGAATTGAGTTAACTGTTCCGTATGGATTTACAACTATCGTCGAGCATTTTGGTACGCGTAGATTGCAGGTATCGCGTACGATAGCGATGTAATGTTGAAGGCAAGAGCCGTGTTAGATGCTTGACATTTACTGATGTAATACCTCTATCGTAGTTTCGTAATTTACTTTTTATTAACCAGAGAAAGATAACCTACGTCGCAGAGGCGCCTGCGAAGACTGTTGATTTTTGTTAATTTTTCATAGAGGTCTAGTGATTTAAGTTTAAAATTACTTAAAATATAAAAAAATATAATATAAATGCATTTTATTTTGACAATAATGCCAAACCTTTAAAATGACTAGATTAACTTAAATAAATATCCATTGTTAGTATAAAATTGACGCCTTAGAAAAGCATGCGCCTCTGAAGCGTATGGTTATCTTTTACGTACGTTGTCATATGGTTATCTTTCTAGGGTTAAAGTACAAAACACTCGTAGCTGAGCTTTCGTAGTCCGAGTTTTGTAAATGGTTGTAAAGGACTTACATATCGTGAAACTACGAAATATTGATCTTTAGATATAGATTAACAATAAATTCATGATTTAAAGAAAGGAATTTAATTTATAATTAGACGTCAATTTATGAAATGCAATTTTTAGAATGCTTTATCTAGAGATGCTCCTCTTACGCTAATTTCTGTTTGGTTAATTTTGCTTACAATTAGTGTCGCTTTCAAACCGCCTTGATTCCACTAATCTCCCATTTTAATATCTACCTGATTAGTCGCAATGTATTTTTTAATGACCGAAACTAAAATACTAGACAGCGATGCAAATATGGACACACCGTGTTGAGATTTTTGATATCCGGTATTAGGGAACAGTGAATCCATTGAAAAACCAGTAACTTTTCTCGATATCTTTGTAGGACATAACAAAAAAATTCAACGGCTTAAGTAACCGTACTGACGATACCGAATATTTTCCAAAGATTTGCTCAACTTATTGAGCCGCAATGGTATTCAGAGGTACCTAAACATGCCGTTATCAGACACGGTAACCGAAGATTCTTACTTTTACACTTCATTGGCATTTCGCAAGGTGCGTGAAATAAAGGCTGTTTGCTTGAATAAATAATTGAAATCTTTTCATCCAGACTTTGTACGTATGTATTTCTTGCTGTCTACGATGTTATTGATACAAATACATTTGGTATCGATGTTTTTTGTCGTGAAATATATCTTTTATTCATCTCGCAAAAAAAGTCTATTGTAGTGTTATTTTGGTTAAATCTTTAGACTATTTAAATTACGTTTGGACGCAAATAAATCGAGATTAAATGATTTAAACAGTGCAGTTATTGCATGAATAATAGAAATTACATTATTATTACATCATTATTATACCAAGGAATTGCAAGACACAGAAACCAAATAGTTCGTCTCTTAATATTTGTGAGTATGAAATAGTTAATCGAACTTGAAATCAGGAAATATTAATCTTTGTATATAAATTAACAACCAATTCAGCATGCATACTCTTCTCTATTTTGAAAGGAAAACAACAATGTAGCTGAAAACGAAGTTAGGTTAAAAAACTTAGGCTATAAATCATTATGTGACTATAAGTTCAAATCGAGCCACAGAGTGTTAATATTTTTACATCAATCTTTATCATAATTGCATAAAACTCGCAGTCTAGTTATTATTATTACAATTATTATTACTATGTCATTATTATTATTACAGTTTTACTATAATATCAAAAGCAATGGGGATATTCGGGTGTTCCTTTTAAATATTCCACCCTGTGCAAATCCTCGAACAACAAGGTTAAACGTGTAAATCGTACGTTAAAAAGGACGCAATATTTTTTAAGTTTATTAAGGAGAAATTTACGAACAGTTTCTTGTTTAATACACCATTCGGAATTTCATTGCTTACCAGGTCATCAGTCGACGTCATTCCATCCGTAATACCGCGTAAAGTAACCAAGATTAATTGGAAGATTACGAAAGGTCTTCGGAAGGTATAGCACTCACCGAGTCGCAGCCTGGATACTGGAAACTTCATTGAAATAGAATCTGAGTGTGTTTCAAATTAAATGTTGATCTACATGATTGCGCTCTGAGACGACTGATCGATCCAACGTTATCGCTCAGCAAGAAACTTACAAAACTCCACTTCAGAATTAAATTATTATTTTTGCGATATGATATCGTTGATTTGTCTTTTGGGAATTCTGTTTTTTTTTGTCGCATCTGTGTGTGGCAACTCTTTTCTATTTCAATATTGTTCCAGTCAAATGAAATTTTAACCCTTTGCGCTCGAGCGGCGACTCTCGCTCGTCACTCGAGTTGCCAAGCGAAACATCGTGGCGAGCGAGAGTCGCCGCACGAGCGTAAAGGGTTAATATGTTCACTTAAGCTTGACAAAGTTTAATGTCTCCATCGTTCCAATAACTTGATCAGTGTTAAAAGCGTTCAATGAAATTGCGTTGCGGTAACGTGTAACGCTTCATTTTACAATGAAAAATCTGCAAACAACCGACCTGCGACTATAACCGTCTAAAGATTTCCGACCGGTGCAATTCATGGATTCATGGATGAAGGATTCATGGATCATGGATTGAGAAGGGGTCAAGTACGTCACGTGTCGGTTCGAATCTAGCTGGGCAATTTCAAACGTTTACGGAGCAGGTGTTAAATAGATACTTATTTAGACCATGTAACCGTGTCCTTATACTTCTCTTATGTTTTCATGATTTCATTTTAATTTCTTTTATTTTTATCGTCTATTCAGTTTTGTCACAAATGTATAAAATTCGCAGTTTAGTAATCACAGAATTTTGACTGATTTTTGACCATGTAACCGTGTCCTTATACTTCTCTTATGTTTTCATGATTTCATTTTAATTTCTTTTATTTTTATCGTCTATTCAGTTTTGTCACAAATGTATAAAATTCGCAGTTTAGTAATCACAGAATTTTGACTGATTTTTGACCATGTAACCGTGTCCTTATACTTCTCTTATGTTTTCATGATTTCATTTTAATTTCTTTTATTTTTATCGTCTATTCAGTTTTGTCACAAATGTATAAAATTCGCAGTTTAGTAATCACAGAATTTTGACTGATTTTTGACCATGTAACCGTGTCCTTATACTTCTCTTATGTTTTCATGATTTCATTTTAATTTCTTTTATTTTTATCGTCTATTCAGTTTTGTCACAAATGTATGAAATTCGCAGTTTAGTAATCACAGAATTTTGACTGATTTTTGACCATGTAATCGTGTCCTTATACTTCTCTTATGTTTTCATGATTTCATTTTAATTTCTTTTATTTTTATCGTCTATTCAATTTTGTCACAAATGTATAAAATTCGCAGTTTAGTAATCACAGAATTTTGACAGAATTTTTACTGATTGTTTTGTTAAAAGACACACGAATCCCACAAAGGAGAACGAAATGAAACGAAACGAAGTGAATTTAATTGTATGATTGTTGACAGAATTCGGGAATCCGTGTTTGAACAGGATCCGAGAAGATTCCGAGCCGTCGTCGGTATGTCATTTTACGTGATTGCGGCAGCGGTTTCACGATTTAAGCTCGACGGAGCCTCTCGTACAGTTATTATTCCTGCTTTCGGCGGGCCGACCACAAATTCGACCAGCTGTTATATCTGCAGTTATAGAAGCCGTACGCGACGGTGCCAAATCTGATTAGTTCATCGTTGCTCGACGTTTCGCGTGACACGATTTTTAGTGGGACACGCAAACACACGGTCGTCCCGCTATCAAAGATATTCAGTCTAGCTGGAAGCCCATTGTTACTCGGGACTTTTGTAGAACACAGGACGAATAGTTTTCGGCCTCGCCGCTCGACAGTATTCATTTTTTCAGCCAGAAAAATCCTAGCAACTTTTTGTTTCGTCTTCGTGCGCTCCCAAGGCTCCCGGCAGCGAACTGCTACGACTCACAATGTGTGATGGTGATTGTAGCTTCTCCCGAAAATTAATGCTGTGCATCCATTGCGATTGCATATGGAACTGATTCACTAGAATCTGAGGAATACATTGAAATTCAATGAAACCTCACAATGTTTAGTCCGTACGTGATATGGCCCAGAGAACACTGTTTAATTTGTAATAATTATGAAAAATTTGTTTTACCATGGTCTTGAAATGATTTATTATGAATATAACGTAAATGCAAGTAACATAATCTGAATGGTGTTCATGTAATACAAATACAATATAAAGTCATAATAACTAGATTTGCATTTAGTTAATGCACCTTTTAACATTTACATACCTACATAAATTATAATACAGTATTATGAATATCTTTCCCAATATCAGTTTTACAATTTAATGTTGTTCTCATAACTTGATTAAACATTGTGGCACAATGAAACATTTAACAGCGAATAATGAATGTTCGACAAGCACAATGTATCATAAAGAAGATTTTTATTCGATTATTTAGTATGTTTCGAGTAAAAGGAACATCATTTTTAACCTGTCTAAGAAATAATTGGATAACATGGTAAACTGTAGTTTCATAAGGAAAAAATGCATGAATAAATTTACCTTTCAACATCATTCTAATTACATTAAGGAACTGATGTGCCCAGTCTAGCGTGATAATAGATCTGGCAGAGAACCATTAATATCAGTTTCCAAGTTTAATTCCAAGAGTTGCTAGTTTCTCTCAAGTTTCGCGAAAATAACAAGCTGCCGCGAATATACTTATACAATATGTATAAAATTCACGTCGTCGTGAAGTGGAGGCAAAAATTCAAGTTCGCTAAACGGCGTAGTTTTTCATCGAGAGGAGTTGGATAGCGTCGAATAAACGCTTAAAATACATTTATTTATTTGTACGTAATTGTACGTTGTAATTTTCGTACGTCGAATGAACACGTACTTCGTAGTAAATAATATCTGGTTTTTATTGCCATTCTTCCTTTAGAATAGACGCGAAATTTCTATATTGAACAGAAGTGCGTCACCTGCAATCGATCGATTGGTAATCATTCATGGTTCGTGAATGAGGCTGTCGAATGTGAGATGTGTATCCAAATATGGATTATCTATGCATGTACTATGATTACACATATGTTGCTGCATGTGACACAACTATAGTTTATTGTACGTGAATTATTAATGTTTACCATTATTGAGAACCAAATGTACGGTGCACATAATTGTTTGATTTAAATGGATTCAAGCGTCAGATAATTGTTTCAAATATTTCGCAATTATTTTTCTGGATACATTAATATCTTCATTGTAATAAGTAACTTGCGGATTTTATGAATTTACGAAAAAAAAATGAGTAGATCAAATACAAAACAATAGAACTGTAATGAATATCAAAATACTGTTACATTATTTTAAATGGCTAAAGAACGAAAACAATATCTATGCAGCTTTTTTGTGTCTTGTAACTAGTGTACGAAGCCACAAGTACGCAGTACAGTAATTGATATGCAGGTAGTTGGAAAATGGAGAATAAAGTATAAAATATTATGATGACAGTACGATTGCTAAGTTTGCGAACATTTTCACAGTATTAAAATTAGTTTCTTTTTGCTATTGACTTGTTTTTCAATAAAGAATTCTCGGCTTTTCCATACTTGCTACTACTCCACCTGATAGACAAACTAATTTCGAGGAATATATCATTTAGTACCATTCGAGTATTCATAGAATTTCCTTCGGGAAGAATTCCTCAGGGCAAAAAACGAACGCCATATCAACGTCGGCTAGTATAAACGCTCTCCGGTGCATAAAACTAACATATAGTTTCTAATACGTAAAAAGCTAGCTGAAATGACGAACTTTTACGGGTCTGAACGAACGCAGACGTTTGACAAATTCAGCGTAACGACACGGAAGAAAATTTCTGTTGGCCGTGTTATGTTCGTTTCGAAATTTATGTCGCTGTATCTGGCATATCTTAGAAAGCTCCCGTGCTTCCAGGGATTTCGAAATCGTAAGTTAGAAACTTCCGCGGAAGTCTTTGCTGTTATAACTTCTGCGTTATTTAATGCAGTTACTGTGGCTGATTTAGCTGAGAGAAATCTATTCATCTCGCGTATCGTGAAACTGATTTGATTGAATTACTTCGAATGGAACTCTAACTGAGATGAAAAGACGAGTTCGTAAACAATTATTCCTTACGACGCGATATTCTGGACAGTTTTCTGAATGGACTACACAGTATTCTGGAAAAGTAAGTTAACGCTTCTCGAAACATTTCATCGTCCATAGCCATTGCGCGCTTCGAACTCTCTTTTCTTGCATCGTACAATCAATTTTTATACTTCTAGCAGTGTATCCGCGCATATTTGTTATTAACTCCCTAACCGCGCAAGTTCTTGATTTTTTGGTATGAAATCGAGGACTAGTTTTATTTGTTATGCAAATGCGTCCCAAGAATTACATTAAAAAATTTTTAAGTCTAATTTTTCTTTACTAAATTTTATAAAACCTTTAGAACACAAATTCACAGTTACAAAATTTTAGAACACAGATTCCACCGTCCTCTTTATAGATTGTATACGTTTAGCGTTCTATGTTTATGTTAACATCATTTCTAATTTTCTTGTACTATATTAAATATATGTTTATCATGCAATTCTGTCATATGAAGAAAGGGTTGTAAAAATGCAACAGATTGTAAATACTGTACATGTATATCGCTGTATTAATTAACGGGGTTGCAGTTTATGTAATCAATACGTACGTGGCAATGTTTGTTGGTATTGTACCGTAAGAACAATAGAACATTTCAACAATGCCCGTATAATGGCTGTTTCGATACAATATTAAATGTCTAATAAGGTGTTGATTTCACGGTTGTTCCCCAGGAACGTCCGTCGAATAAGTTCCCATATCAAGTTTGTCAGAACGCGGCGCAAATTCGATCAGAATGCTGCGCATTCCTCATGAATTTTCCGCGCTTTATGTCGACTGCTTAATTAACTGCATGCACTGTTTTCATCGCGACTAACAGATATCAACGGGAATGATTAAAATGTATCCGTAGAAATAGGAGAATGGACTTTTGAAAGGCGTGCCGTACCGTCTGGTCCTCTTTCTGTCCGCTCTTTCAAAGCATCGACACTGGTTAGATACGATCGAGAAATGGATGCATTCATGCCGGCGAGACTCTCTTCCATTTTCGCTAGCGGAAAGCCGGGAATACGCGTCGGTCAAGCTGAAGGAGAAGAAGTCTGCCACCGGAGGCGACACTGACCTAATCAGTCGATAGTGCGATACGCGAGCTCTCGTCGGATGCCCGCATTGCGCGAAAATACGTAGATGAGATCAGGAGCGGCTTTTCGGGAGTTCATCTGAAGTGTGATGGCCGTGAAATTGTTCCTCCCGATGGGTTAGATCACTTTAGAAGATCGATTTTCTTATTACACGTTCACTGAACTTTCGAGAACCGCGTTGAAAGCTTTCGGAGGGATAGGAATATTTTATAGCGACTTTTCTGGATAAACATTTCCGAAAAATACGTTGTTCATGACAAAAATTCGATGGATACATTCGTTTAATGGCGAACTTAATTAACATGCTGGGAAAATATAAGATTATGTTATTGTTGATCATGAAGGTGTTTGGCGCTGAAACAAATGTCATGGTTTGCGCTTTTTAATGTACAGAACTAGATATTTGCAAATTACGTCTCAAATAATGTTATTTCCGAAGTCATCGTAGTTAATGTTTAAAAATTTTACTGTAGTTAGATGTTAATTGATTAAACTGACCTGAAACTGAAATAACTGACATTTTGAAATGATATAATAATTGGTGAACGATGCACGCGTTTTTATTAAACTGTTTCACGTGCTGAAACAAAATTGGAGTAGTTAAATTAATGATGCAATTACTCGATAAATTGAAGACATGGTAATGTTTAATTATATAATTGTACGTATGGATTAACAGCGCCAAACAGAATTCACAGACAAATCAACGTGTCAGAATCCACTAATTGTACCAAATCGACATAAACAGTGTATTTAACAAAACAGGGATCAAAATTTCAAGGTTTGTATTGGAATTGTGGATATTTATGTAAAGTAAACATTGACTGTTTAAATTACACGATGCAAGGTTTAAATAAAAATGTTATTTTTTCTCGTAATTATTTCAATAAGTTGAAACGTTATCTTATAATAGTGATAAGTCTATAATCCTCTTACAGTCTCATAGATCCTAACATAATGTGATTAATTTTCTATATTATTATAAAAGTTAATTTTTTTTATCTAGATAAGCAATTTTGTATTCTACAATTGCAGGTTGGACAAATTGCTGCAATTAATGTGTTAATTCGTAAATAACCTTTTCCAGCACTACCTATTTCTACATATTATTACGAAAAGTTTTAATTTTCATTGAATAAGTAATTGACTTCCTTTCGAGTTCGACGATGCACAGAAATTAGGTAAACGGTAAAAATGTCCACTCTGAATTATGGACGTGTGTGTCTGGTATTAATACCAGAAAATTGTGTCACCAGAACTACTTATTTCGCTCTTATTTCACATTTTGCACGCTTACGCTGCTAAGCATGCCCGCTAGCGTCAAAAGAACTAGACATTAATTACATTAGAATGAAACGCGCTTGTTTGCTTAGATACTTGGCTTAGCAGAAATCCTCTAACGAGTAAAGGATTTAACAAAGCGTGACCCGGGGACTTGCACTCTCCTAATCTGTATCATTGTCAGAAACATTACTGCGTGCCGTGGAAAATTACTTACCTAGAGAACATTTTCCATTTCAATGAGCAACATATTCATCAGCTAAGAAAAGTAGTTGAAATATTTATTCGCAAATAATTTAAATAAATATTTATTTACATCTAGAAAATAGTTTAAATTCATAGTAAATTGTATTAAATATAAATTATGTAGAAATGTACTCTTTTTGTTAACAATTATAATCAATTTTTCGACTGTAGCAACATTCTTAAAAATTTCGAATGTCTTCACAGTTTGATATTTACCTTGACATTATTGTCCTAAGCACATAAAATCCACAGTCTAATTACGAGTAATCAACATAGAATTTCCCGCACAGGTAATTATTATAAGCAACGATAACTCTTATAACGATAACTCTTATAACTGATTGAAACAAATCTTCATCAATGAAAAACAAATTTCGATCATATATAACTATTACGTATAACTCGAAACATTTGAATGAATATAATCATTATTATGCAACGACTTTCTTCATATTGATCGTAAGCAGCTATGGTCCATGATATTTAGCCATACCTCGCAGACGCATTTTCATTGTACGATACACTTTCATGCATAATTGTTTGCATCTCAGAATTCAAAGACAGCTGTGAAAAATATTTAAAAAATCATCAGATTATGATATCAGTAACATCCTGCAACGTCTGTCGCATAGAAAAAAAAACGACGATTGAACATCTTGGCTAAAGTAAACTCTCTCGTATTGAAACTATCTATTACCTCAATGGCCGAGTTCGAGGACCGTAATATTCCGATTAAAAACGCCAAGGGATCGGTTAAGTTCCAGGGATAGCAGAAGAAGAAAATGGCTCACTTTAGATTCCGTCGAATCGGTGTAGGCGCCGTTTTCCAACGTTCCGTTCGCACGTTCCGTCGGCAGGACAGTAAAATATTCCCTTTTATGCCATTAAATCCTTTACACGTTTCACTTAGCTTCTTTGCGAGCCGTATCGTTAGGTCGATGACGACAAAAAAAGAGGCAAAAATGGAACGGGACATTACCGGATTGTATCAAAGGGAGCCTCGGAGAATTCTCTGTCGGGCGCGAGTTGGGTAACGTGCCGCGGTCGGAAATGCGAATTCTCTTTACTTCTCCATTGTCCACGGTGGCTCCGATGGGGGTGTATTTGCGTTTCGGAGAAAGTAAACTCCCGGAGCTTTTCATACGCGCGCGACTCGCAGCTCTAACTCAATTTTACCGGAACGACGCCAGCGGAGGTTCGACGGCTACGTGTGCGCAAAGAAAGAGAGGACGTTTATTTGCCCTCCTGCACGGGCTCCGTGCCGTCTTTCATGTAAAATATTGGCAAAGATTGGGAATGTCTGTCTTGAATGGAATGCTTGCCGATAGTTAAAATAATATCGCCTTGCCGGAGAATCGACGGCCGGGATTTGGCAAATATTTTCTGTTGACTCTGTCCTCGGTTGAGGACAATGTTCTTTCCGGCAAGAATGCTTTCGTTGTGATTCAATCGTTTCAAGGAACACCATTCTCCCCTGTATTGCAAGTTTTAGTCCTCAATCGAACCCAAGCGAAGCGGAGTACAATTTCGTAATACAGTGGAGGAAAGAAATGAGAGGAAATTTTATACTAGTACGGTGTGGCGAGGTAGAAGGGGTATATTTGGTATCAAAATCATTTTTTTACAATAATAAACTTTTCTGTATGGAATGATCTCTACAGTGAATGAACACTTAAACTGCATGTTTGTTAAAATGATCTACAGATCGTTATTTGACCCACTCGATGATATTATTATAAGCGAGCACTTTTATTAACAAGGGAAATTTAGACCAGAGCATCCCTTTAATATTGTTAGCATCAAAAAGTTTATTCGCATTGTAATTAAAATTGTTTTCCAGTTTATCCAGATTCCTTTGCCCATTGGTTTAATCGAGATGCTCGTGAACAATCATGTCGGCGTTGTACAATAGAATAGTGTAGTATCGTAATTTAGTGGGTACGTTTAGGACGAGGAGGAGTGTTAGGCTTAGGAGACCGTAGTTTTAAGACTTTGTATTTATGGTGGGAAATAAAAGAGAAACGTTGGCGAGGACCGGGGGTCAGATGAAAAAAACCCTTGACGACGGAGAGCCGGCGGATGCGATTGTCACGTTTTTGGAAAAGGCAGGCAGTGTGTCGAAGGAGCGTGTTTAGAGTGGACAGAGTGTGTTCGAGAGTCGTCGAGTGAGGAGCGTTGCGAGTTGTAGAATTAAGTGAAGTAGTTGTAATCCTAGTTGTAGATACGGTTCCTGTTTTCATCACGTTTAGTTCTTTCCTAATCAATACATATTCTATATTGTTTAAATATTGAACAAATTTCTACAACAGTTTAAACAATTAAACATTAGCACAGCTAATGTACAAAGCTCTATTCATGACCATAGATAATTTTGTAGCTGTACGCTGCATTCATACTCGGCTTGGACGCGGCTCACTATTCGTGCAGAACTGTTTTGCCGAAACCACTGTACCCTTTGGATAACTGCACGACACGATTGAAGACGTTAATTGTTGCATAAACTGCAAAAGAATGTACTAAGTTTGTATCTAGGAAATATTTCTTCTCATTTTACCCACAAGATTTATATTATTCGGTTTCAAGAAGATCGCAATTTTTTGAATAATTGTAACACAACGAATTGTTAATTATTTAGTTTTCTCAATATAAAGTGTGATATATTACCAAAAAGGTAATCGTTTAATACGTTTCATCGTTTCTGTGTGTACGTCGTTGAAAGCAGATTCTCAAACTGCTTCGGAAATCGATTATTGAAGGCAGACTGTTTTGAGGGCTCTCCCAGATCATATCATCCGAAACATACGCGATTTCCATGATTTTTCCACTGAAAACAACATACTGCGCCACGAGAAAAGTTTTTTGTACTTTATTATGCTATGAATCTAGCATGTAAAAAAATTTTTCATGGAACTTTTATTAACTTCCGCTGTTGATACGGACCACTTGCTGCAGCGTAGCATTGCGAAACTAAAATGTTTTGATGGCCGTCATAGTTTATATCTCCCAAAATTTTGATATTCTAGGTAGAAAAACCTGGTGCATGCTTTTACAACTACATTTATCCGGAATATTTTTCGTTATCTATACTTCAAAAGTGTGCACACAGAAGATACATTTACCCAAGTCATCCATGGCAAAATAGAGAGTAACGGTACGAAATACGAGACCTTTATGTTTGATCAAATATCTGGTGATCGAAAAAGAAGAAGTTACATATTCGTATACCACTACATTTGTAATTTATTTATAGTTACTCAAGAAAAATATTAGTTACATAGATACTATTATTTATTACGAAGATATAGAGAATATGAAGAAGTACGAAATTAATTGTTCTAAAAGAATATTCGTAACATAAAAATTAAAAGATAAAGTCATTATCTATGGTTAAAAAGTCGCTTGTTTATGGTAACTCTGCATTATTTATGAAGGAATTTATAGCACTTAATGCATTGAATCCACAGTGCATCAGATCAGACGAAAAATCAGTCACAAATTCTTAATTACTTAATTTTTAATTACTTATCTTAAGTAAAAAGATTATGAAGTATTCTCGAATATAAACAATTCCAAATAGGAAAACACTGTTTGAATAAATTCCTATAATTTTTATGAAAACGGTTTCCAAATTTCACTCCGCTTTCAGCCTCCTAAGTATGATTCCTTAGTATTACGTAAACATCGTATTACAGAATCATCGACATTTTTTAAAAACTCCATCGTTGTATTGCCGCAACGTACGGATCAATTTTGAGTATGAAAACATGAGAATATGATCTACAAAAGGAATAACGTTGAGTGCAAAACCTGTACAGCATGCCGTCACTGAAAAATTTACAATCCATTTTTACAACTGTCCATAATTTTTTCTACATATCAGAAATAAATCATTTTTACGTTTAAACAGCTCTAATGCTTGAAATCATCTATTCCTCCGAAAAACGTAAGCTCCCGTAGAAGTGTTGAGTTTCGATCGTTCTCCTCATTTTTATTTTATCATTCCCATTTCTTCTGCATCACGTGTTAGGCACCGCAACTGTGTTCCAAAAATGATGCAAAATGTAAGAAAGGATACGCTCTTAAACGAGGTTTGAGAGACGCCTCCGCAATGCGATATTCCGGCAAGGTGAACCCATTGTATAGTCATGAAATCTGCTGTTTGATATTCGAAACATGTGCAGGGTGGGGCAAGTAACGTCGCCGGTGCACAAGTTTTATAAGACGATTGTATTTATAGCGCAAACGTACTTATCTAGATGGAGTCTAGAAGTTGAATGACGTGTATACAATATACATTGTATACAAGACGCGTATGCATGCGATTTTCTGAATAATAAAGAGAGACACTTTCAAGACTGATATTAGTGTCTTCGACCGGCCATCTACAAAACTTCGGATGGAATAAAAATATTTGTGTTTTCATTATATGAGATATTGTGATAATATTTCTCTATTTTATAGGAAACATAGAAAAGCAAATTTTACTAATTTGTGTAAAACGCATAAAGTTGTATACATACACATATTGCAGTAGTTTGGAAAAGACGCGAAAGGAACTTTTTATTTTTTGAGTGGAGCATTATATATTTTTGTATACCAAATCTTTGTTCAATTTAAATAAAAATTTATTCACTTAATTTTGATTAAATTCATTAATTTAAATATTTTGTTCTTCGGGTCACGCAATAGGGATATATGTTCAATGTCAGTGGAACCGAATCATAATCGACTATCACTGTTCATATCTTCCAGTTTATTTTTCCTTCTAATCAATTTGTTTCTTATTAACACACTAGGGAACTATATCCAAGACATCAATTTTTTCAGTTGAAAAAAACAGAAGTTGAATGAAAATATAGTTCTTGTTCTAGTAACTTTAATAAACGTAATGTACTGCACGTAAAGTATCAGTATTTATTCTTCCCATGAATGCATAAAGTCCGCAATTTAATTATTAGTTGGTCCTTGCGCTTTGTTTATATTTTTATTTTGTTTACAGTACATAAACTGCTTTATTGTTACTTTTATCTGGCCTTTTAATAATCTCCAGGATGAATTTTCTACCTTATCACTCGGTTTATTTTCCTCTGATTATTTTCCCGTTGACTTTTCCTTTTACATTTCTTTACTTCCAGTAATACTTTAATTCTCTTTTTGAAAGTTTATTTCATCTTCTGCCGGTCTTACCTTTCTCGTTTTCTCCCTTTTTTCTAAAACTTAATATTTCCGTTATTATATCTGTCAACTCTCTATATTCGTCTTCCCTATTTCTTTTAATTTTCGTTTCATAATTCGTAATTCTTCGGACATTGCATTCACAAGCTTCATATTATCGGGGACACGAAAACTTGCGGAGTATTACACGTTTTTACCACCAGATGCAACGAAGATAAATAATTTTACTAGAAAAATTCTGATGCAGCAGTTTAACGAAGTTCTGTATACTTACATGCAACAAGAGGAACACACTTTAGCGAAATACGCTTGGTGAAATACATTTTACAGAGACTTTACTGAAATACATTTCGGGAAACACACTTTTTAGAGACTTCAGCGAAATACGCTTGATGGAATACATTATATAAAGACGTTAGTAAAGTACGCTTTCTAATAATGGTTTACGACGGTGAAAACTCCATCTACCAAAAATGAACAGCATCAATATGCAGTAAGTATCTTCTTGTAGTCTGTCTTCCTCGTTATAATTTTTTGCCGTGTTTTCGTTATCACTATTACAGATCCGGTATGTTGAAACAATCTTCTATTGTATTTTGGAAAGTTAAAAAGCGTGAGTCTTTAAATTTCCTTTGTCATCCTAACTAATTGCAATTTTTGCAAAAAATGTTGTTCACATTATCTGGCGAAGCAGTTCTTTTGACATCTGAAATATAATTTTCAGTCGGTTGGCCTAATTTTAAAATGTTATTCAGTTTTAAAAGTTGTACACTCACTGTTGTTCATCACTATATCTATAACGTCCAAAGAGCATAGATTGGATAAAGCATAGTTTAGGAATTGTCTCTCGGTTGTTGTCAATAAACATATTACTTGCTGCTTGTCATGTTGAGAAATAGGATGTCGAAAGCTTGTCCACGAGTAGAATACAAGACAACAGGCAAGCGAAGCATGATGGCCGACCAAGAGAGGGACAAGCTCAGAGGGACGGAAAATCCACTCACTGTCTTTCGCTGGTTCGATCGTAGTAACGAAGTTATCAGAGACAACATCGACTCTGATACCTAACGAGTTCATTCCACTTCGATGCCACAGCATGAACTGCAAACGGAGATCTTTATCTGGTAGCCTTTCTCAACCGACCATCTCTCCGTCTTTTTTATCGAGAAGATCGTAAAATACAGATAGATTCCCCTATTTCTCCTCTATGCTCTGGCAACTTTTTATTTTGTAACAAATTATTGATGCAGGGGAAATAAGTTTCTACCACACGAGGAGTTTCTTTTCGAATCTTACACGTTGCTTCGCAACAATTAACTATCCTTTATAATAGTATTTAATGAAAAGAAGCACATAAGCTTTTACAAACAAAAGCAATATGGGCTTAGATTGAATTTATATACTGCGACAAGTTCGAATATGTTTGACAGTTAGCGACTCTGGTTGAGATATAAAAAAATACACGCAACATTTTAACAGAAGAGTACCCCAGTTACAGTTTACAATCGTTATTCATCTGAGCCTACATGAAATCGGTAACATTTTTCGGCACGGGGTTCTCGATGCCCGATTGTTTTCAAATTTTGTACGCATTACTTTCTCATCCAGTGTCATAATTTGCTGGAGTAAGATCGGAAGAATAAAAGGTCGAAAAATAAAGGCCACTGTAAAACACATGGTACTACGACATGCAACAGAGATGCGTACAAAACACGCGAGGATTCTGTGCATTCTTACCTCTGACTCCGGGGACTGAACGATCAGGGAGGTTCTCGGCGGTTTTTCGGGTGGCACCTTCTTCAATGTACCGGTGAAGCTAACACAGGCGGCGGCGGTGGACGGCGCCGCGGCACCCTCGTGGCCGTCGATCTGACATTGAAGCCGATGGAACTGTGAGAACGAAGTACGTGACGTGTCGGCGCGTTCGAATTGCGGGAGACACGGCAATGGCATCTGTGACATGTTCGGTATCTGAATAGAATTCGGGTCGCCGGTATCATGTTGAAGCCTAGGCGATAGCTTCTCGCGGACAGACGATTGGCAGGATTGATGATTAGAATTCTGCGAATAGGAAGCAGTCAATAACGTCTGATGATGACTGTGCGACTGATGTTGGCTTTGCGTCGAGCCGGTCTTATCGGATTGCTCCTGGTGATTGGTCGATGGAATCGAATGGATCTCGTTCCCGATCGGGTACTGCTGGAAGTCCGTGGACCTTTGCAATTTGTCGCATAATTGATTCTGCGCTTGCAGACTCTGCAGTCGTGCCTGCAGGTCACTTTGTTGGTGCTGAAACTGTGCCACCTTGTCCAGGATTTGATTCTGATTTTGCAGGCAATGTAGCTTCGCTTGAAGGTCGCTCTGTTGCCGCTCGAATTGGCTAAGCTTTTCGGAAATCAAATCGAGATGTTGGTTCTGCAGCTGTTGCTGTTGCGCCTGCAGCGACTCGGGTTTCTCGTTCTGCGCGTCGAGTGGTGTTTGAAGGTTATCCGTCTGGCTCTTGCTGTGGGTCAACAGATTGCTGGAGGTGTTGTAGCTCTTGCGGTGGCTGTGTATTATATGATCCACTTGATCGATCGGCTTGCTTAGAGTCGGCTCGCCGAAGTCCGTCACCACGGTCAACACGGTTTTGGTGTCCAATTTTGCTTCGCTGAGCGCAGGATACTGATGGCATATGTTCGGACTGGCTCTCTGCGAGGAGACACTGCTGACGGCAGGACCTAGGTTCGCCACGGAACCACTGATGGGCTGATCGTCGAACTCCTTCCTGGACAGTTCCATATGCTTCGTTAAATCTGCGCTTACGTGCCGCAGGTGACGGCGTTGCTCCATGATCGTGCTCTGACTAATATTTGGGAGCGGTTGGAAAGCTGACTGCGTCATTCTCGTCTCCTTGCGATCTTCGATCGGGTGCAGGGGTCTAGGATCTCTTCTCTCCTCCGACTGATTGCGGGAACGCGGGCTGATCGATATCAGTTGGTTCTGAATAATATTCTTCTCGTGCTCCTGCCGCTGCCTTTGCTCGGCCCATATCGCTAGCTCCTGCCTGGTCTTCTCGAAGTTTTGGTTGACAAAAGACGGGCTCTTCTGACTAGCGCGGTCGGCGGACGCTTCGCGAATTGGCATGAATGGCATCGGTGATCTCCTGACGTCCTCGATCCTCTTGCCCTCAATGGTCATCGGCGAGCGTCTGTGCTCGTCGAAGTAATCGGATCGTCTGTTTTCTTGCGGTATCGCCACTCTTTGATTAGGGCTTACGTTACCCCATTCGAACTTTCTATCAGCTCCCATGCTCTTCCTATTTTCCTGTCTCGCATCAAAAGCCATCGGTGATACTCTTAAGCTCGTATCCAATCGCCTTTGATCAGGCGGGTACACTTGATTGGCTTCGATTCGTTTCGGATCGACTATAGTCCCGGTCTTCCTTCCCGGCAGCAATATCTCTTGGCCTGTATCACCGGGGAACGTGAAAGTAATTGTGTCGTTTCGACGCTGGAAGCTCGACGTTACGTCCACGGAAATGGATTTCCTGTGCTCGGACCTGCCGACATAAAGACTGCAGTCCGCGGCTGCAGCTTCGCACATCTTGTCCCCCCCGGGTGGGTCCCCGTTCGCGTCGACATACAAGCCGTCCTGTCTCGTTCGCGGCGTTTTGCTCAAGGTCGTCACATATCTCCGATCCTGTCCGTCCTGGATCATCGGCGCAGCCTGCACGATGATCGCACCGTCGCTGCGATGAATCTGCTCCTGCTGAGGGTTCTGGCCATGATCATACTTCGGCTTCTGCATCCCCGCCACGTCGACGCTCGCCGACTTCCGATGGCCAATGTCATGGGTGATCTTCGAGTTGCCTCGCGGCGGAACCATGGGTTTCGGTCCGCGGTTAGGTCGATCGGTCGTCGCGATCGCAATCCCGTGGGCAACGTTCTGAGCGATCGGTTGAATGATCGGCTGAGTCTGGTACTGACCGAGCTCTTGAGAGAATCGTTGCGGGTTTGGCGACTGCTGGCCGAATTGCTGGCCAGGGTACATGCCTGCGTGAGCTGCGTACGGAATCACGTTCATCACTGTTTGGGGATACTGACTGTAGGAGTACTGAGGCTGAGTACTGAACTGGTAGCTCGATGGCTGCGGCACCACGACCCCGGAGTAGAACGGTGGTTGGGGGCTAGCCGATTGCGAAGATATCTGCGATCCGTGTTGTACGGTCACGTACTGACCTTGGCCGGTGAACACCGGATTCGTAGCGCCACCCTGGTACAGAGGAGGATCCCTGTAAGTGACATCTCTAGTCACGTAGCCGGCTCTCTCGGCGTACTGGGCTTGCTGCGGGTATATCTGCGGCCTGACCTCGAACTGACTTCGCAACTGCGTGTACTGGGCCTGATCGTAGTCAGGCATGAATTGCGGTTGCGCTTGCACAGGCAATGTCTGGGTGCCCGTCTGAGAAACGTGTTGCGTTCTTTCTATCGATGGCTTCTCCTGATTGTATTGCGGAGGAGGAAGCTGTCCAGTCGGTGGATGCCTGTCTTCGGGGACGCCGACCATCGACTGTTTCCTCCCGGCCGGGTATTGACCGGTCTGCTGGCTCTGTTGTTGCTTCTGTTCGTGTGTCTGTCCCCCCGTTGACTTCTGCTCTGCCTTGTCTTGGGGAAATCTGTCGTACTCGATGGTTCGGTTCTCGAAGCCGTTCGACAAATCGTGCTTGGCATTATCGGCAGGTGGCTCGGCGCGGCCGTTCTGACACGTTGTCTGCTGGTTCTCCATCGTTTGTCCTGCCTGTGTCTGCTCCTGGTTGTCGTTCACTCCTCCTGTTCCAGACTGCGACATACTGGCGGCCCCCACCGACGGTCGTCCGCCGATGTAGCCAAGAATTCGCCCCAATCCGCACACCGTGACGACTTATCAAGCAACTCTCCGTTCGAAATCTAGATGCTTGCTCGAACGCAGCCGCTTCGGATTGCGTTTTCACGCCTCGTGCAGTCCGTTATTTCGGCGCGATGCATGTAAGCATCGAATAGGGTGTCGCGTTCCGTCTGTTTCAACCGTATTTATTGATCGCCTTTGTCACTTTCCGATGATCTCGGATTCAAATCTTCCAGCGGTTCCGAAAATCCGACCTACCAAAATCAATTTCTTCGTTATGCTTCGGTGGTCCATGCACCACTGGTAGCTACCATGATGATTCCATGCGATATATTTGAGATGGGAGTTTCCGTGGCATCGATCGAGGTGTTTATATTACTTGAAGATGCAAATCGTTTGATTGTGTTCTTTGATTTAGTCGGTTTTCTTTCCTAAATCTACATCGGAAAATTGGCGACCTTGCTGTCTCAGCTTGGCTGTAATACTGTTTTTATTCCGCGTTTTTCTTGCTCCGGAACGACGCGAACTACATTGCGAGGAAGAAGTGTGTTTCCCTCTTTGTAACCGTGTGCCGCGCTGTACGTAAATACGTCGATACGGTTCGTTCGTAAGCAAAGATTCGTCTGTATTCCAAATACTTGTCTGGTAACTCGCTTCCACAGCAATGCGATTCAAACGGATCCGTTCGATTCTCCCTTAAAGTATTGACCCTTCACTTCATTTAGGGCTCGACGAATTTAGAATATATATGTATATTCTTTTCAACACTTTTCGTGTAAATTCTTCGAAACGTTAGAAAAACTCGTTAATTCGCTTTTGATTTCGTGTTACGCGCCTTGAGCATTTTTGATTATATTCGACTGTTTCAGTTAGAATTCTGAACAGCTTTCGGTGCGTGTTTCGATGATTACATGGAGGATGTTGCAGTCGATTGATTCAAATTGAAAGACAACGTTTGATTATGTGTTAGCATTCGTTGAAACTTCTATTCACATTCATTCATTGTATAAGAGCTGGTTAATGTACACCTGGTGCCGATGCTGCAATTGTGTTCTGTGGACAATCGGCAGAACCTGTTGCGGAACAGATCTGCAAAAGAAAAACACGAAATCCCACCTACATTCGATTTCATTCTTTTTCAGACAAATTAGCTTTCATTCATAATATTCGGTGTAGTTTCGTGCAGCGCAATTATTTTTGTCCTCGTGCTTGCATCGGAAGGGTAATCTTTTTCGCACGAACATCTTCGTTGAGGAATTAGATTAGTAGAAAGTGCAGCATACTTTACTGCTTTTATTTACATTGAGTTATGCAGTATTGTTAACTGGTAAAATCTATCTGAAAGTTATTGTAGATGTAAATAGACTTGAATATTTGAGACTGATAGTAATTAAACGATGTAAAATGACTATGAAGGATATCAATACAATGTTTCAGAGGAGTGATAAAAATCGATGCATGCCTATGAATTTTTTTATGGAATACCATAAAAAGCAGCAAATTATTAATTATAATTTTTTTTACTGTCGTACCCTTAACATCATCAGGCTGCTATTTCTTTAAATTCTTTATTAATTTAACCGGTCTCTTCCTTCGAGCGATCATGATCAAGGTTCTCAGACAAATAAGTCGGTGTTCGCAGATAAACAAATGTGACGCGTCTACCCCGGATGAACATTATAATTTCGAACTACTCAGACAGAGCTTCTACGCCGCGTCACGATCGTTGTTGAGAATTACAGTGTTCACGCGGTAAACCTCAATGAGATCTTCGATGACTTGATTATTACGGTTACGATTTGATGATATTTTTAAACGAACCGCAAAACGAAAAGCAAAACCTGTGCAGGCGAGTTTCACACACATGTTACAGTCTGTTACAGTCTGGCGCAGGTAAAAAGTATCAAAGATTGTTTCTCGGTCGCCTGTACAGGCCGAGATACCTGTACAGTTTTGCAAAAAGTAGTACGTATACACTACATGCTATATCTGCACGGATACACCATGCAGGTGAACCTCTCAAATATACCGCAATGTGTATGGCCACCTGCCTTTAACCCTTTCGCTACGGGCGGGTTCTCGCCGCGACATCACTGCACGCTACGCGACGCCGATCGTCAGCGGGAGTACCGCGGCGGAGAACCCAAGCTGCTTGAATGTTTTCGTACGAAAAAATTTCTCTCCAAAGGGTATTTATAAATAAAGGGTATTCCAGGGTATTTATAACGTCTTAGCATGCGCTCTTTAATTTACAGTATGAGAGGAAATAAAACATTATGCAATATAATGCATCTTATGGAAGGCCACTATAGTGGCCCATAGTACCTCAGTGGCATCTTATGAAAGGCCACTATAGTGGCCCGTAGTACCTCAGTGACATCTTATGGAGGGCCACTATAGTGGCCCGTAGTAGCGAAAGGGTTAATAGTGAAAGCAGTGTCTTTCAAACAGATCAGGGAACGCAGATAATCCGCGTTTCAAGTTATCGTGAAGCGACAGGTCGAAACAAAGCGTTCGGTACTTCGAAGGCGATCTGTTTTACTCTCTAGGGTGCGAATTGTTTTCGTGATTTCCCAGGCGCCTCGTGATCACTTCAGTTTCTACGTGCGGGGCCATCTTTCATTGCCGGAAAGTTTGCTCCGCAGAACACAGGGAGAGGCGGCGAAAATTTCACATCATCCCGCGGAAAACCGTATATTATCAGTATCATTCATTTCTCCGGTTTCTTTTATAATTTCTCCGCGGTATTCGAGCGGCAAGAAACCAATACACCGTGCACTTTTTGTCGGATGAAAATAATGTGTCTGAGTTATATTCGGTCGGCAGCGCCACTGTTCTATTCGCGATGTGCTTTCGAAGAAATACCTATTTCCGGTAAGAATGGAATGGAAAATGCTGATCATTTCTGTGTAGTATATGGACATAGGATGCGCCTGGAAATTCGTGTTTTTACGGAACAATATACAGCGGCAGATATAAATGAAGGTAATATACGTGGCGTGCAGATGTGCGTATGTATAAGTTTTATATAATACAAACTTGACAATACGACGCTTCGATAGAAAAATTGGTTCATCCGTTACTTAAATAGCCAATAAGCTTATAATTAATTGGCATTAAATTAGTTTGAAGTTCATTAAATTTATCACGAAAGTGATAAATTCCTAACAGGACAGAATAAAACAGATTACTCCGTTATATTGATCGGTTTGTTTTCAAAGAATAAAAAGAAAATACAAATGGTTAGGAACCAATTGTTCTTTCTCATTACGTTTTATTGAGGAGGATACTGATTCAGTCAAATGGCTAAAATTTTTTAATAATTGAAATTTCCAAAATTCGTCATGAAATATACTAATTTAATTTGTTTACTGTAAAAAAATATTTCACTTCTTGGATTCAGTTTAAAACGTATGAAGATATTTCCATTTACAGTAACTCGCCTTTTTAAATAACCATCGACACGAACCACAATATCTTCACCGTTTGTTCACTTGAATTTTCACGTAAGAGATCAATGTTAAAACTGTACAGTATGCGACGATAAACGATTAAAACAAAATCAACACGAGTTTTTGCTGAAATCATTTTATTTTTATCGTTTCCAAATGTATGTAAAACTTTTTACCACTTGTAATCCATAAGGCAATCAATAAAGTTAAAACTTGTATGATTGAATTTCACGAAACTGTAATCAAACTTGAATATTATGACTATTTTATTTCATTGAATCACAACATTGTTTATTTCAACTATAAAATTTTCACCTAATAATAATGAATTGTTTGCACAATGCACCTAGATTCCATTACTTGTGATGTTAAACTATCATTCAAGATTATGTTTCTCAAAGAAGGATGCATGAAACATTTGATTCTTTGATAAATTAAAACGTACATACATTTTAATCTTTGTCACCTATAGAATTGGATTTGTGAAATTAACGATTACCTTCTTTAACCTTTTAGGCACGACGCGCCACTATAGTGGCTTTCGCGGATGTCATCTCTCTGGACGATGCGCCACTATAGTGGCTTGCTCTAGTAGCTCACTCGCTCATCGTTTGAACCAAATAATAATATATATATATGCATAATAATATAAATATGCATTGTTTCACACTTCTTTTGTCTTCACATCGATTTACAACAATCTACAGGGTGTCCCAAAAATGTCTCGCAATCCGGAAATGGCGGGTTCTTCGGATCATTTGAAGCAACTTCTTTCTTTACAAAAATTTTCTTCGAGGCACCGTTAACAAGTTATTAACGAAAAACAGTGACCAATAAGAATCGAGTACGGCTGACGCGAGGCGGTCCAGCCAACCAGCGCACGAAGCCCAGTTCTGCTCATTGGCTCGGTCGCTTCGCGCCAGCTAAGCTGGGATTTGACCACTCGACCGCTGGCGCCGTTGGCTCGACCACCTCGCGCCAGCTGAGCTCGCCTCTCATTGGTCACTGTTTTTGGTTAATAACTCGTTAACGGTGCCACGGAGAAAATTTTTGTAAAGGAAAAAGTTGCTTCAAATGGCCCGAGGAATCCGCCACTTTCGGATTACGAGACATTTTTGGGACACCCTGTATATATAGACAGAATATACAGTATCAGACACTGTACAGTACATATCAGACTCTGCCGTCCAGAGAAATAGCCTCGCGCAGAATTCAGCCGTACCTAAAAGGTTAACATACTGACTTCCGCGTCCGACATATCCGAAGAAAATGAATATAATAATGTTTTTAAGAATGATAAAAGAATAAAGTAGCAATGACTACGCTACATTTTAGTTCCATCGATTAAATCATTGTCATTTATGGGATTCTACTGGATTCATATTTGACAGTCACCGCGTTAATGATTGCAGAATGGTGTACAAATATATTTTATTACACCAAAGATAGTATGATGAAGGAATCTGCGACATCTCATGTCATGAAGCACGAAGCATGCGGAGTATTGCCCGCAGAGATCTGTGGTACCTTGGCCTTGATGGCTAGACCCCAGCAGATCAATCAATTATTTACCCGTCTAGTACTCCCAAAACACATACACTACCCAATGGGAATCCATCACCGTCTCTGACAACGAGTTCGACTGAGATGTATGTAAGCACACTGGATTGAGCTTTGACCGAGACTGAGGTGTACATCCAATCAGTGCACAAAGCGATCATCTCGTTTCGCAATTATGGAGGCGCGAATTAAACATTCCGAGTTTCTGTGAAGATCGATATTCAATTTTCTCAATTCTCAATGAATAATATTATTTGAAGAATCAAATCAAGGACATTTAATTGAATATTGGGAATTAGATCTGCACTGGTCTTTCAAATGACTTACACGTGTTTCCTCGACACTACTTTGACTCTGAGTGTATCAAAATCTCTAAGAATCCTCTATCGAACCTACTATAAAAAAATATTAATATCCTACCTACTATCAGAAAGAGAAACGATTAAAAAATCAAATTCATTGCATGAAAACATAGTGTACAATTTGATCATTCATTGGTCATGCGGTAAAGTTTGTTCCTGCAATCAGAACGAACTAGTATTTTCACTGGACGATCCCTCATTTTCAAGTGTTAGCTCCCAGTCAATCTTCCAGAGGACATTTCCATTCCAAGAAAATTGTACTCCGTTCGATTCCGAAACTGAATAAAAGAAATCAGGTTCCGATAGAAGCTACACAAGAAGGTGAACGCACGCCGTCTAGGGTCATTTCGATCGAAAGTAGTCAAGGGGTAACCCCCGAGGATGGACGTTAAGAATAGCTCGAAAACATGGAGCTAGAACGTTGCGAAAGGAAGAGGACTACCTACTCTATTTTCGCTGAGTATTTTTCCCGGACGTGATTCAACGCCGCGCCGGGCAATCCATCTCTGTTGAAGTTGACGAGACCCCACCGTGAAGAACATTCGCCGTCAGCGAAGACAATTCCTCGTAAACTAAACGACGATCCGATGCTATCGCGGGACCGTTGGAGAATATTAGCTCGTTATTCCGTTAGAAGGTGTGCTAACGACGGCGTTTTGAAAGTCATTCAGGGAAAGCCGATCCAGGATAGTTAATGGAGTATCGAGCGTGATATTCCCGTAGAGTCGAGATTTTGCTTCTAATTAAACTGATTACGACCCACCGTGGGTCTTTCGGTAGTGATTAGTTTTGCGAAAACGTGGATGCTTCGGTGGGTTCTTTTGGGCTGTATTTTGAGAAACTGCAGTGCAAGTATATATAATACCTTCAACTAAAATTATACATATACACCGTACAAGGTGTTCCACCTGATATTGACATTTGGTTTACGTCAGCGTTATAATATTTATGTGGCAACAGTATTTTTATTGATCTTGTAATGGCTTCGAAGAAACCTTATCACGATGTTAGCTTGCTTTTAGATAGACGCGTGAATCTTGTTTATTAAAATTGAATCATATATTTTGTGATACACTTCTTGCTTTCTCTAAGGATACATTGTTTCTGATATAATCGATAATTCCGAAACATTTGGGGACCCATTTTTGAAAGTTCGTGTAGCTCAGATTACACTGTCCGACACGATTTTTGAGTTCCTATAGCCACTATGTAATTCTTGTAGAGCTTCACTCCCTGAACAAGAATCCTAAAACCGAATTGTTCCATCACCATCAGTTTTTTAAATAAAAGGAACTTTTGTAATAACCCAAAATTTTCGACAAAAATGAGATATTGCATGAAAAGTACAAACGTTAGAAAGTTCTAATTAGTGTTAAAAGATAGAGGAGAGTTTTCCGAATATAGTGGCATGTAATCTATTAATGGTTTTTGGTCCTAAATAGCAATAAATTAATGTCAAAGTTTAAAAAAGTGTCGACGTGAGCAGTTTCTGCGCAATATTTTTGTATTTTTACGAAAATTTTTTGTTCAGCACGAAAACTCTACCCAGGATCGGATTCTGTAGACATTTCTGAAGAAGAAACGGCCAGGTAAAAGTGTCGGAACGATATACATTTCGAGTAGATCGAGAAAATGTTCGACGGCAACATGTACACGACGTTTTGTCGCCATGAGCTTCGCTGCTCGCTTCTCTCTGTCCGACAGGGTCGAAGCTACGCGTAATCAACACCGATGGAGGGATCCAATGGGGCACCCACTTTTCGTAAATGATATTTGAATTTTTTTTAGTATTTCATTGTTCTGTTTTTCTTTACATATTTCTGTGGATAATAATCACCAAACTGTGATATATTTCACAAAAAAAATCACACCAGAGTAATTGGAGTTGGTAACGAAAGTATTCTAACACTAGTATAATTTTGACTTCTACGCCATATAATTAAATAAATATTTAAATCTATATTTAACGATATGTTTCAAGAAGTTTAACGTTTTGAAAATGATTATTTATTCGTGATCGTATTATCGTGACAATTTAAATGATAACTGTATACATGATATACTTGCAATTCGAACAAATTCAGAATAAAATGAATATTTTTTGTTCATTATTTTTCTTTTACTATTTCTCCATTTTTAATTTATGATTCACAGTTTGGTGATTATTATCCATAAAAATATGTAAAAGAAGACAGCACATTGAAGTACTAAAAAAATGGCACACTCCACACGCTAAGTGGGTGCCCCATTGGATCCCTCCATCGATGTTGATTACCCATAGCTTCGGCCCTGTCGGACAGAGAGAAGCGAGCAGCGAAGCATATGGCAGCAAAACGTCGTGTACATATTGCCGTCGAACATTTCCTCGATCTACTCGAAATGTATATCGTTCCGACACTTTTACCTGGCCGTTTCTTCTTCAGAAATGTCTACAGAATCCGATCCTGGGTAGAGTTTTCGTGCTGAACAAAAAACTTTTAATAAAAATACAAAAATATTGCGCAGAAACTGCTCACGTCGACACTTTTTTAAACTTTGACATTAATTTATTGTTATTTAGGACCAAAAACAATTAATAAATTGCATGCTACTATATTCGGGAAACTCTCCTCTATCTTTCAACAGCAATTAGAACTATCTAACGTTTGTACTTTTCATGCAATACCTCATTTTTGTCGAAAATTTTGTGTTTTTACAAAAGTTCGTTTATTTAAGAAACTGAAGGTGATGGAGCAATTCGGTTTTCGGATTCTTGTTCAGGGAGTGAAGCTCTACAAGAATTTTATAGTGGCTATAGGAACCCAGAAAAAAAGTTTGATTTTGTAGGCCAGTGTTTTCAACGAGGATCGTCTTATTTCGTATTTAGCTGTTACAGCGTTATTTTCTGAGCTTTGAGCTTTCGAGCTTTTTGAGAATTGCGCTTATGAATCTTGAGCTTTCGAGCTTTTTGAACGTTGAGTTCATGAATCTTGAGCTTTGAGCTTTCGAGCCTTTGAGCTTTGAGCTTTCGAGCTTTTTGAGAATTGAGCTTGTGAATCCTGAGCTTTCGAGCTTTTTGAACATTGAGCTTATGAATCTTGAGCTTTCGAGCTTCGAGCTTTTTGAGTTCTCGAACTTTCAAGCTTTTGAGCTTTTTGAACATTTGAGCTCATGAATCTTGAGCTTTAAGCTTCCGAGCATTTTGAGAATTGAGCTTGTGAATCTTGAGCTTTCGAGCTTTTTGAACATTGAGCTTTTTGAACATTTGAGCTCATGAATCTTGAGCTTTAAGCTTCCGAGCTTTTTGAGAATTGAGCTTGTGAATCTTGAGCTTTCGAGCTTTTTGAACATTGAGCTTTCGAGCTTTTTTAGCTTTCGAGCTTTTGAACATTGAGTTTACGATCTTGAGCTATCGAGCTTTTTGAGCTTTCCGAACTTTCGAGTTAAAAACAATATTCGAGCGTGGTTTTATAAATACATGGATGTGTACACCATTTAAAACAGAATAACTTTTCTAAAATTGATTGAGCTGGTGAAAGTGCTAATTTGCTTGACAAATATTCTTCTATATCGTCACTAATTTCACTGTCCGATACGATTTTTGAGTTCCTATAGCCACTATGAATTTCTTGTAGAGCTTCACTCCCTGAACAAGAATCCGAAAACCGAATTGCTCCATCACCCTCAGTTTCTTAAATAAACGAACCTTTGTAAAAACCCAAAGTTTTCGACAAAAATGAGGTATTGCATGAAAAGTACAAACGTTAGAAAGTTCCAATTGGTGTTAAAAGATAGTGGAGAATTTCATCGAAATTAACGTAATTTTCATTGAAAAAAGATAAACAACTAATATTTCAGAAAGATCTCGCTATTGGATCAAACACTGTATACATAATAAAGAAATGGATTATTTGGTTTTAAAGAATCATTGATTTTGACACGGCCTTGATCTGTCTACTCAAGCCTAAAGGGTCGTGAAAGGCTAATAAAATCATATTATTATAGAATAAATATATTTGGATACCATATTATCTGTAAACCCTTTTCAGGTGTATGTGAAACACTACATTTCCACGTAACTCAAATTTTGCTTTCAGCGAATGGAAGAAAATCATTTGTTACACTATTTAAGGTGAACCTAATTTTCATTATATTCTTGGACCTTTGGATTAGCTCCGATTAATTTCCATCAGCTTGTCGGATTATATTTATGTTCGTGTCCTGAGCTTCGCAGAGTATTCTGTAAACCGGCACGTTATTTCTAGCACCTATACCATTCACCTCGTACAAGTTCACTGATAGAACTAAAAGCCTGCGTGTTCTATGGAGCTTTCAGTTCAATCCTGGTATGTCAGCTCCCCGAGAAACATGACGCGTGCAAAATCTTCGATCGTATCAACCGAATGCATGCGATTTGTTCGAGACTAAATCCGAAACCTTTTGCATTCGAGGAACGTGTGCAGAATGTTGCTCGCCCGGCTTTCTTTTTTATTTGATATCCTGCAAGTTTAGCATGGATAACTGGAAAAAGTGCTTTGCATGTTGTACATTGCCATCCGGAAATATCATTCCGTGAAGATTCACGAGGAACAACGTAATCGAAGTGGGGGTTTTTATACAAATTGTTTTTATCAAACTATATACAAAAATGGACGATTTGGGAAGAGGAGATACGATTATTCGAGCCTTGTGGTTAAAGTTAAAAAGCGAGAGTTTTGTATTTTTTTTTGTCATTCCAAGAAAAAGCATTTTAATCATCGTCTAGTAGAGTAATCACTCTATCATCTAAAAAAATTCAAGTCATTTAGTCCAGTTTTAAAAAAGTTATTACGTTTTAAAAGATGTACACTCAATTTTGTGATTAACTGTATATAGGCAGTAAATCTGTTCCGTTTCTAGATTTCAATGCATAGAAAGAGATTAAATGCATAGAATACTTAGTCTACTAATTATTGATTAACTACTGACGGAAGTAGATTATTGGAGTTATCATATAAAATATAAAATATATACCACATTACACAGAAATAATTAAATGTATCATTAACATTACATGTACAGTACATTAAAATTTATTTTAAGATTGTTCGTACACGGACTTATGATTTAATTACATATCGTAAAGAATCTGCATCAGAGGTTATTTAATTTTCTAAGATTTTTGTATTATTATTACTAACATTAAAAGTTTTTCGTAAGACATTCCCAATTTTTGATATGTCGTGTGCTCTATTCAATATGTTCGACGTCCGTTATAGAAGACGTTCCCCCATCACATATTGACAATAAGTACGTCGTAAAACTGTTTACGTTTGATCTATATGTGATCCAATTCCTTCCTTCATATCTCTTCCACAGAAATACATGGACGTACCATTTTATCTTTTGCCTGTCCCTATAAAAAGAAATTGTCAAAAACTTGAAACAGCTGATGAATTATTGATTTTTCATAGAATGTTCTAATAATCGATCTACATAAAAAAATATGTAATTTCACCTACAAAACAATATTTATTTGCCCTTTCCAAGCGAACGGTTGTATGTTTCAAAGGAATAAAAATGAAAGAAATTGATCTTTTCCTTGCAGATATCAATCTTCCTAGTTACAAACTAATTTGAAATATGTATAATTTGTATAATATCTATGTAACGTAATAGATTAGATTACAGTATTCACTCCGTAACTGGTAAAAATATCTCCATCATAACTAACAAAATTTTATCCACCACCCCCCACACACATTTTTGGTTTACATAAATCAAACTTTTACAATCGTGACAAACATACCATACTTTACAATTCATATACTTATACAGGGTGTCCCACAATTATTTTAAAAGCCGAAAGTGAGGGGTAGCTGAGGTCATTTGAAGTAACTTTTTTCTTTGCGAAAATGCGATCTGCGGCTTTGTTTACGAGTTATTAACGGAACACACTGACCAATGAGAGGTGACGACGCGAAGTTCGAGAGCCCGCAGCACGAGGCTTTGACAGATGGTCGGGACGGACTCGAGCCGCGTTCGAAGTATTGAACAAATCACGAAGCGAGAACTTCCCGGATTTTTTTTTACTACGTAACAGTGATATTTTTAAGAAAAACGCTGTTAACCTACACTTTCGAACGTCTGAAGAATATTTACTAATTTTTCGGACCCGAGATAGTAAGTAATTTAAGCGTGACGGCCATTTTAATTTTCTAGTGTGCATGACACCTTGTGTGTAACCTTGACATATCAAGGTTATGTCAAGGTTATCTCAAGGTTATGTCAAGGTTATTGATAATATTCTTCATATTTCTCTAACAAACATATCCTTTACGTCCTTTAACACGATTATTATTTATTAAATTAGCTTTGTGAATCATTCGTAGAACTGTGTTCGGACACGGAATTACTTAAATTAAAATATCATTTACGTACTTTGTTAATCTTCACTGTAAACCTTGCTTAAAAATGTCATATGTTGACCTTGACATAACCTTGATATAACGTTGATATGTCCTTGACATAACCTTGATATGTTTTTGACATAACCTTGATATGTTTTTGACATAACCTTAATAAAAATTAAAACGGCCATCACGCTTAAATTACTTACTATCTCGGGTCCGAAAAATTAGTAAATATTCTTCAGACGTTCTAAAGTAAAGGTGAACAGCGTTTTTCTTAAAAATATCACTGTTACGTAGTGAAAAAAATCCGGAAAGTTCTCGCTTCATGATTTGTTCAATACTTCGAACGCGGCTCGAGTCCGTCCCGACCATCTGTCAAAGCCTCGTGCTGCGGGCTCTCGAACTTCGCGCTGTTAAAATAATTGTGGAACACCCTGTATACGTAACAAGCGATTGAAGTTTCGGAATTCAATTTATTACATAATTATAATATAACATAATATTACATAATATTCAAACGTAATTGAAGTTTTATCTTGCTTGATGTTATTTTAATAAAAATAAAACTGAAATGATACTAAAAGCTTCATTGACGAGATACAAAAAATAACGAATAATGATTTTTAAATTTGAAAGGTTCAGCATGCACGAGTCCTTTAACCCTCGCCAGACGGACTCAAGGGCCATTCGGACTCGTGTCCATAAACAGCGAACGAGCGTCTCAAGTTACTATCTTCCTACTCGTTTACCTCCCTTATCTAGTTCAATTACAGAGCAGTAAACTAAAATATATTTGTCGTATAGGTCCGATTGGACTCTGAACACTCGGTCTCTCTTTCTTCTTCAACCCCAATCCTCCTCTGCATTCGGCAAATCAAGAAAAATGTAATACCTCAGACCAGGAAAATACGCGGATCTGGCAAAAATATGTCTACACGGTAGTCGAATAATTTATACGAATATTTTTTAACACGCACGAAGAAATCCGTATCGAATTATCGGGCTGTCATTCTTGATGGGAGTTTACCGGAAACATGATAACGCGGGGTCACGGAATAGATCTCCGCCGAATTACACCAATTTCCTCGGGCCTAGGCAGAGTCGTCTGGTTATCGGGAGTGCGATCGACTGCCGCGATGCAACCGGATCAATTGAAATCGGCTTGAAATCCTATTACTTGCCAATACTACAAAACACGGTGACCCGGTCATTTCAGCATTTATTCCGAGGAATTTCCAATTTTCTCCCGGCATCGGGGACAATAAGACGCCAATCCTATGTATCCGTCACATTGTATACGTTAGCGGTTTGCTGATCGATTATTTTATCTAGGAGCTGGCCACGTCGTGATACAATGTGACCTGGAACTCTCGAATTACTTGTTCAATGAATAAATTGTTTCCGATTTTATATTGCATTGTAATGGAAAATCGATAAGTAGACTGTTCACACGTATAGTCGGGAACGTAATTGTATATCGGCGGTTAGTGAAAATAGCGGAATTAACATTACTGTTATCGACACGGTAAATCATTCGTATTAATAACAATATTCTTCATCTTGAATAAAAATGTCAGAGTTTTGTAAATCTTCTCACACCTCAAAATTATATTCTCAGAACTTTGTAGTTTTCGATTGACTGATTAATTATAACACTAAAAATTTGTGGAAATCGTAAAATGTCTTTCGCAATAAATGACTGGAAAAATTACTCGATTTATGCATACGTTATAATAAAAATAATAAAATATCTGAATAAAATCCTCTGCACTTCTAGAATCAAGTAAATAAAGCAAATAATTTTTAAGACCATAGGGACTGACCTTAGAATAAAACTTAACACATATGATGTTGCTAGACCGCCGAGTTAAAAAATTCTCTACACTTCTAGAATCAAGTAAATACAGCAAATAATTTAAACAAATTATTGACCTTAAAATATTCGAAAATCCTTCACTTACAGTTTGTAAAATATCGTCAGGTTCACCCTACAGTGATATTTAGAGTGATTATTATTGCTCCACCCTGTATACATCTGAAACTATGTTCTTTGAGAAGATTCGAATAGAGCAGAGTTTTCGTACGTTCAGGCTAGAATGCACCCTTAAAAACGAGACTATCCAGGTCAACCGCAGCATGATCAAACGAGCGTGCTTCAGTAGGAGGTCGGCGCACAAACGGGCCGCAAATTAACAGCACTGAAATCGAAGGAATTTCTCGAGTCATGGTAACATCGACATCATTATTGTCGGCATCACACTCCGCATGGCCAGTTCCCGGAAAGCTTGGAATTTTCATTCCGTCGTAGATTGCAGGCCAACCGACTGCAACCGCATACGCGGCGAGACTGCAGACGTTTTCGCGAGATGATGCACAGATATTGCCTATCCAGCCGTTCCAAGAGGGCTGTGTTGCGGTCTGCGCAAGAATAGGAGCGAAGAGTAACAACAACTGCCTCTCCAGTTAACCGGTGGATTTTAAATCGGGACATCCGCATAAGCGGGGACAATTGAATATCAACCGGGAATAAGGGTTCATAGCGCATTCTGGCCAAAATTCAGTTAACTGTAATAGTATAGTTCCCGGCAGGTCTGGGCAGGGAAATTTTATTTGAAATGAAAGTAAGGATGAAAAATAACGAAAATGGTGAAATAATATATAATGAAAATTTGTAATGATTCGAACCGTTATCTTCAATGCTGTTATTTGAACATAAAAATCACATCCATTCGAAATCCTAGCTATTTCGAATAAAGAATTATTTCGTTATTATTTTATTTAAAATATGGTAACAGAAATAATCTTCAAAATAAAATGATGAAAAAATTGTATTTTAAGGAATGTTTACAGTAAAGCCAAACTCTCTTTTCATAAAGATATAAACCTCGAAATAATACGGAGCAAAAGCTCGTTCTTTAAAAAGTTCGTCCTTACAAGATTTTGACTGGGTCTAATTATGAAATGAAATAACATATTATTTGAAATAATATTCCAAATGGTGTCACTTCAAATGCGTTGATATTCAAACCTCTGGTTGATATTAAATTCTTCCGGTATTTTCACTGTCTCCGAGCGCTACACCACCCAATACGTTTCTGCGAACGAAATTTTATATATCGATGCACTTGGTAGCAATCGGACTGTGAGTAATTTTCGTCGATCCAGATCAGCCGCAGAACTCCGTGTGATAATCGGCTGCATTTGGTTTTACGCCAATTGGATCAGTGGATACCCGTCGAGTTCCAACCGCGATGTGATTCATGGATTATATGATTTAAACTTGACCGATTTGTTTTTACAACTGGACGCGTTCCGTGTTAAACAATCTGCAGATTTTACGAATTTTACGAATTTTACGGAAATTTTTACTGTGAAATTGAATTCGTTTATTATTGGGTGAATGAATTATTATTAGGTAAATGAAGGAGGTATATATGCTGTCTATGCTCTTTATTATTTAGAAACTCTTTAACACTAAACCTACCGCGGTCAAAGTGACCGCTTTCTTATTTTGCAATTCTGCGAAGTTTCGAGACTCTTTCGTGGAAAATACTTGAATAAGTTACATCATTGGAGCAAATTTTATAATAAAAACTTTAGAAAATCTAAATAAATTCGGTTTTCTCACTTTTGTGAAGCAGTACACGCCAGTTAGTATTACTGCTTGGTAGGTTTAGTGTTAATTAAGTTACCTAAAGTACAAATGTAGTAGGGCATATGGCATTTTCCGCAACTTGAACATTCAAATGAGTCAGTGTGTTACACGTATGTTTTTTTTTCGTGTTACGTCCAATTCAATCTATAATTTTTGTAAAAATATGTATGATTATTAGAAATATGCCATTAATAAATGAAGGTGGTAGGACCTCTTTGAAATACTTCAATATCCAATAATATCCAATTTCTTAGCATAAATGATTGCCCTGAACAAAAAGTTTCATTCATTATGACTGAAAAACTGTTTAATAATTTTATAAAAAATATATCTACGTAGATTTATTTCACTTATTAAAGTTGAGATCATTTATTGAAACTAAATTTACAAAAAGATGTCTTCTTATCTAAAGGTGACTAAAATGATTTTGTTTCTAAATCCACATTTAGAACGAAGAATTTTTGAGGAATTGACAAGTAACTGCTACAGCTAGAATTTGTATTGTACAGTGTTTTTGAAACTTTGAATATTTATACATCTAGAATCAGCTGTTATTTAATGTACATTATGTAACAAACATTATATGTTATATAAGTAAAATCTATACTCTTGTTAACTACACTTAATGGTATACTATAATGCACAACCAAAAAAGTGTTATTTTCGTTATTGATTAAATTTCGTATTTGTACAAAACAGACGATTACAATTTCATTTAGTACACAAAAGCAATATGGCAACAAAATAGGTACTTACACTATTAGATTTTTTAAAATCGAGAGCAACCTCTTGTACTCCTTCGGCAAGCAAAGATTGACGTCGTTTATTACAGTTTTACAGGGATAACTGCTTACGAAAGACTTTATTTGATCTACTCTGGATACAGATACACGATCGACATTCCTACTTTATAGCCCCACGCATAATTTCCACGATACGGTAATATTTTATAGTTTCGGCGATAAATGCAGAAACTTAAAGCCGTTCCAACAAATCCACCATTACGAGTGTCGAACTAATTGCATTTCATTAGCTAGGTAATCTGCCTCCGATCTTGGCGCTCCTTTTATTCTCGAAAGTTTGCATTTTTATTTGTTCCAAACGCCCATTGTCAGCGTCGGGGCCGCCTTATTTCCATATTTATCATCCTACAGGAAAGATTCCTCCGTTAACTTCGTAGCAAGCTTGAGAACTTTTTCCCCCCTGGACGAAAGGCGACATCGACATAGGAACTTCCATTGTACTTTGTTCCTACAACGAGAAAATTAAAATGATCGTACGTGTCGTGTTTTCCCGTTCTAGCCGCGAGCGACTGCAAATAATGCTTGCAGTGTCTGAAATATCACAGCGCAATCATAAAAAATTTAATTTTACATGGACATGAATATAAGGAATAGTTACGAATAAAAATACTGGGACAACTTTCAATTACTTATCTTTGAAACCGTTCATCGAATATTCTGTGTATGGTCTGTTATAAACAACAATCGTAATTTTTAAAGAAACTAACACCGTTTCAGCTGATTCCTTACATGTACAAGTTGTTAAATAATTACGACGTAGTGTGCCAAAACTATTTAAGAAAGTCGGTGAAATGATTTTCTCTTGCAACGATTGGAAAATCTCTATTCTTCATAATTTTATAGAAAAACTTACTAGATAATAATGAAATTAAAATAATGTTTAATGAAAATATATTTTCTGTCCTAATAATTTTAACAGGTTGATGATAATGTGATTTAAAATAAATTAATACCATACATATTTAGTAGACTTTTGTGTTTGAAAGTTGTGCATAGTTGAAGATGAAAACGAAGACATTCTGTATAATTCTCTATGTATAAATTATTTTTTTATACTCTTTATGTTCAGTTTGAAAATGCATTTAATATATTCTGTTAAATAGATATTGATGCTACGTATATATACATATTTATAGTTAATCAATTAATATAACATTGTGAAACAATTTTTTCTTGTCATCCCATTATGTCCACTTTAATTATTCATTACGGCTTACTTATACCGATGTTAATGTTTGTAAGCATTGTCAGTGATATAGTATGTAACATTTCAAGGCAAAGTTATCGTAACAGGTTTGTGATTAAAAGCGAGTACACTTGGGATGGTTATATTTTGCAACTGCTTTTAACTATAATTTGCAATATAATTAAGGGAACTCGGAGATGAGAGCAGTGAACACAGCCATAATTTAATCCGTCACAACTTTCTGTCAGTATGATCTCGTTGCATAACACTCCGAAGAAAACTTTGCTCGTTAGCACATGTTAGAATGTAAAGTTGTGAATTTTATTCCTATCTAAGTAATTAGCGCGAGACTTCTGGTATCGGTAAGTTTGCTTCTTTCCAGTGACGTTGTTTTTATCCGATCGTTGACAAACTTGTCCGAAATTCTTGTAACGAGTTCTCTTCTAGACAAAAAGACGTTTAATCGTGATGTGATAGTGAACGAAAGTCTTGCAAAATTGTAACAAAATAAGATAATGGAGAAGCTCGGAGAATCATTATCACGAAGCAAAGTACTCTCCGTGTAGCGTAATAAATGAACTTAGCGCTGAAGACTCGAAAATTTTCAGGACCAATGACAATACTTCTCTTAGAATGGACTAAGAGGACCAGAAGAGACGATAGAAAATTTATTTTTAGCGTTCGTTTTAAAGAAAAGTTCGAACAACCTTTCCAAATTATGGAAACTTAATGAGATACGAAAATAATAAACAAGTCAGTGAATAATTTAAAAGTTTCTCAATAAGTCTCGGTGAAAAGCGATGCTAATAAGGAGTCATGTTCTCTATTTTCTTCGAAGTCTGGGAAGTTATCTTATCAACAATCTTTTTCGTAGTTATAGCTGCATTTCTCTAAAAGTTTCAAGGAGTTTCAGATATCCAGGTTATCTTCACTCGTGTTTTCTGCAATTAATACATATTTGAATGATATATATATATATATGAATGATAAAGAAAATAATAATGACATAATTCGTTTTAGTTTATACGTTCTCTTAAAATTTTGTATTTATCATTATCGTTCGTTATTTCTTTTGTCATTCTATTAATTATGTATCATTTTTAAAGCTTTAAAAGTGTTGGATTAGGAGAACGTAAGTAAGGAAAATAAAACCCACATAAAACCTTATCGTATTTATAGGATAGATATTTGTTTTCATCATTTACAATCTCACTAATATTATTCACGTTCTTAAAATCATTAATATTCTTCATATACTAAAATTACAAAAAGAAATGATGGAAAAACATTGTACTGTATTGTGTTGTATTTTGATTATCTGATACACATTGTTAACAACGTGATTTACTTTTTGAATTGTTATCTATGACTGCGTGTTATCCACATGTAATATTGATTTTTCCAGAACAAATGAATCTGTTCCGCATGAATTGCGGGTAAGACAACCAGAAACGAATTATATGTATAAGCACGCGGAAGTTCAAAGCCACTGTTTTTTACCTAAGCTGCCCATTCAAATTTATTAAAAAGTGGCGTTGCAAAAAGAGGGGCAGCTATTCAAAGTACTTTTACGTACACCTTTCTCATAAAATATGAAATAAATAGTTATTTCATTTAAAATGTTTGAATGAGAAACTGGGTCCTCAGTTTTGGAACAGAATGTACAATTAATATTGGATAGTATAACTGCAGGTAGATAAAATCAAGTGTTTTAGATACAAAACGATCAGATTATATATTTTTCTGATTTATTTACTTAATAGCTTACTAATACATATTCTGAGTATGAGATAATTTGAAATGAACATTCCTGTAACAACAATTTTATAGACAGGTTATGTCAAAAGTTCCCTCTTGAAGATTATTAACATGTTGATTAGTTACCCAGATATAAAAATTTGATAAAATCGAAGCAATATATTCAATATAACAAACACTAAGATTTGTAATAGTATTTACTTCGTCTTCTATTTTACAGGTGACAAGCTAATTTGATGTTTTCAATTTACCAACACGAAAGACAGATTGCATAAGATAGTTGCCCTATTCGACTGCATCTATGGATTTTTCTAAAAACTTCAAACTATTCGACGATGAAGCTTGACAAATACTGCAAAACCGTCCTCTACGATATTTTTCTATGTTCAATGAAACTTGAGTTACAACCTGGCCCAGTCACTAGGTTCTATAATGTAATAATAACAAATAAAGGATTTTCGGCGTTATTAAGCACCATCATCAAATCATTTGAATGATCAAAGTAACAATGTTGAAGTTCCTGGAGGCACATACAACCCTTATGAAA
This sequence comes from Megalopta genalis, assembly GCF_051020955.1. Lineage (NCBI taxonomy): Eukaryota > Metazoa > Arthropoda > Insecta > Hymenoptera > Halictidae > Megalopta > Megalopta genalis. The sequence goes on along the minus strand of NC_135018.1, from coordinate 21,725,205 downwards.
AGCATCCATCGAATTCCGTCCGATTGTTATATTCCACTGCATAGTTCTATGAAAAAAAGACTCTATTGTTAATTACAAAAAGTACCGCTCTGTTACATGGAGTGTAGAAAATCTACGTATTGTCAGGGACGAGAGCGAGAGAGTTTCACGTAACCGTGAACACAGGGAACGGCAAAATTTAGCGGACGCAGTTGGATCCAATTTTTATGTTACTTTTTATCGCAACGATGAAACGAGATATTCACTTATTTTTTTTATCCGTGATCATTGGAAAGACTTGACGTTGTCACTTGATCCCTTTGTTGCGCCGCAACAATTCTCTTACAAGGAACGTAGGGAGCCGGAAAATAGGAATTAATATTGTAGAATGTCAAATGAAAAGCTTTCCAGGTGAAAAGGGGTCAGCATACTAACGAAAAAGTGGAGGAGAACGAGAGAAAGAGGAAGAGGGAGACTCGGAGAGGAAAAGAGAGAGAGAGAGAGAGAACTCTGACGGAATGAGCGCAAACGTTTGCCTAAGCTGATTCAGTTGTTCCTGCTAAGCGAGTAATGCAAGGTCCTCTTCTTCCTATTTTCGTCCATTTTTTATTCTGTCGGTGTGTATGGGGTGAAATGAAAGCGTTAGAACAATCTTTTCTACATCGCTCTAGATTTTAATAAACGAAGAAGCGCCTTAATCAGGATTCGAAATGAACAGCTACCTTCTAAAAATATATACAAAATCTTATTAAAGCGTAAATAATTTTTATTTTGCATGAAGATCCACACTCGGCCAGTGACTAATATTACAGAGAAAGTTTAATTGTATTCGTTATGAAACAAGCAATAATTTCATGTGCAATATACATATATTATGATACACGCTGTAAGCCCCTATCGCTCTGCATTTTACAAAGGGAGGTTCCCAGGGTTGACGCTCAGTGATTGAAAAGCTAAATCCAATGATACCCGGTTTTAGGGGCAGATGGCTCATAGTTATTGAGATGATTTTAAGATTGCTAATGGAAGTCCAGAAAGACGCACTGGATTACGTAGCGAGGTACCGCACGGTAGGAAGTGGGGAAGGCCTTTTATTAGCAACTTTAACATTAATTATCTCAAAAACTATAAACCATCCGCCCTTAAAACCGGGTATCATTGGATTCAGCTTTACAAGCTCTATCACTGTACCAAATCTCATCAATTATTGAGCGTCAACCCAGGGGATCTTCCCTTGTTAGTATCTTCTTGTCGTACAACATATATTTCTTCATGCGAAAACTTTGTAAGTTTCCGACACAACACATTACTTCGTTATTAAACTCATCCACTGATTCTTCCATTTTGTAGAGAACAACTGTTTACTTTTCCTTTTTGCACAATGTATGTGTCCATCATACGGTGCGAGAAAACAATGCTCGTATCTTGCTTACTAATTATGCATTATAACTGATTCAATGAAATAAATATTCCTCATGCACACTTCCGGGTTTTTGAAAAGTTAATTAACGCTGCGAGATTCATAGAGCTTTTTGTACTGCGAATTCAGTTGATTTGATACCTTCGTTACACAACTTCGAAATGTAGGTAATATTTTAATTATGAAAATTCGCATTAATATAACGATGTGGGCGAGTTTAAAATAATGCCACGCTGTAATTAAACATAGAAATCTTTCGGTTTAGAAATGAAAAAGCGAAGCTTCGCGCAGAGAAATTCAAAGGAACTGAAAGCTAAACAATTCCATTCCCTTCAGCAGTAACTTCGATTCCATGAAATTCCAGATTTTATACTCTTCCAATGATTTCTCTGCACCACGAATGCGTTAACCGTTTATACGCCGAGCATTTTCTGCTGCTATCAGCAACTTCAACTTTCATAACGAAGCTCTTGAAAACGGATAGTTTGTCCGGAGAAGCGAAAATTGTCAATGTTTCGATCCTTTGTGTTGGTTTGCTTTATTAAAAGTTATACGGACTCTCTCTTCAAACTTGCAAGTTCTAACAAACTTTGTTTTATTTTACAGTCAAAATGTTAATAATGATCATCATATATAAGAGAATCATAGCAAACGGGAAACCAGTTGCCAACATATAGATTACAAGGAGTAAAAGGACACTCCCTCAATAAATATTGTCCACATGTTTTATATGGCTTGCCTAAATTGTAATCAAGAAGGTTAGGCACTGTGATTTTTAACTCCTATTTCACACATCGTTCAATTCTGTGTTTGAAAATGTGAGTTACTTGTTAACATCACATTGATATTTGAAGGTTTCGCGATATGTAAACCTTTATAGCCATTTACAAAATTTGGAATATAGAAGGATAATAATCCGGAGCTAGTTACTTTGAGGTTCGGTTCAATACAGAACATAATTATATACGTGTTACGAGCAGTTTATGCGTCAGTGCTGTGGTATGTTTGAATCTCGGATGCAAACTCGATGCAAACGCTACTTGAAGGCAATATTCGCGATCCTATTGGTTAATGTATGTTGATGGAGACGGTAAAGGGTAGGGGGGTAGAGGCGATACAAATATCTTTGTTTATGGAGCACCGTGTGCAAGTGATGTTCAGCTACTTTGATCGTATTTGGTGCTGTTCGAAAGCTCGATGTTCGTTTCGACTCACGATTAATTACGTCGCAAACTAGGTCGCAACAATATTTGGTCCAATGGATCGAAGTAATTAAGGACGACTAAACGCAATAACAAACAATAAGTTCTTCGCGAAGAAAATTCCATTGAGAACTACTTAACTAAAATTATGTTGCATCTGTTGTAACTGTGCTGTAGAAACCACTTCTTTGGCGATGTCTTTTGCGCGTGATGAGTACGTGGTGTGTGACCACGGACCAATATTTGAAGCGGTTGGAGTAGTCTCTCGATTATCGTATGTAGTCGATTATTATATATTATTGCGACTCACTCTTATGCCACAATAATTTACATAGCGTCTTATAATTTAATCTAATAGTGTATCTCGTGATCGAACTATAGAGCATAAGATTGAGATGAGATCGTTGAACCGCGAGACACCCAGTATGCATTCTTTTTAACGTTCCCTTCTCTACCTCCTGCGACCGCCAGGAAAAGCTGCAGTCAAGTCCTCGCATAATTCAACGACTGCCAGCCCGACCTCGGCTCGCCAGAGAATTCCATCCTTGAAAGCGCCACGGCTTTTATTATCGTCCAACTGGAGACCGTTGTCAAAGCGGCTCGTGATTTAACAATTTCCCTGGATTTAATCTCTGGCATCGTCGGCGGACGAGCATGTAACGAGAGTTCGTAAACCAGTCTCCGCACCAGGTCGCGTCGGTATCTGCGTCCGCGTCGATACCACGCCGATGAAAAATCGGCCAGCGGTTTTTGCCCTGACCGGAAGTTCGGTTTCATCTCCACGACTGGCCGCTTAGTACAAAAGAGGGGTCGATATTAGGGATTGCTGCTTCTGGCTGCGCGCCGGCCCTGCCAATCGAGGTTCGTTACTCCATGGCTCCCCTGAAATTTCTATTAAACGTTAATTAACGTCGCGCCCAGCCTGTTCCACACAGCCGAATATTAAAAAAGTCCGAGCATGTTTTGGCAGCATTCTCGGCCGATCCTATCAGTAATTTATTCCTTTTACGGTCTTAATTGAATAAATATGGATATGTGCGGATGGAGTGTGTCCCATTTAACTGGGTACGCGGCAATATTGAGCGAACCGGTGAACGTACTGCACGTTTTTTCGTGGAAATTACGCGACTCGAGAGAATATGTTGTCTTTGAACAGTTCGACGTTGATTTGAACGTCAGATTTGTGAACGGGAAGAATAATGCTCGTATAATGGGCTCAAATGGATGGACTTCACCGCAATGATGGTCAGGATACTTATAAATTAGAGCAATTAAGACATTTATTAGAAGAATTTGAGAACCTTGTTATGCTATTTCTAATTTATTGAAACAGAGCTATTCAACTACTTCCCGTGGGGGCAGCGCTTTTCAGTCCAAGGCAAACACCGATCGACGGGCTCTAATTCACACTCCCGAGGGCAACGGTGTCCTTTTCTTAGCAACTCGTGAGACTTCCCACCAGTTATCTATACGTTATTAACTGAAGTCAGTGATAGAGATCGACTGCAGATTTGCGTCGAGATTGAGTGAAATGGAATGAGCATCGGGCGATCGGCATATAACGGCAATGCGAGCGAATGAGAGGAAGGATAGCGTGAAAACATAAACACACTTCGCTCTTCCGTTTCTCACGTCTCCACTCCGTTAACCCGAGAAAGATAACCTACGTCGCAGAGGCGCCTGCGAAGACTGTTGATTTTTGTTAATTTTTCATAGAGGTCTAGTGATTTAAGTTTAAAATTACTTAAAATATAAAAAAATATAATATAAATGCATTTTATTTTTACAATAATGCCAAACCTTTAAAATGACTAGATTAACTTAAATAAATATCCATTGTTAGTATAAAATTGACGCCTTAGAAAAGCATGCGCCTCTGAAGCGTATGGTTATCTTTTACGTACGTTGTCATATGGTTATCTTTCTAGGGTTAATATGCTTGCTCGTAGCTTTGCCCTTGTCCGCCGTAAGGCATGTTGAACAGCTCTGTATTATGAAAGAAGGAATATACGTTTCTTTAACTCTTGTTTTGTACAATTGATGCAGGCAGCTCTAATTTTGCATAAAAGTCCGCAGTTCAACCACAATATAAGATGAAGTATAGTGTCCGAAGAATCAGGAAGCACAACATAACTATGTTTCACTAATCAAGTGATCAATATACATGTACATGTACACAGTTTCCAGGTCATTGGTACTTTTACAAATATCAAATAATTTTTGAAAATAAATGTTGTAATAAATCTGATACATCCAAACAGTTTGTACGCAATGTACATTCGAAGTTAACAACTGTAGAATGTATAGAATGTGAAATTGATGTCCGAAAAACTTTTTATTACTGCATATTCGTAACGTAAATATAAAAAAATGTAACCTACATATTAGCATAGAAATACCTGAGACAACAACGACCCACCGATGATCTTCCACATACATATTTCACCGACGGCTTTGCAAGTTAAATCTGTGACTGCAAGGGAGAACACTGCAAGTCACACGTTTTCACTTTCGAGATATTGTCGCTTAATGTTCTGATCATTAACGCTTCGTATTAGTTGTGTTTCAAATTGCATAATTCTTTCAGTCAATAAAATTTGTTTTCACAATGTTTTTTTCTCTGATAAATACGCAAAGTCTATATGCTAAAGTTCAATTAAATACAATGCATTAACTTAAATTTTTCAAAATTGTGACCGACAGCATCTTTCTTTATAGCCACAGAAACACTGACTACGTAACAAGAAAAGTATTACCACCAATCCCATTCGTCTATTCGTACAATTTTCATCGCGAGCGTATTCAATCTTGGAAAATCATTGGAAAATCATGAATGACATGCCGCGAATTCAACGATAGACGGAATTAAACACAGAGTGCGTTAACTCTTGCACTTACCCGTAAAAAATTTCCTATCCCGAAGGTTCGCTGAAAGAATACTCCATTTGTTTTCGTACAGAATGCCATGTAACAGATGCCAAAGAAAAGGGAGGAGTACGTTACAAACGGCGAGGAAGATAGTCGGAGTTAGTATATAAAAAACGATGCTGAGGGTGGAGGATGAGGGGGAGGAGCGGGAGGGAAGGTTGTAACGCGAAGATAGCACAAAGAAAGTGAAATGAAAAGGTAGAATGGTGAACGGGGCGGAGTGAGGATCAAATGAAAATGTACACGGGCCCAACCGATCTTTTGCCGGTTTCGTGTACACGCTTCACGCGGCGCTACGGCATGCAAAAACCTCGCGACAAGATAAAACGTTTTCCGTTCCGAATTCGCTCTAAAATTTCCGGGCGAGATACATTTAAAATTTCTGGGGAAATCGTCGATGGAAGCCCGCGTCGCTCACGAATTCGCTGGCATTAATTTTGCAAAGTGCTACTTGTATGCTGCCGCCGCGGCCGAGAGTGAACTTTGCATCGGCATTTTACGTACATTTATTTTTACGGTTACTTCAGATGTCGCAGCTGCATTCGAGTGCGTATGCGTGTCCGGTATCATTTTGTTTTCGTGCTGAAAACTGAAAACTGACCAAAATCGATGCACGAGGACTTCTTTCGTGTTTCAATTCTCCCGCAAATAAAACATTGATTGCTGCACGTGAAATGTCGGACTTTCTTTATGCGTATTTCTCGTTTCGCTTTGTGCTCTCATCCGACTGTGCACGACGAGAGCAACATTTTCCACAATAATTTCTGCCGTTTTTTGTCCGATGTTTGTTAAATTTCGATTCATCCCATGTTTGAATAATTTTCGTATGAGAATACAGAGTTGGCAGAAATGCTGCAAAAACCCCACTTGAAACATAGTTCTTGTCGACAATATTGTAAATGAAAGGAAACTGCATCGTCGGTTTGCAAAATTTCACTCTGATGTTTCTTCAGAAAGCGAGTCTCGTGGTAGAACGTAAACGGTTATGAATAACGACGTCTTGAAAGAACTTTTGGAGTATGATCCATGTTAAATGTCGAGGAATCTTGCTTCATGAATAAATATTAACCTTTTGCATTTGAATGGCGGCTTTTAGGCACAACTAGAAATTGCTATGTCATTTTTTCAACTAACTTTCAAGTTATTAAATTGATATATATCTAGAAAATTAAAAGTGTAAGCATTATACGATCAAATTATCACGTTTTGTATGTATTTTAATGATGTTAACAATTCGATTAAATTTAATACTTTTGTAAGTAACCATCTTTAAAAAATTCAAGACTGTATCTGTATAGGAGCAGTGCAATCAACAAAATGAATCTTGACGAAACGAAAAAGGAAAAATAGGTCGCTTCTGTATGATAATATAAACCACGAATAATGAATGAAGCTGCGCCGAGCAAGTTTTCATTTTCGAGAAAATTGCTTTCTAAAATACTCGAGAGACACGCTCGTTACGATATTTTCAAGAGCTTGCTACAATTATTTACCTAATGATGCAATATGTTGAGTGTTGGAATTGTTAAAAAAAAAAACTGTACGTCACTAACGGTGGTAATAAGCGGCGAAAATATGAAAACTTATTTTTCCGGAATTACAGTTAGCTCTTAGCTTTTCCTGCGTTTTACGTAACAGGTAGATACGTGGAAACGGTAGACATTTGGAAATTCGCATGCTTTTAGCACCGAACACGGCGACACGTAAAAGTTTAAATTCGAGCTGGCGCTTTAATTTCGGGCAGTTTTGAGTCTTTAAAGTGAAACGTTGTTTTATTTCCATCGTACTTCGCTAAGCGGGGAAAACGAGAATGAAAGCTGCAGCGTCTACGTCTGCAACAGTTTACAGCTTGAATTTAATCATGGCTGGATTTTTCTAATTTAACAGAACAAGCTTGGCTGATTACTTAATATTCGTTTCCCGACCTTCGTGGCCCTCCGTTAATCTTACTTTAAAATTGTCTTTATTACCCGTACTCTCTACTTGCTGCTACCTCGCTAAAAACCCAATTTTCGTAACTCCACGATTGCTGAACCATTTCAGTAGTTAAGTTTATAAATCGAGTTATGAATCTTAATTCGCAAATGTACTTTCACACCGATCATCGTGAAAGAGCGAGAAAGAGTGAATTACAAAAGCTTGAAAAGGAACACCATTTTAATCTAAAGTAGAATTATTCGATTGTAAACTATATATATGTAAATTGAATTATAATTAAGCTTATTACGAATCAGCTGCTTTGAGACAGTCTCACAATTGGATATAATTCTGAAACAAGAAAGTATACGTTTACATAAACATTATTAAAAAAAAAACAACTCGGAAGTTTTTTCTTATTTTTCACCTATTTTTAATAATCGATAAATAATTGTTATTTCAGAAATTAATCTAGAAGAAAGACACAAGCAGTCGTAATTCTGTTTTGTTCACTATAAATGATTTGATTTGTGATTACATTACGGATCTTTTTGCGAAATAGAAATTGTTTTACATCAATTATACAATATAGACATCAAACATTAATTTTTTTTCTTCCCTTAATGATCGTAAAATGCTGGAACTAATTCGCTGACATTCGTAAATTCATAAAATCCACTGTTTACTTATAATAGTTTTTGAAAATATCTTGCATCGAAATCAATCGGAAATACATTATTTGGACTTGAAGCGTCGGACCAAAATGTCACCCTTATATTTGACGTTTCTCAAAAGAAAATTATATAAAATCTCATATAAATTTCCAATAACCCCTTCCTCTAGGTCTTTCGTTTCTCGCGAATATGTTTCTTTGTGCAAAACCTGCAAAACAACGTATAAAGATTTCGAAAAGTGTTTTCAAAAAACTCCACAGTTTAGTTATTATAATTGTGATGGAGATTCGATTCTGTAGAATTTGATTGTACTCCAACAATGCTAAATTACCACAGAATTTGTAAGTTATGCACGAAACACATGTGGAAAACAGTGAAACTGTGCAGACGCACGGGATCGCTATCTCAAAATGATTTAAATGATTTAATCCGTATACAGTATCGTCAATTCAGCTCGAATGGATTCTCCATACAAATGGAAGCCGCTTATGGCATTGCAATTTGCGACTGCGATCAGACGGCAATAATGGTCACGTAGTTAGCGTGTCTTACGAACCACCACTTAATTAGTCAAAATAATGTTTGTCCATCATTGGAGTTTCAACGGTCGCTCGAGCATTATGCTTGTAGCTGCAAGGTAAAGCGGTATTCAACTATTCAGAATTCAGATATCAAAGGAATAATATCTTCAATTTAACTAACTAACTAACGAGTATATTGAAGCATACAGGATGCTCCATTTATATTATTCAATTGCCTTTGCAAATACAGCAATATGTACAATCAGGGAAAAGTTGTTGGCTTTAAAGAGAACATTAACTGAGAGAATTAACAAAGAAAAGGTTAATGTTTACTTTTAAAGTGATATAAAATATGAAACTCAAAAACAATAAAAGTTTATTCATAAAATAAAATTGCATGAGTGACAGGACTTATGCATCAATATCGTAATTTATTAATATTTTACCATGCTTTATTCCATGTTTATATATACACGTGGCACTAAGATTTTTTTATATGTAATGTGAAATTATTTTTCATATAATGTGAAATCAGATTTAAACAAAAATGAAAAATTAATGTTTAAATTCGATTAAATATTTTATTAAATAAAATATGCGACATTTGCTTGTATATATTTTCACACAACACGTTTGCAACAAAGAAATTCCACTTCCTAATTATACGTTTCAATTTATACGTTACACGACCTAAGAGGTTGAAAAATTAGATCACGTTTCTTTGGCTTGCCTATAACGCCTATTACTAAAGTATTGTACAATTACAATGTTTTCACACTTCCTGGAGTATATAGATGAGTATTTAATAATACTCGAAATTAAATTTCGAGTATTAATATTTCGCGAACGCAGCAGCGAAATTTCCACTCGATCACCTGCAGGCACCGTTATGCAACGTTCCATTCACTTACCGTTCAAGTCATTGTGTAATTGCAAGGGTAACATCTCGGAGCTTTGCTTACGGAAGTAATGGGGCCATTGGTATGCAAAGTTGCAATTTATCAACGGAAATAATCGTAGAAGCTAATGAACCTAAGAGGAGACCGTCTCGCTATTACTAAATGTTTCTCTGAGATTTTAAAGGTGAAATTAGTTGCGATAAGACTGATTTCTATCTTGATTATTATATAAATCGTGAATTTCTAGGATTTTCTTGCAGGTTCTTCTTAATTTCAATTTTAATTACAGCTTTTTAATGACCTGGTGTCTTCGTTTTGTTTCTAAAATTGTTGAACTTAATTGAAAATATTTTAACTAAAAATACTACAAAGCTTTTGAATGCATCGAACATTATTTTTTGAACGTACATTGATACGAGAATATAATAAATACGCTATTTGGAAAAAGCAACCCTAAAGAATTATTTGATTTGCTTCTTATTTAGTATTTCCACGTAAATCCACTAATAAGGCTATTAAATATGAAGGCTATTAAATAAATTGTAAATTGTTCTAATTTGCGACGATTATGAAATTTCCATTACCTTGAGCTCTAGACTAAATCTTTATATTTCGTTCACTGTTTTTGTTCCCATGACGAGCATGGATAAATATATTTGAATCAATTACATAGTTTTTATTGACATGAGAATTATTTAAATATTCGATATCGATTAAAAAATCATAAATATTACTTTTATTATGAATGTTCCATAATGAAACCAGTTTAATCGATCCACATGAGTTAGTGAATACAAAAATATTACTCGATTCAAGAAGTGACTATATGGGTGTCTTAAAAGTTATTCGAAATCGGGAAATGAGGAGTTCCTGACGTCATCCATCATACAAATTTACCTTCTAAGAAATTCTTACAACTCTAAAAAAATTCTAATCATTGTAACTGTAAAAAAAAAGAAATGGTAAAAAAGTCTAAATGTCTGGAAAGAGAACCTTAAAAATGGAGAAAATTAATAAATAAAATTAGAAATACAGTAGATGATATATACACTCTCGATGATCGATTTATATTTTGTCAAAAAAATCCCCACCGTTAGACAGTTATTCAAGAAACCCCCGGGGATAGGAACAAGTTAAAATCTATATTCCAATAACCATCGGAACGAAACCAGATCACGGTAGAACGGTCAGCCGTGACGTGCCGGCATCAAATTCCACGGCAGGAAAAACTAATTATAAACTCACCCTAACGAGATCGAATCAAAGAAGCGTGATACTGGCTAATGTAATGAAATTGCGCTTGGACAAGCATGCGAAGAGTACCGTAAAATTTAGTTCCGCGCCATGTGCCGAACTACGTGATCTCCGACACGCGTCGTGGCGTCGAGCGTGCAACGTGACCGCGATTATCGAAGAAAGTCGCGCGATCATAATAGAAAGCCGATGTTTATTCCCGACGGTGATGGCTGAGCCCCGCGGGGCTGCTTCGCAACAGTAATTTTCTAAGAGGGGTGGTAAAAGGGCGGCGTGGAAAGGGGGCGGAAAGGATCATTAGTCGTGTCGCCGTGTGTGGAAAGCGCGAGGCACGGTCAACAAACGCGCTCAGCTACGTATTCCGCGTGCACCGTGAATAATTTCCCGCGTGTGCGCGTGCCAGTGACTGGAAATTGTTCTCTGTATACACTGTATTGCAACGGAGTCTGCAGGTATAACGTGCAATTTGCCAAAGCGCAGGGCAAATGGCTCCGGGCGACTTTCATCCTCCCGCAGGGTTTTCGCAGCTCGCGAGAAATGGCCGAGAAAAGCGAAGAGAGAGAATCGGAGAGAGATAGAAATAGAGAGGAGAAAGCGAGTACTGCGCGCAGGAAACGGCATTTCGGGCTGGAGAGTGTGTAAAGGGCTCGCGAACCGATCTTCGATTTCGATAGAAAAATATGAAATCCATTTCGTCGTCAAAAACCCGGAACCCTGGACCGATCGTGTTCCTTTTGAATATCCTGCTCTAGATAAAAGATATCGGAGAGGTCTCGTTCGATATGCTGCGGCGGACAGAGTATGCGATCACGAACGAGGTATGATTCAAGCAATCGCGGGCGAAATGATTGTGTCTTCACGATTCGAATGGAGTTTAAAGAGGAATCGTGCTTTGATAGACTCCTTCTGGTTGGCGGTGTCTCTGATGTCGAGTGTATTTTCTTTTCCGACGAGCATGGAGAAAAAGTATTCTGCGATCGGGGTTTCAACAGACCATCACGGCATACGTCTGGTAATAAACGACATTCCTGACGTTCCATGCACTATAGAGATAGCAGTTGACAGTGTTGGATGTATGAAATTATTTTTCTTTTCTATAATCGGGTTGCTCCAGAAATGATTTCTGTCACTTGCAAGCTTCATGTTGCTAGTCAGCACGAACGTTCATGTTGAAATGCAACGATAACGTTGCATATAGGTTTAACGCGTTGATATGGGTAATATTAATTTTTACTAGAAATTCATTTTCTTCCTAATATATTCGAACAAACTGGATGCTAATAGGATTTTTAGAATGCAAAAGAATTAGACTAATACTTAGTAAGGGTAATTTTGGACACTTTTCGGTTTCATTAATTAAATGACTTTGATATTGTGAACATTTTTGGGATTGATACTTGGTAATTAACGTATTAAGCATAGGGGGCATAAGGGACTGATGTAATTGAGAAATATTAGTAACGAGAACCTCTCTCTCGTGTTAATTTTAATTATCATTGAATTCGTCAAAATTAAATTCTTCCCCACTGTATTAAAATGATGCTTTCTATGTTTCCGTTCTTCTAACATACTTTCGTGATAATTCGGAAAAATGATTATCCTTAACACCTTGGCGTATCAACTTCTTAACAGTTACAATAATTAGAACTTTTTCGCTTCTAATAATTCCTTAGAAGAGAGAGAAAATTTGTATTTATTGTGTACCTAAAGTTTGAACGCTTAAATATTGTTGACAAGAGAACAGAATTTACATCCAGCTTAAAAGAACGGAATAACATTCATACTTAATTAAGTTATTACTAGAAATCTCCATCACGAGTCGGTTATTTCAATTTTCAAAGCTCTTTTTATTTCTTTTGCTTTTCAACTGATAGATGAATAACTGTCCACGATATACTGAAGACCGATGCTTCTTCATTTCTAAAGATTAACAGGAGCATGAAAACCTTCAAAATTACTAATACAAGCTTCCACCAAATACTATCGTGGTCTACACGTAAAAATACAAACAAAAGTTCTATGAAAATTCCCGGTAACAAAACAAATAAAAACTCGAGTATATAAAAGACTAACTCTAGTATATATATATAAATCTTTTAATTATTTTCAGATTATTTATATTTTTATTGAGAATATTAATAGAAATATTTAAATTTATGATTTTGTTTGAATGATAGAATTAATAGAATAAAATTTAGGTATTTATTATATATATATATATTTTTAGATTGGGTAGGTTTAATATATATTAGAGTTGTTTTGTTTATTTCTGGATTTATTATAATTTATTCAGTTAATTATATAGATGGAGATATTTATTTATTTCGCTTTATTTACTTATTGTTATTGTTTATTTTATCAATATGTTTAATAATTTTAAGACCAAGAATATTAAGAATTATATTAGGTTGAGATGGATTAGGTTTTATTTCATATTGTTTAGTAATTTACTATCAAAATAAAAATAGAATAAATTCAGGTACGTTGACTATTTTAAGTAATCGAGTAGGTGATGTAGGAATTTTAATATTAATTGGTGTTAGTTCAATAAATGGTTCTTGACATTCCGGTATATATATATATATATATAAAAATCCAGTTTCTGTTCGAAATAGCTTACCGGGGAAAATGTCTCCGGTAAAACCTTAACCGAAAATGTTGTGTAACGTGACGAATTTATTCAGGACGCGTGCGCGTCGACGTGCACGTCGAAAGCTTTTATAGCCGTCGTGGCGCGTAACGAAGGTGAAATGTAAACACATCGCAGTCCCCCACGTTGCACAGTCTAGGTGTGCGGAGAGAACGCCGAACATTTGCGGCAGTACAGCCGGTATAATACAATGAAAATCCGCAGCACGATTAGCAGGTGCATGGGAAACAAGTAATAATGAAACACTCCGAAACACGATGCATTGTATTCACATTTTTCATCCATCGTTCTCTATGCCGAACATTTGGCAATGGGATTTGTGGTAACTCGGGTAATCCGGTAATTCAGGGATTTTTCCAGCTCGAAAATACTTGCAAAAGGGTAACGTGAGACGATTTAACGTAAAGTAATCGGCGTTCAAATGCTATTGCTGTTGTTAGTATATAAAATTCATAACCAAAGTTTGTCCAGAATCTAATAAATCGATATCCTCGAAAAATCGAAAATTCGCCCACTTCGCTCACTACAGTAGAATGAAACAACAATAGACAGATACTACAGTAGAATGTTCGCATACTTCAAAATTGTTGCAGCTCCGTATTCGCGTTTTGTTGCTTTTTGTTTTAATATTCTTTTGCGATGTATTTGTGCGATCGGAATTTTAAGAATTTAACAGATTCAACAATAAAATGATAGATACGAAAATCAGACACAACTGCTGTTCGACTGTTAAATAAATTCTGTGTACAGACAAAAATATAAATGTACTTAGTAATATAACTTATGATATATTTAACAAAGAGAAATTATTAAAAGCTGACGAAATAAGATATATTAGTTGAACTGTATTTATGCACGTGTAACCCAATCATTAGCAAGCAACACAAAAGTGTTGTGGTGACATAGTAGCAGAGATTGCCTTTAAATCTTCGTAGTACACGAGTTGTTGAAAGCAGCACGCAGTAGTTGTACGGTTACAAAGGGAAGAAGGCTGGGAACAAATATCCTGGATAGTTTATGTGAGGCGTGTATATATGTACAGGTAACAGTAGAAGCACAGATCCTTGTAGTTAGACTACACGCGCACGTGTAAACCGTGGTTTCGAGTTGTCCGAGAGAGGAACATACTACGCCTGAAGTTTCTAACTGTTCATCCTCATCGTCACGAACCTGACGATATACTGTTTCATATTTTATTGTTAACATTTTCGATACTCGTGCGGAGTCACGTCATAAATAATTGCATAAACAAGTTTATAATTGTCCTCTTAAATTTCCCTTTCAAAAAGATATATTATTCGGAAGTAAAGCATTAGTATATTTCGCAATGTAAATGTAGATCGCATAAACGAATTTGACAATATTTTTGAGAAACGTTAATATTATCGATTTTATTAGAATTTATTTGAACAGCAACGATTTTGGCATTACATTGCTCGGATAAAACTTTATGCTCCATTCAACTACGTTTTGAATGTAATACATTTCAATGTATTTTATGAAAGTTTTTAAATATGATATTACACTTTAACGGAATCCAAAATATTAACATGTTTAAAAAAAAAAAATATCATTATGATTTCAATATTAATCTAGCTTAGTTTTACAATAAGAGTCTCAGTATTATGTTATTCGTTTTTTCATGGTATTCTTTGTTCATAATTAACTGCAGTTTGTATTTCCTGTATTTTAATAAACTCACGACAGGAATTTAATTATCATGATCGTATTTACTGTATCTCGAATAGAGGATGCGCATATGACTTACTCGAGTAAAATCTAGATTAGAAATTGAAGCATTGACAACACACCGAGCACAGTACTTCCATCGATTTTATCATTAGTGTCTGTGCCCATTAATCTCGAAGATTATTCAAAAGATAGATATGCCATAATTCTTTCCTACATAAATTATCATTCCTTGACATATCTAGACTTCCTTATCTTTTATGTTGAATATTGATTAGTCGCGTTCCAAATATCGTATCAAAGTAGATCAGGATTCATCCTTCATTCAGTATGAACCTAACAAAAAATTTTTCCAATGTTGTTAGAAAGAAATTTATCGATTGATGACATACAACAATCTGCAATTTTTGATAGCTTAAAATAGATAAATGTGCTCTTGTTACATCTTTACGTCGTGCTTTAATTCTCAATTTTCCTCAAAATAAACAAAACCACCGGAACTAAATTCTTGTTAAGATGTGTATTTTTCTTGTAAATCTTTATTAATACTGGCTACATTCTTACACGGCCCTAAATAATCGATTTTGAAGTACTGTTTCTTTCATAACGAAATAACCATAGTCTGTAGGCGAGAAACAGGTAATAGAAAGAAAAGGAATTTCAGGATGTCAAAAATTGTGGTATAATATTGCAGTTAATAACAAATATGTGTAAAATAAAATTATTGTAGCAGAGTATTCTGGGAAAAGTTACACATTTATGGGGTATACATCCATATAATAACAATATATATAATAATAATATAATAATAATATTATTATATATAATAACATATAATAACAATATGCATATATATATATATATATATATATATATATATATATATATATCCCTTATTCGAAGGTTTATTTTTGTAATATCTTGATACAAAAACTTTCTATTATCTAAAAATTGCATTCAATTATCTAAACCTATCTAAACCTATTAAAGAACTTGAATGCAATTTTTAGATAATAGAAAGTTTTTGTATCAAGATATTACAAAAATAAACGAATTGTACAAATGTGCAATTTTTAATTTGAAGCCACATTCTCGAAAATGTTGAGTTTAAATTTTACGTTCTGTAAAATTTCAGCTAAATGCAGGTGAACTCGACGAATTTTCACATTGGATTTTACCGGGAACGAGCTTGCGAATAATTATTTTCATATATTTTCACGCGTCAAGTAATCTGAGGCCATTTATACCTTCTATTATATGTATATATTATACATATATACATATACATATTGTACATATGTATATGTCTAAATTCAATATTGATTATGATTTAAAGTTCCAATATATCTTGTAGAATGAATTACGGTGTGATTTTGCATCGAGAAGGATGTAAAAGCTTAATTTACGACCAAATTAATAATTGAAGGTTAGCTGTGAGAATATCGTACAATTTTGAATATGATTACTGTATAACATTTATAGTAGGATAGGAAGATTGCATAATTTGAGATTAGACCTTTTGCATCATTTAACATTAAAATGAAATCGATATCTTGATAACATTCTACGAAAACTGCGTGCAACCCTTTGTTTCACGCACCCTGTACCGAACAGAACTGAAGGGAAGAAGCTTAGGTTACCAGGCGGTATTCCGACGAATCGATCGGGGGAGCGAGATGTTTATTAAAAAAGAAAAAACCACGCGTGTCGGGATTACCACAGGCACCGTAGTCGCAAGGAGGAGGTATTTATCCGATC
The DNA here is from genome assembly GCF_051020955.1 of Megalopta genalis. NCBI lineage: Eukaryota > Metazoa > Arthropoda > Insecta > Hymenoptera > Halictidae > Megalopta > Megalopta genalis. The sequence continues at coordinate 21,708,314 of NC_135018.1, read as the reverse complement.
AGACATTCTATTATATACGGAAAAGTTGTAACAATAGTTAATATTCACGAGCGAGAACCCAGGTGACTTTGCTGAAGGCTTTCTCGTACTTCGCGTCACGAAAGGAACCGGCTCCAGTAGTCGGCACACCCACAGCATCCCGAAACTTGCCGAAACGTAAGCTTCTCAGTCCTATTAGTTTCCGTTCTCTTCCACCGTTTCACCGTTCTTTTCCCTCGGCGAGGAAAATAGACGAGCCCAGCCTTGTTCCAGGATCCAGTGGAAGCTCCTCCCGACTACTTCTTGAAAGGCGAGCGTTCGGGCCGATGTCACGTCCGCCTAACTGCATTATAATTTCCTTGGAAAATCCCACGGCTAGAAATTTGCTGGCAGAGACCCCGGCAAGACGCAGCCCAGATACCGGGTCAAGGAGGACGTAATGTCGCGCATGACGGCCCCATGAGAAATTTGTCATTTTCCATCAAATATCGCGTTAATCAAGTGTGTGAATGAAGCTATTAAGGCGACGCGGCCAGATATTATTCAAGATAATATATTATAATATATTTTACTTTAGCTCTCATGTTGGGGATGGGGGGGGGGGAGGCAACCGGCTCTCTAGCCACTGTAATTTTTTAAACAATTTTTCAGGTTCGGTTCTTCCATGAACGACACAACACGGAATACACTAAGCAACACTGGCGATACGCTCTTAGAAGACAAAGTGTAACATTGAACAAGTTATTATTAATGAAAGCGTTAATACCCTGACGGTGAGTTTTCGATTACAAGCGCTTGCGAAGACACAACGTAAGACAAATAGAAGTGTCGCAACAAAAGTTCTACTTGCCTTCAACGTGTATATGTATTTCGACGTTTATCTAATTTTCGAAACTTCTGTTAATATTGAAACCAATATAATGTCATGAAGAAGAATTGCACAATAATTTTTCAAACGTAGGAAAACTCAATCTAGTCATGACCATATTTCCTTTACAGCGAACTACGAAAATGTGATATACGATTTATTTTGGCGGTTTGATGAAGCAGGTGTATGTTATAGTATAATTACTTTCACTTAAAGCTCGCTAAAATAACTAAATCCTATATAAATTTGTGATGAATTGTTCTGAAGAGAAAGTTACAATTTTCAAATTCATGGTAAATTCAGTCATGAAAACAATTTTCCAATGTCTCGATTTAACCCTCTATAGGTCCATGTAACTTTCAAGTCACAAACTAATATATCCACATTTTACCAAATAGTTCTAACTTTTTTCACAAGATGATGTATACGTCTTAATTATATAATGCCTCTGAAATAACCAATAACAATATTGATGACGGTTGGCAGCAACATCAACCTGAAATGTCAAAATAAATACCTTGCAAGTTGTCTCCAGATAGAAACCAAAGGAACCATCTTGTGCAATTGAAATTATTTTTGCTTTTGTCGGTGTTTACTAAATAAAAAAAGCGTATAGAATAGCTCTGGGCTCGTATATCAATAACAATTTATTTATTTGTATTTCAATAATCATTTTGTTACTATTTGTATATGATACAGTTTTGTAACTTTCAGGTTACATTGGGATATTGTGGTAGATTTGAGTGTATCTAGAATAATAGTTGTGCTTTCTTCAATTTTATATATCAAATACCCAAAATATGGATACAAAATCATATAAAAATAAAAGAGGAATTAGAATTATTAGACGCATTAGTTGTAATAGATCCGAAGATTCTTTATTAGATTCTGAGTCCGATGAAGACCATCCAGTAGCATTTACCAGACGACGCATAAATATTATTGACAGTGACGATGAATTTAGTACCGAATTATCATTCAGAACCACAAAAAACTATTTGGCAACCAGTTCCAAATGCAACATACATCAATGTTTAACGCCAAATTCAAACTGTTTTATGGAATTTCACGCTTAAGCATTTATGCACAGAAGTGGAAACATTGTAAGCCGTCGTTACTTCAAAGTTACAAATTGAATTAATTATAATAAAGTTGTTTAAACTATCAAATTTTTTTTTTAATTAGCATATATAGGTTTATAATAACGATTTTCCGTTGCATAAATTTTTTTATATTTAAGAAAAAAATTCGGCCCATAGAGGGTTAAAATAAAAATCATATCATATCATATCATTCTGAAATATCGTAAAATATAATTAACGACAAACTATGAAAGCAGAGGTTTGAAGCTTTAAAATAAGTCTGAATTTACCGCTGTATGATTTCGTTTTACGAAACTGTTTAAACTTTTTAAATATCGAGAACTTGGTGTCTACATATGTATTGTATATTACCATTATTCGTTTATATGGAGAATTATCCCTCGCCCAACCTCGATCAATGAATACAACTGTAATTGTATCATACTATTCCTCGATAAGAACGATACAATGCATTCGCATCGTTCGAAACTCGCCAGATTGCATAGCTCAGTCGTTACAAAAAATTCGGAGTACAATCACAATGATATTAAAACGGAACTCTTTGATTAGGTTAATTGCTAATAGTCTGCAGCTGGCCTTCTGTTCCCTTCCTACTTTATTATCCCGCGCACATTCCATTACAATTATTGCGTCGCGAAAAAATTTGTTCCGTGCAAATTGCCTGTGCCGCGGAATCATAGGAATAAAAGAAAATGTGAAACATTACTGCGCGGTGCTTGCGGCAAATGCGGGTCACCAGTTTTTAAAATTACATGCCCGGAACGGCACGGTGCTTTATAATAACGGGAACACTGCGCGCAGCTTTTAAATCATCTAAAGCGCAAACAAGTTGTTTCAATGTGCTACTTATCATGATCCCACCACGCATCCTCGCGGTACGATGGCGAAAAATGCCGATACTCGTATATTTTGGAAACTAATGTTCTTTGAAAACAACACACTCCTTAATTTTGCTTGCCAGTGCCACACTGCTACACGGTGGTCGCGATTTCCTCTTTTATTAGCTTCATTATGACTTTTTTACATCTAGCATTAACGTTTAAACCAGCGTGTTTTATAGGACTTTTCTCGAAGTCCCAGAGATTTAAACTTCTATTCTAGAGCTACTTTTTACTACTTTGCCGGCCAATTTACGCAGAAAAATGCTTCTTTCTCGTCGCTTGAATATTTCAGCCATCCTCGTTGAGAGGAACTATGACTGGAATATGTGAAAAATAAACTTTCATTTTATCTAGAACGCGATCTAAAAATTCTCTAACAAAAAGTGTGTGTAATTTTAGATAATTCGCGAATGTATACTTTCTTATAATCAGATACGCAATCAAGTTGGGAAAAAAATCTTGTGTTCGATGTAATTTACATTTTCTTTGTAGCAAGAAATAATTAAGCATATAAATGCACACTAACAGAATTAAATGAAACCCTTAAATGGTTGAAAGTTGTACAAAAAATTATATATATTGTGTGGTATAAATTGTATTCGTACAAAAATCGCTTTTAATTGTTTCTCTGCAGTAAATGCAACGTATTCTATCGTAGAGTTATAAGCGAAGCATTGTTACTCTACGTATGAATTCTGTACTTTACTCTATGAAAAGAACAAGATCGCGGTTGTCGCGCACGTGTGTAACACTTGATGGCGAATGTGTTAATCTAGATTTTGTTGCTTTTCTTTGTGTCGCGGCTCAACGGGACCTCAACAGATGATCGGTTGGCATGGTCGGTTAAACCGCTTACAATCACTGCAATCACGACCCAAACGTACTAACCAAGGACACGAATAAATAATAAATCACAGCATTAGTAACGCAATACAATAGGATACTACTTCCAATGACAGGTTCCCACTCCTCGAATTAATTATAACATGATTTCAAACACACCTACAAAGCAATTCAAATATTCGACAATCATCATTCAAATTCATACATAATCAATCACTATAGAACTAAATTGATGACGAATATAAATCTGCAAGAAGCAAGGCAACATGTAGAATAACAAGACTGGAAAGAACTGAAAAACGTCATGACCAAAATGATGAATCAGTACATGTTATTTCCAAGTTACACAGAGCTGTAAAAGGTTATCGCAAAATGTGTAGAGTATTCTAGAATGCCAGATGTAAAAATGATAATGTTTAATGAAATTAAGAGAACATTACTTTGCTTTTTATATCTATACGGAACTGTGTATACAGTTTTAATTGAAGGCCATACGTGGCAATACTTTTATCCGTGATTGTATATCTTTTTGCATTCGTGCAAAGTTGCGGTCAACCGCCACAACGACCGGCGTGGAGGTTGGTCGATATAATTCGCGTTAATTTCATGCAGATTCGAAAGGGTTAGCGGAGCAGGTTTGTGAACGGAGTTTAATCCTCAATTGTACTGAGGATTGACTGATATACACCACTTGGAAAGCGCCTTCTCTTCTTCGACCCTCTTTTGTTTCCCTGGATTAAATGATTTCCGCTCGTTGGCCTCCAATTATTCATTCAGAGAATGTGATTTCGGCCTCGTTGCTTTTTATTTCGCCATGTAGATAGGGAAACGGTCCACTAATTTCAACGGTGAAAGGCCGATAGCCTCGTTCGGTTTTAAATGCTAATGGATAATACACACGCTGGATCAGTTAGCTGTCATAGGTTCATTGTCGGAAATTAAAGATAGTCAGGGATTAGTGACCAGAATTCTTATTAAGCCTAGCGTGCTTGTGGCAGGGTCAAAAAGTGTCGACAAAGTTTTAAACGAGTACTTTTTTTCTAACGATGTTCTTTTATAAATTCTTTATATTTTATTTTTGCGGTAACAGGTACCTAAATGTACAGGGTGACAAAAATAGTTTTGTCGTGACTAGTGTAAGTGAACTCTGCGTCCTCGGGTCGGTGAAGATCTGTTAAAAACAATTCCCGCAAAAGTGTCCTTGGCCAACTTTTTCAAGGTGCAGAGTTCCCCTATGCTACTCACGGCAAAACATTTTTTGACACCCGGTATTACTTAACAGTATTGTATAAATAAATATATCACGAAGAGAAAAAAGATATTTATAGCACTTTTTCTTACATGAATACAAAATAACCCTCCCTCAAGCAGACCATAATACGATTCTATGGAATTTCTCTAAAGAATATATCAATAATTTGTATTTAAAGTTTATTCCATTATAGGAGGTAAATCAGAAACATATATGCTGCAGCGAACGGATACTGTAATAAACAAGGTTTTAGTACGAACTAGTTCATTCTACCATGCTTCGCTGTATTTTACGATAATGCAAGTAGCTTATTATTAGCACCCGGTAAATGAGCAGCTGATCCCAAACCATGCAAACTAGTACCAATTATTAAAATTAAAAAAAAATGATAGCTTGATAGGAGGTTCTCCACTGTGAACGTGTCCTGGAGTCTTTATGGAGAAACACATGAAAAGCTTACAAAACATTTTTTGAAACATTCTGTTGTTTCAAATTCAGTTTTTATGTTTCGAATGTAAAAAAAACATGTGTGAAATTGTTTCGCGTTTGATAACATTGAAACCTATCTTCAGTTATTGACACGTATTGTTTATTTGCAGCTAGAAAAAACGTTCAAAATTTTTTGTATTGTTTAACGTTTTATCCTCGCAAAAAGAATTTAAATTCACCTGCCAACAGAGATCCAATTTTAGCCATGGTAAGACGTTTATTGACTATATTGTTTGCTGTTATATAGATTAGGAAAACGAGACGAATACCGATGGTAAAAGTTTCATTGGCGAAAAATCAAAATTAAAGAATATTTATTTTCGATTTTAAAAGGCCGAGCTCGCGCGAGTCTTATTGTGCTTATCGAACGCCTCGAACGAAAGGGCTACGAAATAATTTGTGTATTTACACAAATTAAGGGTACAAATAAAATGCAAAATTATAATTGCTCTGAGAATGACAAAAGATTCGGTAGCGATTATGAAACATTTTTTGCAGATATTAAGATTGGAACGTTTAATTTTCATTCGTTATCCTTCTCTATGTTCGAAACACTCCGAAAGATGTAGTACCTCTACCATAATTGTTACTCAACAGATACGAAGTTGCGCCACTTATAGAGAGGATACTGTAATTGGTTCGTCTGTAATATATTCTCTCGGGATGTAATTGGAGAAACTTCCTGAAATATTTCTCGATCAATTCTTATCTTCTGAGATTCACCTGAACTTAAGTTTGGTAATCAAGATGCGAGTGCACGCGTCCGCGAACACGTAAATTAATTTGTGCACGGCCGTGTCAATAAGTCCGCAGCCTACAAAGTTTTCGGGGCTTGTTGCAGCAGTGCGCAAACGTATAAGCCGATGGTGTCGGCTAGAAACTCTCGCAGCGCTAATAGAATCTCCAGCCAGCCAGCAGGTAGGCCAGATACGATATTTGCGCGACACAATGCACGGTCGATCGTTAATTGGAAAAGCTATAACTACATCGAAACGTTGTCATATTCCGTGTCACTCTGTATCTATCGCGATAATAATCAGCTAAACCGAAAGACCGGCTAGCTTCAAAATTATTTGCGTCATCCCATAATAATTAATTACCTGCTGCTAATTAGACAACATTGGCAACCAAAATTATTCCGCGTTATATTCAGTATACAACTAGTAGCGTGGTCGCTGGTAGTTTCACGATTCCAAATTTGAATTGTATTAACAAAATCCTATATTTCAAAGTCCATTAAACGCTCCAATCTTAATATCTGTAAAAAATGTTTCATAATCGCTACCGAATCTTTTGTCATTCTCAGAGCAATTATAATTTTGCATATTATTTGTACCCTTAATTTGTGTAAATACACAAATTATTTCGTAGCCCTTTCGTCGAACATATGAAACTTCAAAATCTCCTATATATACGTGCGTTTCCCTATTTTTGTAGGTAACTAATAGGTGAAGAATTCATTTTTTTTTTAAACTGCAGCTATCGTACAACATAATTATCAATTATATTGTCCGCTTTATGTGCAATTATTCGATAAGTTCTTTTTATAATATTATAAGTTCTAATTAATATAATAAGTTCTTTTATAAATAAGTTCTATATATCGATATAAGTAAAAGTTCTTTTTATAAAATAATCTTGACACGGATTTGCTGCAATTAGTGATCAAATTGTGCGATGATGATTTAATTCAACTCACCTTGGAACGCGTGACAACTCGTTTAGAGTTTATATCATTAAGAATTTAATGTATTTACTATGGGGAAATATTGAATTTTCATAAAATATACACATCGTACATTCGAAACCTCGTTAAAAGTGAACATACAGTAGCGGTCATGAATTTTTAAGACGATGAATTTCAATTTTAGCTATACGCGTTTTGTATAACTTACTGTTATTTATTTATTTAGTTTGTTAAAATCCCATACGTGGGGCCGTATTTAATTAAGTTTGATAGATTTTAAAACAAATTTTTAAAGACGGGTCTTTACTCTGATCGACTAAGAAAGGTGAAACTACGCAAAACAACCGAAAAAATGGATCGTTAGCGCGCAAAGAATCGTTTTTGTTCTGCAACTAATGTTGCAAAGAGAGTGTTGCAACATATTCAAATAAATGTGCAGAGACCACGTAAAAAAACAACAACACCAAAAATCGAAAAATGAGACTTGTATCTGCTAAGTCTCATAAACATAGAACAAGTCGATGTTTATGTCCATGTCATGTCAAGCTCATGTTCATGATGATTTGCATCCACAATGCATTTTACCAAATCCTTTCTTTCTTCTCGTCTTAATCTATTGTCCGTTATTATAGTTGTACTAGGTGCGAAGCTGTGAAAAACGATGAATCAAGACTCTATTAATCCCATAAACGATGTTTTAATTTCATTTAATTATCTTAAGCTGAATACAATGGTGACATTGTACGAATCAAACAGTTATCAGCGATGCAGTTCTGTTCAATGTTTTGCGATGGGAATGTTTGATTATTCGACGCAACGATCTCGAAAACAGTCACCCGTTGACGAATATCGATTCATCGCCAGTTTCGCACGCATATGGAAGCTACCCGACGAAGCAGCAGCGCTTGTAATACTTGATCGTAAAAATCTACTATAAATTTTAATGTTTGTTCTCATCTCTCATGTTTCCAACTGCCCGAGGAAACGCGCAGCATGAAAACGAGGGAGCAAACGACTGTAGAAATAGCACGGTGAAATGTGTATTTCGGAAACTAATCAGTGGGGACACGATTGCCAGATGAACTTACTTTTCTGGAATGAGAGGAAAATAATTTTGGTTATTTTCAAATGAATATGCCCTATTTCCTTGCTTAAATCCATCCATGTAAACGAAATTTACATCACGCGAATTAATGTATTGTTAAACGTGAAATTGTGAAATAATATTCTAATTAACTGTATGAAAATGGGATAGTTTTTATAATAAGCGTTACTTATAAAAGCGTACAAATATGTATTGAATCTTCTAGAGTATACTACTCGCCTATGAAAATTAAGACATAGTTGACTAACAGTCTCAAAGCAATGTAATCATCAGGAATTATTTCTGTAAAAATTAATGGCCTTTTTGAATGCTTTATGATTGCCTCATGATTCTTTTAACAGGTACAGTGATTAGCACTTCGTTGTTCTTAATAATTTTCCTAATAGAAAGAGGAAATTGTTGGTTCATGTATGTCTTCGTTTACTTTGAGTACTAGACTTTAATAGCAGAAGAATCAAATTCTGTTCGATTAAAAAGAAAAGAAACGAAAGAACATTCATGTTTAGTAAATTGCATATGAAATATTCATCACGAGTCTGACTGGTTGTCACAAGTTTATAACTTTTTTGCACTAATTCAAACAAATAACTTGTGAATATTTCCAACTGAGGATACACTGAGAACTGTACTCGAACATACTACTACTTTGCAAGGAGTTACATGAAAAAAACTGGGCGTACAAATCCTTTTCTGACCCTCTGTAAGTCAGGTTCATAAATCAGAAGAAGAGGGGAGCGCTCCCGACAGTGGACCAGGACCACACCCAGCAAGTAATTCTTAGCCGCTGAACTAAACAAATATTTGAAGTCAGCGACGCCAAAATCTCCGACCATCTGCTCGTGTCTTTTGTTAGCTTCTGCAATGCAAATTATATTATATGGAACATTAATAATTTAATCATACAATATTTGCAGAAGTATAAGCACATTAGCAATAATTAGAAATCCGACAATTCATGTTACATAACCTAATTCCACTCGTATCATTAGCTTTCATCGATTGTGTCCCCTTAATGATCATTGTAATAAAATTATTTTTATTAGAATGTGTGTTTGAATTAAGTAATTTATTCAATCATTTCCCACGCGAAAAACTCTTTATAAGTTAAACAATTTCGACGTGAAAAATGTGAAACCGATCATCTTGACCGATACCATAGAATCAGTGTTAGGTAACGGTCATTTTACTGTGTCAGATTCTAAGATCCAAGTAAGATATTCAACAAGAGTATGCATTATTTATTTATATATATTATTGTGTTGTTTATCCTGATAGCTTTTAGACAGCTTTTATACAGTAGAATTTCACTTATCTGAACTCCATTCATTCGAACAAAACTTTGGGCAATGTCGGATATAATAAACTCCTGCTGAACTCCTCTTATGGTTAAATCCTCCTCTTGGTTAAATTCATATATCTGAACGCGAACTCTGCTTTGAATGAAAGATTACAAATAATGGGGATAACCAGCGGACTCCTGCTATATGAAGCTTCTGGGTTATATGAATTGTTTATTGTTTGTCTCCCGCCAAGTTCATATAAATGGAGTTTTACCGTAATTATACAGGGTGTTCCACAATTATTTTAACAGCCGAAAATGAGGGGTAGCTGAGGTCATTTGAAGTAACTTTTACCTTTGCGAAAATGCAATCTGCGGCTTTGTTTACGAGTTATTAACGAAAAACACTGGCCAATGAGAGGTGGCGGCGCGAAGTTCGAGAGCCGGCAGCACGAGGCTTTGACAGATTGTCGGGACGGACTCGAGCCGCGTTCGAAGTATTGAACAAATCACGAAGCGAGAACTTTCCGGATTTTTTTTTACTACGTAACAGTAATATTTTTAAGAAAAACGCTGTTCACCTTTACTTTAGAACGTCTGAAGAATATTCACTAATTTTTCGGACCCGAAATAATAAGTAATTTAACCGTGACGGCCGTTTTAATTTTCTAGTATGCATGACACCTCGTGTGTAACATGTGAAATTTTTAAGCAAGGTGTACAGTGAAGATTAACAAAGTACGTAAATGATATTTTAATTTAAGTAATTCCGTGTCCGAACACAGTTCAACGAATGATTCGCAAAGCTAATTTAATAAATAATAATCGTGTTAAAGGACGTGTAAGGGATATGTTTGTTAGAGAAATATGGAGAATATTATCAATAAGAAACCTCAACTACCCCTCATTTTCGGCTGTTAAAGTAATTGTGGAACACCCTGTATAATTGCTTTCGGATCGACTGTGTACACCGAACTTATCGGCGGTTTCATCATTGCCGGGTGATGAGCACTTCCTTGGTATGAAATGGGCTACACTGGGGGAGGGGGGACGAAGAGGGACAACGTGTAGAAACTGAAAGACGAAGGGAAAGGGAACAACGCGAAAAGTGCATCGGGCTTTGATACACGAGAACAGTGAATGTTACGCGATCGGCTCGCGCGTACATGTGTCCATAAAGTGGAATGTCGGCCACGCCCGATCGACGGGATCCGGAGAAGGAAAAGGCGGTTGAAAACGATACCGAACTGGCTGGGAAAGAGCAAGAAGACTGAACTCTCGAGTGCTCGACTCCCTCGCCGCCTCTTTCCCGGCGTTTCGCCCGTTGTTTCCGCGCTTTTTCCCTTCCGAATCCCGGCGAGTAAATACGTTATTGACGAGCCAGACGGTGCAAAATCGAACACCAACATGGACGGAGAAACGCGCCGACTACAACTTCTTCCGGCACGAAGAAAGAAAGTAATGTTCAGGCGTCGTCGTACGCCCTCCCCCCTTTCCGAACCACCCCGGCGTGCCGACGTCGGTCTGCTATTTACACTTCGCGATTTTTGTTTCGCCGGGAACTCCAGACGTTTCTGCTACCCGTACAAAGAAAAGTTCCTAGCGATTGTTCGCTTTCGGTGGGTCCGTTAGGTTTTACTTCGAATACAAAGACGTGAAGTGATGAACTAATCAATTATTGAACATGATTCGCTTAAATGTTTGTCGAAATCTGCATTATTCCCTTCAGTTGGATTCCCTATTCGCATTTATCGTTGCGAATAGTTACGGCAGACTGGTTATAGATACCTCGTTGACATTCATTAATTTAGTTATTACTTAAAGTTAAACAAATTCTGGACAGACGACGACGTTTTTGTATTTCTTTACGGGAAATGTAGACAGAATGTATAATCAGGAGTTTATGAAAATCTATAAACAGTTGCCACATACGCATGAGAACATATCACGATTTAGTACATTATGATATATGTACTAATAGAGAAAGACATTATTAAAATTGTGTATTTCTCTACCCCCCGTTTTATTATAATATGATCCGTACGTATCTCAGATATGAGGTTATGAATAAAACGCAAATGATGAAATCTGTGTTTTTGGAGGACATTTTGTACAGTTATTTCTAAGAAGCAAATGAGGGTTAACACGTTCAGGGTCGCGTCGGTCGCATATGGGTATCTAAACTCTGAACTACTTTTAACTAGTTTAACGATACAACAAAGTGAATGTTACTAGGATTTTCAGAATGCGAGGCGATTAAACTAATAATTACTGCAGCAAATGTTATCTATGTAGTTTCGGTTTCATTAATTAGATGACTTTGATATTGTATGCATTTTTGGGCTTGATATACGGTGGTCAACGTGATGGTATACTACTGTGATCAAAAAGTAAGGTGAAATTGTCATTTAAAACTCCCGGACATTAGGAAGGCAGGCAATTGTTTTTTGCCTAGGTTGGTAGGACTGTCTATAACAATTGCCAAGCGTCTGTTTGTTAAAAGGTTTAATTATCTCCGAGTTACACGTGTTTTAGTAAACGACCAAAAGTGAATTTTTCGATTTTTACAATGGGTGATTTTGTTGAGCAAAGAACTTGCATCAAATTTTGTTTGCGGAACGAATATTCTTGTGCGGACACGTTGAAAATGTTGCGGAAGGCCTTTGGTGATCAAACTATGGCACAAAAAAACGTTTATAAGTGGTACAACGAGTTCAAAGCGGGCCGAGAACGCGTTGAAGACGAACCGCGCTCTGGACGACCATCAACGTCTACCGATGAGGGCCACGTCCAAAAAATCGAAGATTTGGTGCTTGAAAATCGTCGATTGACAATAAGAGACCTCGTTGATAGTGTTGGAATATCATTTGGCTCAGTCCAAACCATTTTGAAGGATGTTTTGTGTCTTAAACGCGTCAAGTCTCGATTGGTGCCATGTCATACTGCATTGGTTCTTCGCGACTTTTTTGCCAAAAACTGGATTCATATCGTTCCGCAACCACCGTATTCGCCTGATTTGGCTCCGTGCGACTTCTGGTTATTCATCAAACTCAAAAAGCCAATGCGGGGACGCCGTTTTGACACGATTGAGGAGATAAAAACCGAATCGAAGAAGGACTTGAAGGCTATACCGGAAAAAGACTATTCCGACTGTTTCGAGGACTGGAAAAAGCGTCGGAAACAGTGCGTTTTATCGGACGGGGATTACTTTGAAGGGGATGAAATTGATTTGGAAGAATAAATAAAGAATTTACATTTTATAAACAAATTCACCTTACTTTTTGATCACAGTAGTAAAAGCAATATCGAGCCTCGAATGAAATGATTTTTCCCAGTGCCTTTCAATTTTATCCGCTAGCGATAGAATAGATAGACAAACGAGTGTTGTCAGGAAAGCAATAGACGTATGAGTCGAGGAACGGAATAACGAAGCAGCCTTGGTCGATTAGTCGAGCCAGAAGAAAATCGTGGCGCGCGACAATGGATCGCGTCGATGTTCAATGACGAGGAGATTCGGAATATTCTCGGAATTCCCGAGCACACCGAGACACGAGGGGAGAGTCGTGGAATTTACGACGAACGTGCTCGGACATCCGTCTTCGACCGTTTCGTAGCCAGACTGCGACTATTTGGTATTCACGTTCGATCTCCTCGAACCTGCAGACAGAATTTGACGCATGGACAACTTAATACCGACTACGAACGAGTACTCGATGTCGCGATGCGCGTCGAGGTGCTCGGATTCTGTACGTCGACGCAGCTGAAAATTTCGCGAATCGTTCACACGCAAAGATTCATAATTGCGCGATTAGCCGAGTCTCGCGGACTAAATACACTTAATATCTTATCCATTGACAGATTTCTGATGGTCCTTTTAACCCTAGAAAGATAACCATATGACAACGTACGTAAAAGATAACCATACGCTTCAGAGGCGCATGCTTTTCTAAGGCGTCAATTTTATACTAACAATGGATATTTATTTAAGTTAATCTAGTCATTTTAAAGGTTTGGCATTATTGTAAAAATAAAATGCATTTATATTATATTTTTTTATATTTTAAGTAATTTTAAACTTAAATCACTAGACCTCTATGAAAAATTAACAAAAATCAACAGTCTTCGCAGGCGCCTCTGCGACGTAGGTTATCTTTCTCGGGTTAAAATTAAACTACAGCAATTGAAAGTTTCTTAAGAACTTGTTCAACAGCGACACTAACTTCATCTGTAGGGTGAAGTTGTCTAATATGATGATCTCTCCTAATATGGGACCTCAGCTTATTTGAGTTCTAGATGTCCCACGTGTTGCACATTTCTTCGTTGCTTGTTAACTCGCATCTTTCGTTATTTCGTCTGCTTGACATCCAGATCAGTTTAGTGTCGTGGGCAACTATACAGGGTGTCCCAAAATTATTTTACTAGCGAGAAATGAGGGATTCTTGAGGTCATTTGAAGCAACTATTTCCTTAGCGAAAATGTAATCCGTGGCTTCGTTTACGAGTTATTAACGAAAAACAGTGACCAATGAGGGGCGAAATCACCTAAGGTCGAAATTCAGTTCCGCTTATTGGCTCGGCCATCTTGTGCCAACTGATCTCGCCTCGCCATTGGTCATTGTTTTTCGATAATAACTCGTAAACGAAACTGTGAGTTACATTTGCAAATCTGTGAATTTGCATATTTTTAGTTTTTCCTTTATTATGAAGAAGTTGAATTTTTTCTATATTTTCCAGGAGATTGTAAAAGAATACGTATTATAGTTTTTAAACGTGTATCAACTTTTAATAAAAATGTCTTTAATTGAAAATTATGACTCAAAAACAAAATGTTTGTGCTTAGTTTTGATTTTTTACCTATTAACCAAGACGTATGCCTTCTTGTTAGCCGAATTTGTAAAACTTTTGCAGTAATATGTTGTCCTCATTTTAATGTAATCCTACGTAGGTAACTGTTTTCGTTTAAAGTATGTCTGTCTTGTTTAGTTTTAAATTTGGCATTTGACTTGAGAACCGTAATTTTATTTTATAACGCGTTTGAATGACACGTGTAAATGTATGAATTAATTCATAAACACAATACACACAGATACACGTTGCAAATGAATGACAAAAATAGATATATACAACCGGATAAAGATAAATATGGAAAGAAGAACTATGCATTAGAACAATTCTTATCGTAAGATATATTATATAAATAATTCTTATCAGAAGAATAATTCTTATCGTAAGATAAGAGTTAAATGCCTCGAAACCGCAGGTATTTTGATTGACATTTTTTCCCGGCGTACGACGAAACACCAACAATTTCCGTCCCTTCAGGATTAAAGATACGACTTCGCGAAGATCGATAGCACAGACGTTGAAAGCTTGTTCGAAACTTCCTCTCTCGACCCGAAGCGGGGGATTAATATTCATCAACGTCCCGCAAAGTTTCGAACTACATTTTCCAAAGTTACAAAAGGTTAGCCGCACGTCGATCGGCCCGTGAAAGAAGAGTACGCGATGTTTCCTATCCCTGATTTCTTATAAAAGTGCATACAGGTGTGAAGGACGTAAATCATGGTTGGAGGAAGTGACTGCAGCGATGTGTAACGCGAGATTCCGCAACAATGCGCGGATTTTTGCATCCGATCGCGATAGTCAAGAATGGCTTCGTCTTTGAACAACAACAGAATAAAGAGACACGCGTTTTGGAGAAAATCGATCGCCATTCTCTCGGTCTATCGAATGATTAAAACAGCATTAGTATTATGCTTACCGTATTGCGGAACAACACGAACGAACCAGAATCGAGCCAGCTCAGGCAAAAAAACCGCGGAGCTACAAGGTAGTAGATACGTTACTGTCGAATCGTGGCATGTTGCCCTCGAATTGCCTTCGAATCGCCTTCGAATCGTGTCATGTGGCCATCGAATTGCCTTCGAATCGTGACGAAAAATTAGGAATAAAAAAGTTAAGTCATCGTTTTTATTCTAGCATTACTATGTATACATATTAGTGTACACCGGCATGCTGGCCGCTGCCTCTCGGCCGACTGCTTCGAGTTTTTATAAAACGAGCCGCAAGGCTCAAAGAATCCCGTCTGAGCGTCTGACGACTACCTTTTTTAATTCCGAGTTCCGAGCCTTCTATTGAGAGAGAATTAACTTAACGTAATCAAACACGTGTGCCAAAAATGATTTGCAAGATTTTGCTCCAGGATCCTGCACTGTCTGATCGGCCACAAAAAAAAGATAAAGTATCTAATTGATAACAATCCTGCTCGCACAACACCAGAACTTGCACAAGAGCTTCTATATAAAAGAAAAAGAGTAGAAAATCATTTGCGACAACTCGGTTATATTAGTCTGCTTGATGTTTGGATTTTGCACCAGTTAAGCGAAGCAAATCTCATCGAACGAACCTCCATTTGTGATTTTCTCAAAGAACGTGAGGAAAGAAATGCAGTTTTAAAACTGGTAGTGACGGGCGATGACAAGAGTGGATTGACCACAATAATATTCAACGCAAAAGCTCATGTAATTCTCGGCAGAACAACATGCTACATACCTGATTAAGGACATTTCTTTACATAAAAAAGAAAGGTTTGTATTTACTTGTTAAAAGCCGTACGAACTTCCTAAACAATCTAATACATAGTAAGCTTTATTCTTTCTGAAAAATGAAACGAAACTTGCTTATTGCAAATATCTCGAATTCATAATTATATAATATTGAACATAATCCCATCCCTATCTGTGACTCACCGTAGATACGAAAACTCGATTTTCTTCTAAACTTAAAAAATTTCTAACTTCATCGCAAAAAGTTCTCGACTTATTTTTTCACGTAATCCAATTCCAATTTCGGCAGTAGCGCCAGTTACGGATGATGCGGCACAGAAAATCTAACTACGCAAAGCAAGAAGCTTACTTCGTTAAAGTAAAAAGCAACTTCCAGCTGTACACTTTCAATCGCGCCATTATCCTCCACCATCCGAGTGAAACAATCCCAAAGTTGAAACGCCACTTCTAGCCAAGCAGGATTCTAATTAACTATCGTGGAACTTCAGTGAACTCTTTGATCAGTATACTTCTTTCTCTGGCCATTTGCTTGATCAAAAGCTCCGCTTTCTCGTGTTTCTCGGTCGATAATCTTCGTGCACCTCGGCTGCTTCTGATCTCGAATGACTTCGAGTTCGAAATCGTGAAAACAAATTGAGACGACCGGAAAACAGACTGCGATCGACATATTTGATCGTCGTTTTCTCACAAACCACGGCGAGACCGAACTATGATCTTCGTGTCTGTCAGGGTAATAAATTCTCGACTAAATTAATATTATCATTTTGATCGTTACATTGTTTGCAATATTTATATTTTTGTATATAAAACAAAGTCAAGTGCAAGAATATAAATTTAATTCATTCTGTAGCGTGTGTGTGTGTGTGTGTGTGTGTGTGTGTGTGTGTGTGTGTGTGTGTGTGCCTGATGTACAAAGTGATCGAGAGAAAAACATGTGTTAATTCGCACAGCAGTGTTTCCACTTTTAACAGACAAAATTATTGAAACAAAATTTAATTTATATTACTCAATGAACAGAAGTTAAATAATTCTTAAAGTGAGCTACAATTTTGTCAGGGAGTGTAGTCAGGAGATTGAAAGGTATGAATGAATTGATTGTTGGTTAATAATAACAAATGATTTCCTAAAAAAAAACAGCTATGATGGCTTGCGTGTTATAAGAATGCTAGACATCTGCTGACATCTGTTGCAAGGCACTAGTCGTTGCTTTTTAGGAGGTAGCGGAATTTTATTTGCTGCACCTATTGAGATGATCATGTAGTTAGCTCATGTAGCAGACCGAGCTTCTTCGCGGTACAGATCGTTTGGATCTGTTTGGAGCTCCTGAAACGTCAGTTAGACGAAAATAAATACTTTTTCGGACAAAGTCGCGCCATCTGCGTGAAAATCCTGACCATCGCGCCGTTTAATGAAACCGACCAGGCGCAGCCTGTGTTCGCCCGTTTCCCTCATCCACCACCCTGTCCGGTTAACAACGATGCTACTCGAACGACCTTTTTTTCACAGTTGAGCATTCGATTTAGCGACACCCGGATCGCGACGCCGGAAATATACGAGATTTTTGTGGGCATTTAATTTTTATTCGACGTGTTCTCCTGCCACGATAGATTTCACCGTTTCTATCGCGCCGTTTCGGCTCGGATTGGTCACTTGATCTGTTTTGATGCGCGTTATCTGCATGTGTAATATGTTGTTCCGGTAAACAAAATCTCTGGTGCGAGTAGAGTTATGACTATACTTCCGATGTTTATGCAAGTAAAATATGTCAGAATATGCAACAAATTAATGAAAGTACGGACTTACTATTTAGTTTCTATTTCTTGTGAATATTGCAGACAATTTCTGTTTTGTATAAAAATCTGCACTGTAGTTATAACTTCTTAAAAAGGGTCTTATAACAATATCTACACTCATTTTAAAGCTTTAAGCTAGGGACTCGTGCTTTCACCCTAAAATGGCGGACATACATGACACACGATGCGAAAATCGTGCCACTAAAATGATAGTTATCGTGTTTCCTCTCGTACCGAGTCTGTGCCGTGTAACATGGACTTTGAATGCGTTATGTCCCCACTATGGGGATCCCTGTCGGCCATTTTGGGGCGAAAGCTGTGATCCCTGCTTCAAGCCTTTACTTTTATAATCCACCGTTATTTTCGTTATTAGCAAATGGAGAACAAAAATAGTTTGTTCGATTGTAATTTTTGTTGCAACGTCCTCCATTAATAATATCGTATCAGATCAGGAAACTAATTCGAGGAGAAACTGTTTTATCTGCTGTTCATATTCTAGAAATAATTGATTAAGTAGCATGCTTGCATTGCTCATAGATCGTAATTTTAGATAACTGCATTTCTGCAGAGTAACCGTTTCATACCTTGATATAATGTGAAGATATCATTCCAGTCTACGAACAATCCAATAAATACAGAACGAACAACTTCTAAATAAAAATTACATTGTCATGCACAGACTATGAAATTTTATGCAAATTCATAATTTTATAGACTTTTAAATAATGAACATTGGAACGAGACATTATTTCCTTTAGCAATGAGTGCGAATGAAAATAATACGGGTTAAAATCGGGTTTTTAAATGTAATACAAATGAAAATACAAATATAATCTTTACAAATATCTTGTTGTAAATTAACTACTTTTTGGCAGGAAGAATAATATTATTTTGATTATATCTCGACTCTATATTGTTCGTGCCTCTTATCTGAGTAACAGTACATACAAAAGTAAAATTTGATACAAGATATAATCATTAAAATTCTATGCCCGAGGTAGAAGCCTATAAAATGGATACGATAAAAGAAATCTCGCATGAGTAATTAATACAACGTATCTCGCCGGTCGCAGCAACTCGGTTATGAAAATTTAATGCCTGTTGACATTCAGAACGGTTGGATGAAGCAATGTCATATGGACATTTCTGACGTACTCGAAAACACATTTCAAACCTTAATAACGGTTGCATTGTTAAAAACGAAATTATGCCGTTTGCAGAGGAAGGAATACGAGTATTTAATTAATGGAACAGAAATCAGTATTTGAAATCCATCGATGTACAATTTCGTTTAATTCCTTCTTCCAAATATAGATCATATGCGATGAATGAGCAGTTTGTTTATACAGGGTGGGCCCGAATTCGCAGTACAACCGAACAAGGGGTGATTTCACGTGAAAATATAAGAAAAAAATTTGGTATAACAATTTTTTGTTCGGGGCTCCGTTCTCGAGATAATCGACTTCAAAGTTCGTTCATATATGTAAAAGATTTAGTTGTCGTCCATTCAACTATTTCCACAATAGGAATAAACGACAACTAAATCCTTTACAAAGATAAACAAGCTTTAAAGTCGATTCTCTCGGAAACGGAGTTCCAGATAAAAAGATGTAATTCCTAATTTGTTTCTTATTCTTTTACGAAGAATCACTCTTTGCCAGCATGCACATTATTGAAAACATTTGTGATCGTTATTTGTGAAATAGCAGACACTATATATACAGTAGAAAATGTCTTACAATAATACTGCTATACACTATAAATAATTGTGTATTTAAACAGTTTAAATAATGATAAATTCGCAATATTTTATTTAATGTAAATGTTATCGAATAAAACATAAGTTTTTTCATTCTTTTATTTTGCTTATTTTTTATAAAAAAATTTAATATGTCTTATCCAATAAATATAAAGTTAATTATGCCAGAAAACAAAGCAAAGGCACTTGACCTCTCCCCCTCCCCCATGCCATAGTAACCGTCACCACTAATCCATGTACCCGCAAATAAATCTGATCAGGCTAGAAGGTGAGTTATCACGCAGCGCGCGAGTGATTCGCGTTAGGAATTCGTTAGAAAGGATGCTGGCGTAATTGGGCATAATTAATCGGCACATTGGGTAGTGACTTCCTATTGCCGATTTGCAGGGCATTCGTCCCCAGGGAGACGGTGCGGCCTGTATATTGTCTAGCAAATTGAATCGGGTCAGATCGGAAACGCCGGAGAATCCGCATGCGCCGCAATCGCCTAATCGTGGCCGCTTATCCCAGCAAACGAAGCGCAAAATCCACCGATACCGTTTCCGTACCGACGTAAAATTTATCGAACCGACGCGACGCGACGCGACATCTCTACGATACGGTTGCCTCTGCATAAGATATCACACGGAAGCTCGATGCGTTCTGCTTAACCCTTTCACTGTTTCCTCTTTCGTTGGTCGGATATCGATTATGCATACCGGATTAAAGATGTTCTCGGAATATGTTCTCTATATCATACTCTCACGGTTTGTACCAGCCGTGAATTGATTGTTCAAGTGATTAGTTATAGTTTATTGTAAGCAACTGGTGCATACCTATACGATCGATAAACGTATGTCTGAATGAACAGCAAACTGTGTTTCATTTGACAGTTGGGACGTTTACAGAAGTGCAACAGTGCAGTTCCCAATATCAGGAACGAATAACATTCTGCATGCATACATATACAAGTACAAAGCCACCAGTTAATCGTGGTTGCACATTCAATGTTATACTTTTGCGAAAATCCATCTCTTATCTTGGTACAGATAACGTCTGAGAAATAGTAATGTTCAAAATCAAGCAACATGAAAACTTATGAAATTCCATTGGTGGCAATATCTTCAAACAAGTGCAATGAGAAAAACTATTATCTTCATCAACTTCTTATTTTTGAAAAGTCCATAGAATCAGAAAAATGCGTACTTTCATATTATATATATTATTATATATATTATATATATATATATGATACTATATTATACTATATTATATATATATTTATTATATTATTATATATATGATATATAATATATATAATAATATATATATAATATGAAAGTACGCATTTTTCTGATTCTATGGACTTTTCAAAAATAAGAAGTTGATGAAGATAATAGTAGCACAAAGTGTAGCACAGGCTTTGCTAGCTTACCGGTATCAGTGATGTTCGTAAACATGTTGTATATCGTAATTACAAGAAATCTGCAATTAGTTCATTATACACATATAGTATGAAATCGATACTGTCTCGATAGTTCAATGGATTCTTGGCGGAATACTCCTGTATTGTGAATTTCCAATTATCTCAATGTCGCAGCGTTATTTATGTTAGGCTCGCCGCAAACAAAGATCCGAGATGGATCTGGCTTACTTCTGAATTAGACGTGGAATAGGTCGTAACTTCCATGAGAATTGTGTTTCTCTGGTACAGATGGTGAAACGTAGCTCTAAGTGAACGAGAAACGGAACCCAGTTTCCAGAAGACTAATAAAAATCATTATTTTCATGTATCGTAAAAAGTATTTTCAATTCGATTAAGTAGTCCTCTTAGAAATGTCGGTAATATGGTCGATAATAAAACCAGCCTGGCGAGTCTAACTGTTAATTCCATTTTCCATTAGACAGCTTAGACCTTTTACGACTTAATCACATTTTAATGGACACAATCGACGTGAGAGAAAAGATAAAGGATGTACATGTCGTGAGGAATAATCGAATTCGGCTCTCTATTGGTGTAGAACTAAAAGCAAAAGTATCTTTAATCTATAATCTAATTAATATCATTCGACACACAGTTTTCTTTCTACACCGAAAGCAAGTTAAAATTAAAGTCAGCAAGTAAAAAAGAGAAATAAAAGAAAATAAGTTAAATTACTTTTCGTATGATTTATTAACAATCCTATTATTAGATACACTTGTTCTGGTCCATTTTAAGAAGAAATTATATTCTTCTCATTGTTCAATATAAAATTTGCAATTTGTTACCCAAGAAAACCTGTTGGCTGTTGTATCGAAGTAGTTAAGAAGTTGTATGAAAGTGACGACGACGTTACATTATTCACATTATCCTTTTAATAAAAATGTACAAATTTTTGTTATAGATTCAGTGAAAGAAATAGATTATAATATATTAAATATATTAAATATATTAAATATTCCAGCTAATTGTAATTTTTTTAGAATGTGTTTGAGACGTGTGTGACGTTTTAGACGTTTGAGATGATTCCCTTGACCAATAAACGTATTTAGGGCGGATTTCGAATTAGTACGTTATTTTGAGGATAAATTTGGGAGAACGATACCAAGGAAGACGCCACCAAGATACGTAGAAAGCTGTCTTGTAGATAGAAAATGATAATACTAATAATAATAATGGTAATAAAGTGATGATGTCAGTTAGATGTCAGTTAGACATCCCAAAGAAATTCAAGTTACCTGGATCAATTCTATAAAAGTTATTGCATTTTAAAAGATGTCCAAGTATTATTGTTCCTCATCGTGGACCGAGATAGGTGCAAGAAATAGATTCTATGGAAGCATCGACCGTTCGTTCGCATTTACATCGGCTTCCGTCGATACGGTCAGAAGCCTGTCGGGTTCGGTATAATGAAAGCCTCGACTACTTTTTAAAAGAATGCTTAAAGTCATTCCGCGGGGCAACGGTACCCAGCGCATCGACAAAGTGAACGACCGCCATTATTTTTACGAGCACTCGAAGCTCAGGGCAAACGGCATACTTCTCGGGGGCACAATCGCGAATTATTTCTCGTTCAACTACGCTAAACAAGTCGAAGCGCCGAGTTTTGTAACCTTAATTCCCGGCCGCCATACCAAACCGGCGAGAAACTTGAATATTCATTTGTGAAAAATCGGAGAAAGACAAACCGCCGCCACGGTGCAGCACATTATGAACCGAAAACTTGATTATGACGACCTACATTTCGGTGTACAGCAACTTTTCATCGGGCTCGAACCATTCGTCGCAGGCGGAACCAAAATGTTGAATCTGTGCATTCAAACGACATAGTGGTATGAGACGGTACGTAGTCAAACACCGAGAACCCACGTAACGTTCCCAGCCCTTTGCCAATGTAACTTTCGAATTTATTAGATTCCCGGAAATATAAAGTTTGCGAATTGAAATTCCGGAGATATAGACCCAGAGAGCGCAATATCTGGTATTGTATATTAAAAACACGGAAATGTCGAGAGCACGTGGTTGCAGAACGAAGAAATGTTCGCGGCTATTCAAAAACTTGAAATGTACGCGTCGAAAATGTCGGGAATGAACTGAATGCAAAATGAAAATTGCATGGAATTGGAGATGTACAAAAATTTATTTCCTCGATCATTTTAATAAATTTGAAATGTTACGTCGATATTTTCACCAATTCTTTTAATCTTTCTAGCGCTTTGAATTTCAGTCATTCATTTAACTCAAATGCTTGAATACAGAAATTTAGACGATCATTTTCCATAAAAGCTTCTTTGTAATATCAATAATTCTAAGATAGAAAAATGGTCATTTAGTGTTGAAGCATTCACATCTGTGTAAACATGTGATCGCAGTCTCAGCTTTACAAGCTCTTGTTATAGAACACGCAGCGTTAGTTTCAGGTCGTTTCACTTCATCAGCATAATCTAATCAAAACAATAGCTGGTCACTGACTATAACATATTCGTATTGAGATTGCAAACATTTGGAAGGTTCCACGTTTTTGGATAAAGTAAAGAATATCTTCCATAAAACGTATACTCTATGTGTGCACGAATCAATTATGTTCTACGTTCTGTAAATATTAGTGAAGCTCTGTAAAATTATACTAACAACTTTGAACATGCAGTTTTGTACAGTT
Source organism: Megalopta genalis (assembly GCF_051020955.1). Lineage (NCBI taxonomy): Eukaryota > Metazoa > Arthropoda > Insecta > Hymenoptera > Halictidae > Megalopta > Megalopta genalis. The sequence goes on along the minus strand of NC_135018.1, from coordinate 21,684,593 downwards.
ACATCGATGTTTTATTATAAAGGGAATCATGATTTTATTTGAAAGCATTGTTATAAAACATCCCATCTAATTCGTTAATACAATATCAGAACAGTAAGTTACAGTAAACGATGAAATTGTATACTTTTAAAACTGCTTTGTAATTTAATTGAGTTGGTGATGAAAATTTACTTCTTCGTGTGAACTTTATTCGTGTTGCATTTAATTACATACAGCTATGCCACCGATGTAAACGTTTGCAGATCAATATTTATACTGTTGCGTAACCATCAGGTGTGAATTGGATTTAAAAAAATAGCACGCCAATACTGTTCGCGATGTGTGTGTTCCGTCATAGTAAGCTACGTTCAAACACAGTTCAATTCACATTATTTGTCCACGTTTACAACCAATTTGGACATTTCATTTCTACTTTTTATTTTTTATTGTTTTGAATGTTTCCGTAAATGTACAGGTTTTTTAGGTCGATATAAAAGAGTCGAGATTAAATGAAATTTCATCTTTTGACCTTGCTTATCTTCCGAACAAATTCTAATGTAACGGAACAAACTGAATATTTCTTCGTCAATATGACAAAATTTGACTTCAACATTGTATCTTGTTTTACGTTTGGCTTCATTTAGCACTATTTTTGTGACTAATATACTCGGATGTACTTTTAATAATATTATTATTATTAAATACATCACTGCACCATAAAGTAGGACTACAGATAATCAATTTATGAACTCGAGAATTCAATTGTAATAACATAAACATATCGCCATGTTTAACATAAACATATCGTTGCATTTTTTCGAATAAGCTCAGACGATTTGAGTCGTAGTGATAGAGACGTGATCGAAGAGTATTTGGCCCGAGCACTTGAGTTTATGGCATGACCGAAAAATGTCTGTTCACGGAAGGTATCGGACGAATATTTTTTAAGAATTTATGCAGGTAATGAAAGAAGCTGTGAGAAATACCTCAACTCAAGTCAGGTAACTATCAGTCAAGTATGATAGTATCGTACAAAGAAGTAACATTAGTGTTACGTACGAGAAATAATCTTTTTCTCGACAAAGGCAATATTGATTTTAGAGAATAAAATAAATTTTCCTCGAAATATTTCTCTGACGCGTAAAAAGCTAAAATACGAAGTAGATGACACTTGTCGATAAAATTCTAATTTCCGTCGTAAAGTATAAATTAAAAAGTAATGCTCTGATTTGACGACTATTAGATTTCGATAGCGCGTTCAGCGGCAAGTTAACCGTAATTCTATTTCGTTAGCAACGTTAATCACGTATCCCAATTGAATTATCGTGGATCCAATATCCGGCGGCATCGATATTTTCCATACATTCGGACGCATCCGAGCCCGTGGGTTACGGTTTCGTAAATTTTCGCAAATGTCTATAGCATTTTATCAACGTGTCTCATCTTAACGTATTTCCCGCTTTATCTCGCGCAATATCTGGTTATAAATAGCCGCGCAGCGAAACGAACTATCTTGACTGTGCTTTTCATTTTCACGAGCCCTCGCATGCATCCTGATTTAGCGAATTTATGGGAATATCAATCACCTCATTACAATATTCCAATATCACGCTGTCACGAAACACCCTTCCCTATTTTTGCGGCACCGTAATTCAACGACCGTTACGGTAGGCCATTCCTTTCCGCCTCGGTTGCTTATTTCTATAACATTGCAAATTATACATCTACTATTCCGTTTCGACATTCCAATCCAATTCTACCTGAACGAAATTGCAGTATCATTTGAAAGTATTGATTTTGCATTTAGTCCGTTTCTGGGGAAAATGGTGCAAGCGGTGGACATTTATATTACTGTATTAAATATGCAAATTAATGTAAAAAACCTTTCTCCAGTATTGTTCGTTTTTTAGGTTTTTAAATAAAAACATTTTCGTCAGTATGACAATGCGGGTACATTTGAAGAGATGTTTCGCTGTGGTTACATACAAAAATCCTTAAGTGCAATAAGAACGTGCTAAGCTTCAGGATAATTCACATTTCCCCTTTAAAAAAATCGAGCACAAAATAAATGGAAGCTCCTGGAAAGCAAACATTTCGTATGCGTTCGTTCATATACAAAAGCATCCCTTTGAAATCGTGATTGCGAATTCTGAAGTTTATTGTCGACAGAAGTTAATTTGAAAAAAATAAACGCGTTCACCATTAAAGTTTTTCGACTGGAATCCATTTTCTAGGGCTAATTGAATAGATCTTTCATATGCACTATTCTTTACCAATACAACTCGTTTTGTCGTACTTTCTATCATTGTACACTGTTTTTTATCAACTTTAACCTTTAACACGTTGACTGCCGCGTCACCCGTATTCGGGTGACAGCAAAAGTTCTCATCAGACCACGTCACCCGTAATTCGGGTGACGCTGATTTGACTACTTACAAAGGATTTCCGAAAATATTTCGACAAATATTCTACAGGAGGTAATGAAACTATTGAATTCTTATAAAAATGGTTTATTAAAAAAATTATTCGCAGTGTATAACGTTAAAACATTCTCTGCAAAGTTGAGGTTGATCAGGACAGCTTGGACAAAAAGTTGTTTGTTTTTTCAGATATGCTCGTGCCTCTGATCGGTCCATTTCGTATCTTTTATTTGAACCGTAGCTTCCTCAGTATCATCAACATTTCTTTCTTCTTCCATGACCAATTCTCGTAAAATCTCGTCAATAGTATCTTCATAACATTCATTATCACTAAGATTATATTTATCAGTATCCAAATCAGAATCTGTAAATGTAATTTTATTTATGCTTCTCCTTCCGGGCAATCCGATCTCTTTTCATTATTGAAAAAAATGAGGGCAGAGATTTTAAGTTATACCATTCGGTACTCGGCAAAGATTCCAACTGTTCATGCAGGAACAGAAACAGATATGAATTAACAGCGCACGCTTCCTATAGCGGCACGGGTGGCCTGTAGGAGATTTTGTTGTAAATACGCGTGGCAGTCAACGTGTTAATTCAGAAGAAACAATCAAGAGGCTTAAGAGATCTATCGTAGAGTAATATCCAACACTTTATTGTTGTTGACAATCGGCGGCTACAGAAACGAGCCACGTGGATAGTTTAGTCGTATCTCCTCTTCCTAAATTGTCCATTTTTGTTTACAAGCTGAGCGACAATTGGGGTGAGTTTACTTTAACACGTGCACCCAAAGCAATAGAAACCGACTGTGCGACTACTTTCGCGTGTATCACGATTAAGTTGAATGCCCGACGATATTAATATCCTTGGCGACAATATTTCAATACGGCCGGCACGGTCACAGAACCGGACGCCCCCTCGCATTTCTACGTCACCATGGGCCACGTAATACGGCCTGTCGCTACAACTTCCCCGTGAACATGCCGTGCCGCGACGACCCGATTAGAATATTATCGCCATAACGCCGCGTACAATGGCGAATCACACGTCGCGCGTCGGCTACGCAATCTATGGTTTCGCAGTGTCACGCGCGCTCATAAATTAACGGCACACACCGCGTGCTCGATTCGGGAACGAGAACCACTGGGCGCGATACTTTGCCGCAGAATTTCTGTAGTCCACGTTCGCCGTCGCAGCGGCGATTACCGTTGCTAATTTGATACCTGCCCCGGCCTCGTTGATAACTCGCCATAGACTGCAGCTGATTATTCGCGTAATTAGCCACGCGGCTGGTTTTCAATTTTCTTCGCCCGTTTGCAGACATCGTAGCTTGTCGGGGCGTTCGAATGTACAGTAGATCTAATCGCAGAAACAATAGCGTTCTGACAATAGAACAGTTAGGTGGTTTATGTGCCAGATTAATTATTCGTTGATTTATGCAATGAACAGTGTTGTTGTAAACGGTGTTATGCTAATTGAATGACATTGTAATTCAATTAAGTAATTCTAACCTTTCAGTTATTTCAATTACTTATCGATTTGATCACAAGTATAACTGAAATACAATGTAATTCAAATACGATATATTAGGTCGAGTGATAAATAACTTCCGATGCAAATAGGTAGAATCTATTGTTAGTATCAACTCGTCTATGTCAAGGTGAATAAATAATAAATAATATAAATAGATAAGGGTTCAAAATAAATAAAATAAAGAAACAAATAGAATAAGTAAAAAAAGAAAAATAGATGTCTGATAAAAAAATGGAAATTATTTATCACTTGACCTAATAATTGAAATACAGTTCTTTAAATTACAGTCCAGAACTTTGAAGATTTAATTTTTAATAACTAATAATAACTTATAATAACATTTATTCCATGAATTAATGTCGAAACGAAAAACAAACTGTAATGTCTGGCAAAGCTAAAGGTGTTTCAAACATTTTTCTTCAAATTATTCGTGGCCTTATGGAAACGGAGTTCATTCGATCAATGTTTCGATGGAAATTTTCACAGAATCTGTATATGAAGGTAATAACAGCGTAATAAACCTTTTTGTTCAATATTTAATCCTTTACGATTTCGATATTAACGGCACATAAGCGCAACAACGGAGTATAGTATCTTTTTGTTTAGTATTATAATCCATTTCTGCGCGCATTTTATAGGATTAATCGCACTTTATATAACTGCGACAAAATATTCTGAAATTTTGGTATCAAAGGAATTATTCAGAGGGATGTATAATAAACTGCAGCTTAAACGTGTGTGCGTCTTCAAAAAGGATTTTCCAACACAGCCCACAAAATAAACGAAATTTGTATGCAAGTAATTTCCCGAAAAAATTGCATGGAAGTCACGCTGCTCTGCCGCTTCCATTTTCAGAAATTCGTTCTACGATCGAAATCATGCGATACTTGTGTTGCCGAACGATCCAATAAGGACGTTATCACTGATATATGAATCTAGGGACTGCGCTGCGATCATGGACATATCGCGAAACGAATCGAAACTGTTACACTTGCATGAGGTTCAATTCTGTAGAAGCATATTTTTGAAAAAGAAATTGGGAAACGATCGTGCAAGGTTTCAAAATATATTATAAATATCTCATAGTTAATATTTATATTTTTCTATGAAGTATGTGCAATACGTGCAGAAACCTCATCAAAATTAAATTAAATTTATGAATCACAATCAACGAACACCACTATTAACACCACTATTATTATATATAATATATATATTTCTAATTAATATATTATTTATTTATATTATTATATTATATATATATATATTTCTCGCTTGAGACCCTATTTTATTCTAATTTAATAAAGAAGTCTAGGACACTCGACAGTTATGTTCCAATTTCTTATTTTTGTGTTATTTCACCATTATGAAAGAAAAATATGACGTATCATATAATAGTTCGATAATATAAATAAATAATATATTAATTAGAAATATATATTATTATTTATATTATTATATATTATATATATATATATTTCTAATTAATATATTATTTATTTATATTATTATATTATATATATATATATATATATATATATATATAAATACATTAACTTCTGAATATCCAAAGTAAACCAATTCTTCCAATTGGCACGTATCGATACGTAATCTATTTCGAATCAAAACATTATTTTCCAATAAATAATAATAATATTCGAATCGAAACCTTTCAGCTTTGTGGATCACCATTTTACCTACATGTGGACTTTCATTGTTTGTCAATTGTGGTCTTGCCTTAGTTCCGGTAGCAGAAAAGGTGAATGAAAAATTGTATTAGTGGCAATTGCTCGAACGTCTGCTTTACTGTGCCGGAAAAGCGTTGCTTCCGATCACGAGACGATCGATTGGAAAATACATATAAGCACAACCAAAGTGTCCTGTTAAGGACATAAATAGCGTCCGGCGAACCTTCCTCTTGATTATCGGAGTCCTATTAATTAACAGTGAGCGAATATCGCCGGGCGACTAAAACGAGAATTGTAGAGCAGTATTAAAGATTCTTAACCCGCCTGGGCTCCATATTTATGAACATTATTAATATCGATTTCTCATGAATCAACCGATTTCGTCTCCAGATAACGGCGCGCACCGTAATTTTTATAGACGGTGTTCCGCTGTAAATTTCCCGCTCGATATCAATTTTAGCAAAGAAGTACCGTGTAGAACCGTCGGCTGAAAGGTGTGAATGTTTATGGTTCGCTTGCTCGCACTCGTGAACGGTGTCGATATCGTTTTAATTATTTATTTTATTTAGCTTTGAAAATTTTATGTGGACACGCCGGGTTATACTGCTTCTTTATTGATTTAAAGAGGTGTTCTCGTTCAAGCCATCGATTTAAAATGATTTACGACATGATATTACAGCATGTCATTTTTAATGATTGCCATAGTTTAGGTTGTTGTATACGTCCGGAAGAAAAAAATCGAAAGTACTATTAATCCACAAATGAAGGAGTAAGAACGTAATTTTGATAAATATTGTTTACAGTTTGAGAAATTCTTTCGTGTCAAATTTTTCAGTTGATAAGGTAATATCTTATTTGCATGTTGTCTTGATAAATAATATATTTTCAATAACATAATAGACATATACAGAGTGTCCCAAAATTATTATATAAGCGAGAAATGATCATTTCGATAGTGCAGTTTCTAATCTAATTGTTAACTTCACAATATAGATAAAAGGCTACTTTCTATGTATTCGCAATTTAAAGAAGAGTAATCGAGAATTACGATTCGTTAAAAATTTAACTCGCTGCAAAATGTAAGATCCGATGCAGAACTAATGTGCATACAATTCATGATACAAATTATTCTGTAAGGAAACTAACAACGATTACCATGCATTAATGATTAACAGCGGAAAACAAATACAAATTAGATCAAAAGTGTACTGTGGTAAGATCAATACATAAATAAAAGAGATTAAGACCATAGCGTACAATGGGGCCGAAGTAACTACTTCGATCAATTTTAACTTTAATTTTAATTTTAGTTAGTATAGAATAAGGACTACGATAAGTTAGGTTAAGATAAATTTGTTACACGATTGTAACCCCGAGAGGTAATAAGTAAATATAAATTTTAACTTTTCAGGTTCGATTTCTTTAATCGAACGACTTCGAAACGACTGTAGATCTTCTTAAAGTTGTGATTTAGCAGTCAAAGTATTAATTTCAACTGACGGGAAATATATTTTTAAATAAAGTGTGCGCTTTGACGAATTACTTAATAAGTTAAATATCTTAACTAGCTTAGCTAAAGTAAACTCGAGTAGGAAGCGCACTTCCCAACGTTATTCCCGAAGCAACCAACCATTTCGAAGCTGTCTTTGGAAGCGGAGAATTCACCCTCCAATATACAGGGTGTCCCATAAGTATGTTATCATCCGGAATGGGGTGATCCCTGAAGTTATTTGAAGTAACTTTTTCCTTAGCGAAAATGCAATTCGCGACTATGTTTACGAGTTATTAACGCAAAATACTGACCAATGAGAGGCGAAATCAGCTGACACGAGGCAGCCGAGCTAACGAGCGGACGAAGGCTAGTTCTATTGATTGGGCTCGGCCGTCTTACGCCAGCCGATCTCGCCTCTCATTGGTCAGTGTTTTTCGTTGATAACTTGTGAACAAATAAAAAAAATTAACTTGGCCTTGAAATCTCGGCCACCACTACAGCCACGCAAAAACTATTGAAACCACATAATCTATCCCTTCAGACAACAAATTTTCTCGGAACATTTTTTTGATAAGTGTCTCATGATATATTTCACTGTTCTCACTTAAACGTCACACACTGTATAACACTCCGTGACAACACTGTGATAACAGAAACTCCGTTATAGGTACTTGACGCAGTATCTAGGACAAAGGCAGTCGAATGCAAATTTAAACAGAATTTTCGGCAGCACTTCCCTACAAAATGATCCCCACGTTATCTGTAATGATGATGCAACCTCGAAGTTCATACATCAATGATAACATTCTTACTGCTTGAACGGACAACATCGCGGACGTTGAATAAAGTATCGCACTGTTAAAGTGGCTCTCGATATACCCAGTTCTGTTGGCAATAAATTAGCGTCGCCAGCTCGCGCTCTCGTCGATAAAACAACGTGTTTCGCGGTTTGATTTGTACAATATGCGTTCACTGGATCATTGGGGACTTTGCTTTTATTTTGGACTTTATGGTCGTAGAAATTCTTTTTCATTATTCTGTTACCCGAATTGGTCGGTTTTTCAATATTTCCTATCTATTTTAATTTTAGTAGAATTTCGGATTTCGAGGAAATGTTCCAAATTTCAACATCTGCAGCAATGGATTTTTCAAATTTTTATGAAGAGTAAAGATGAAAATGTTGTAGAAAGAGATATTTAGTATGTTCTCTTTAGGAATTCACCATCTTTTCTTTAGATGATTGTTATTTAGTAATTTTCTAAATAATCATAAATATTAGTGCTTATATATTGAAGCATAATTAATTGACAGACAGATTTTTAAGGTTAGAATGTTTACGATCGTATTAAGACATTTACAATATGCTAAATGCAGGACATAGAAGCACAGTCAGATATCTAATTGTGTATTTTATAGTCCGCGAATATTGCCTACGGTCGAAATAATTCGACTGCGGATTTTATACATTTATGACAAAAGTGAGGAGATCAAATACGAAACATGTAAACGGTTTGAAAATATTACTGTACTAATATGTAGAGTGTGAGACAAAATTATACGTGCACTTGAAATATATAAATAAAAATAAGAATATTTTCTCTATTATTAATTATATTCGAACATATGTAGCTGTATGTTACACATAACACTTGTAGCAACGAATGAAGAACAAACAGAGGCAACAACATCACTTGGTAACGTGAAATGAACTCAAATTCACAGAATCATAAGAAATTGCCGGGATAAAAGTACTCGTACAGTATCATTTATGTTGATGAACACAACAGTTACGATGGAATCAGAATATTTCGATCAATGTAAACATTAAAATTAGTATACATGCCTCTTTTCATTAGCTCCAGTCGTGGCGAGTACATGCTATCACTATATATTTGCAATATCGGGAGAAAACGCAATGGATCATCGTTGTGTAAGAATCGACATTTCTGCGGTGTTTATGTTTACGTTACGTTTTAAGGACGAGGAGAGAATGAGTTGTCGGTCGATCGGGATAGCTTAATTGATCAAAGCAGTCGCCCTTTAACCTTTAGACGGCAGAGTCTGATGTGTACTGTACAGAGTCTGATACTGTATATTCTGTCTGCATATACAGGGTGTCCCAAAAATGTCTCGCAATCCGAAAGTGGCGGGTTCCTCAGGCCATTTGAAGCAACTTTTTCCTTTACAAAAATTTTCTCCGAGGCACCGTTAACGAGTTATTAACGAAAAACAGTGACCAATGAGAGGCGAGATCAGCTGCCCCGAGGTGGCCGAGCCAACGGCGCCAGCGGTCGAGCGGTCGAATCCCAGCTCAGCTGGCGTGAGTCGGCCGAGCCAACAGCGCCAGCGGTCGAGCGGTCGAATCCCAGCTCAGCTGGCGCGAGGCGGCCGAGCCAGCGGCGCCAGCGGTCGAATCCCAGCTCAGCTGGCGCGAGGCGACCGAGTCAACGAGCGGAACTGGGCTTCGCGCGCTGGTTGGCTGGGCCGCCTCGCGTCAGCCGTACTCGATTCTTATTGGTCACTGTTTTTCGTTAAAAGGTTAATCGAAAAATCCAGGTTCGAATCCTGGTTCCGATCTATGTATATCTGATCGGGGTCTACTCTCTCTTTCCCCTACAGTTAGAAGGAAGAGAAATTATTATACGATTCTACAAAGAGGGTAAATCATGTAGAAATATAACAGAAATACTAAAAAGTAGAGTCGATTAACTGTGCAGAGTATAATAAATAAATTTGAAGAAGAGAAAGGGAACAACGCTGACGTGGAATAAAAAGGAAGAGATGTTGTAATGTACAGCTATAACAATATGTTTAAATATAATTAATAATATAGAATTACAATTAATTACAATTATAATTATAAGTAATTGTTGCAATTGAAAATAGTCTTGTAATTAGGGCAGTATTTTGCCTAAAGATCCATAGTATAGTAATAATGTATTAATCTAATATCGTACACTATAGTTATACTATACTTATATAATAAATTCACAATTTTCTTTAGGTGCATATTTTTCGTTCAAAAGATAAAATAAGATCTAATAAAAATATTCTATGTACAACACTAATTTATTTAGGTCGATATAATATTTATTATAGGGATAGATCATTTGACTAAACAATCGCTTTTTACAGCTTGTAGCTAAAGGAGCAGGGAAATAGTCTGTTTCATCTGCTTTTAGAACACAATTTACAAACGTTCCATTGAGTTTTAATGCGTTGCGCAGCCATGTTGTGTAGCGAATACGGACTTAAAGTCCTGCGGATTTTCCTAAAATGGTGGTCCAGTTCGCTGGCAGCATCCGCAAGCAGCTAGAATTTTTAGAGAAGTTTTACTCGCTTTTCGCAAGCGTTTCGTATGGTAATGTGTTTTGGAGACCGGCAAGCGGTTTCCTCCTTTGCCCTCAACGACAGATTTATACATAATTAATGGAGAGATTAGCATTGGTTAACGCCGGAAGCTGATGGTTTACTAATTATTTTGTAGATGCTAGAATTTTCGTGCACCATTTGCTGCGTTTTTAGAATTGACTCAGAATTAACTTCGCCAACTATCAAAAGTGTCATAATGCGACGTACTGGCCAATCCCAAATTTCGAAAGATGGTCTGTTCTGTTTTGTATATTACAGTAAAATCATTTTAAAGGATAGCTTGTATTGTATATATCTCTAAAAACAATTGCGTAAACATTGGCAAAGGTAGAAGATAATCTGTGCTACTTTGTACATATAACAATAAAATAATTATAAAGAATAATACGAAATATCAGAAAATGCATCAAATTAAGTTAGACAGGAAATAGGTATTGTTATACTGTGTACATCAGACTAAAATAATTTTGTAGAACAGTTCCCGTGGTACTTCCTAATAAAATAATTTTATAAACCTATTTAGAGATAAAAGAAGATTTTACTATTTTGGTACGTAATCTTCTTATGGCGCATATTTTAATTGCAAAATAAAATTTTAATATTAATTAACCTTCTCAAACAATCTAAATAAATGTTATAGAATTTTTATTAGAGGCCATTGTCTTTTACAAGTGATTGCTTCTAGAAAAATTTACAATTTGTATAATTGTTATTTACTGCGTGTATCGATGTATTTAATGGCGATATTTTCGGTAGAAACGATTACTGAGCAGAATTTTCAGGAGTGGTAGACCTGAAAATATTACGTTATTGATCCGGCAGACTCGAGCAGCAGAAACATTCCCATCCGAAGTCATTGACCAGACAAAAGTTTTGCCTCGACGTGTAGGTTAGACGTTTCGCAGTCCATTCATAAAAGTTTGATCATATCACAACAATGGAAATCTCACAGAAATATAGAAAAGTACGAAACTATCAAAGTAATGCAAGATCGTGCCAAAGAAAGTAATTAAAATGTTTTATTCGAGGTTACGAATAGGTATTCATGAATATTTATCTACATTAAGGATTTCGTTAAATTTCCTTGATTATTTTTTCTCATTTTTGTTCGTGATTATCAACGATCTTGTGATTTTAATAACAATCTAGTTCCGACTATTTTAACCAAAATGAGTTGACATTGTTGCTAGTGATACAATCGATAATCTATTTTTTAATCTCACGATAAATAAATATTCTATTTTTACAGAGTGTGTAAGATGATATCGTAGAAATATTATACTATATTATTAAACTGTGAATTGATGCAATTTCATGCTATAAACGAATTTAACGAAGTTGAGACTAAATGAAATTTTCTTTTCTTCCTGAATGCCAGCAGTGATTTAAAACGTTTAATACAATTTAATTAACATTTTATTTTACACTTACTTGAAAATTTTATACGCTGGTAACGCATGAGGTTTCGCAATCTCCTTATTGACCTCATGGGAAAACCACTTGCGGAAAGCGAGGATGTCCAAAAACGTACTTTAAAACTGGTAAAGATGTTACGAATGTCTCTTTCCTTTCAATTTATGATTTCAGATACAATATGGAACCTCTATCCAGCTTAGATTGCTACTAAAACTTTCGAGTAACTTTTCCGACAAAATAAGAAGCTAGTGGAATATAATCTTAGTAACCGCATTATTAGTTCACAGACTTCGTAAAACTCGAAGTATGAAACCTGTTAGAAAAGTTTGCTGTGTGTGAAAGGAAAAAATGATTACCGCCTATAATGCTTTCACGCAAAACTCGTTTTTCCTTTTATAACGTAACGAGGGCATCGATGTTACACATGCATAAAATTGCACGTTTCACACCACTGCATTGCTGATCAACAGTTACGTTTATTTCCATCCTCATTTATTCATTATCGTTCTTTTGGATTACATTAGATAATTACATCGTGTTAGCTTTAACGGGCATATTTACATTATGTAACACCTTTCTTATATTAACATTATATCTTATTAATATGACCAATATAGTTGCATGTGGACTCATCAAATTGCATTTTTTTTATAAATCTATACATTTCTGTTCCTTTTTCAATACAGTATAAATTATACTCGTCACGCCGTGCGATGCATCAACACGTTATCGCAACCAGTCCAACCAAAGGCGGCGGAGGAATATGTAGAGACCAGTAAAACTCTAGAACTGGCGTATATACCGAAAGGATTTCATGTGTCGGAAATGATCGATGGTTGCGTTACGCCAATGCGGCTGTATTTGTATATAAAACCGATGCAAATGAAGCGGAAACAGCGCCCCATTATAAAATGACACTCACATTTTCGATTTTATGTCGAACGACACATTTATTCCGACTTTAACACAAACTTAAAATATTATTAGAGCTCGTATAAAGCCAACGAAAAACCGTATGCACAGTTACAAAATTATTCCATAATAAATTGAACTGTATAAATTATTAATTGTTAACTAATTTTAGATGCTTGCGACGCCGCGCTCATTGTCACGAGTTAAATTGTAAAACAGTATGCATGGCATTCACTTTTTAACTGGGCGAAGGATGCAACAAAGGATAATGCAATTAGGTACACGGCAGAATCATAATTCTTTGACACAATCGCTTTGACACGAGACTGTTTCATTATTCTGCCATTCCAGAACTTGTCTGACGTTTTAATTCAAAATTCTTAATTCTATTGAAAAATGTTTCAGACTAAAGTTGAATCTCGCGTAAAACATTATTCGATATAATCAGCATTTCTATAAGTGGTTAACTAGACGTGTTTATCATGTTAGTCGAACCAGTGAAATTAAGCTATTAACTGCATAATACATAGACTGGTGTATTTAAAACATTGTATTTAAAACGATTCTGTTAAAAAAAAGATCATATCTTTTATACGCTCCAACCAGTAGAAAACTACTTACTCCAATATAATAATTCAACTTTGCTTTGAAACATCTTTCGATAGAATTAACATGTTCAAAAATGCTTTAGCTTCAGTCTTAGATGACACACCCTATATAAACACTGTTCCAAAATTATATGAAATTTAATATCGTAACATCTTTCGTTAGTCTAAAATGATATGAATTCCCACATACCTATCTGGTGTACCTCTTTCTTTGTCAAACAGTGTTACTCAGACAATAGCATAAAAACAGGTAGTCATGCAAATTAAGAAGGTCCCGCGATATTAAATGGACATCGTGTCGCGGTGCATTGAAATTTGTTTGTTGCGCATGTTACAAGATTGAAGAGTGCACATGTCTCTGTGTAGTAGGATTATAACTTGACTTTTGTAAAGCCACTGTCACAGAAGTTGTCTCGAGTACATTACGGCTAAGCGGGTTCACATCAGAAACTGTGAATTAAAAATTCACGTGATAATAGGTGGTCACGTGAAAAATTACAGGAGACCAGCCGTTTATTTGACAAGCATAAACGCGTATTAATTATGCGTAAATATTACCCAATTTTTTCGTGTATATTTCGTCTGAATAACTTGCACGAATGTTTATTCGTAAATATTGAAACGTAAAAATGCTGCTTAAATAATTTATCCGTCTCACACAGATGTTCTACATTAATATTTAAAAAATGTTGAACATTGAAAGGTATTAAAGGCAAAAATAAATCCTGTCAACGGTATATATCAATACTCATTTTTAAATATATCTAAAAATCTGGAACGTTTTAACCATGTATTCTGCTGTTTCTGAATGTTAAATAAATCCAGTACGATTTTAAAGTAATTGCAAATAGAAATTTCTATCACAAAAAAAACGAATATTGGAAACATTACGTATGGTTTCATTCTTTTCTGCAATATTCGTTGAAGATAAATGTGACGATAAGATGACGGAGCCGATAAAAATCAAATGCTATTCGAACGGATAATTTCGTACCGTGGACGATAATTATCATAATGATATTTCCGATAAAGAACGGATTTACTCGTCTGTGCCTTGTTTTAACAATCGAAGAAGCAATAATGATTTTACTCAATGAGTATTCTTCAGTGTAATACCATCTTCATTTTTCATACACTTGTGGGTTTGTAGGTCAAAGATCGCAATATCAATGCGAAATCGGTTTATCGAATAGATTATTAGTTAGATCGATATTATCGAAGGACAACTTACTGACAGATCTGTGTCCTGGAGATATATACGGTAAAAAATTGTACCATAACCATAATAATTTCTAATAGTTTAAGAGCTCCTAAACTCGTGAATAATCAATTCTTTCGAAATGCGAATGCAATTAAAATGCTGTATTGATTAAACTGAACATTTGTATTAACATATCCATGACAACAGTTTATGAAACTACTTAATAGATTTAATTGAATGATTAACAATATCAATATCATTTTCGCAGTGTCTGAAACACTGTTCACGTAGAATCTTTTCATAATACAGTAGAGACTCTCTTATCCGAACATTTATTTTTACAATATTCTGGTATCCAAACACTCCATTATCTAATCATTGTATAAGAGAGTCGGATAAAAGAGTCTCCAACGTACTATATTCTCGTTTTCCATTTAATCTGCCGAAGTCTCAAACAAGACTTTTCCTTAATGTAGCTTTTTCTATCGAAGTTAGCATAACCCTTTAACAATGATAATTCTCCTTAATGGAAATGTAAAAGCATGTTAATGGCATCTCGCACCTTTCCAATGGTACCAAGTAAAAGTAGAATGGTCTTTTAGTTTCAGTTTATGTTCGAAGCAAAAGTGTCTCTTTCGTGCCAGCTCTCTCCTACCCATACAATTTTATGTGAAATTCTAGTTAACGCGTTGGTTGCCGCGACCGCCACACATGGGCGGCACTAATTTTTAATCAGCTTCCAAAATTCATTTTTATTGTAATACATACGAACAAACTGAATTTTACTACGATCTTTTGAAAAGAGTTCAAATACTGTCCACTATGATCAATTCTAATTTTTTAGTTTCAGTTTCATCAATTAAATTACTTGGATTTTGTGTGAATTTTAGTTAACATTTATTAAGAATTTAGTTAAACAGTAATTATTTCCGATATTATATCATTTGATATATAAATTATTCGCTTAGATTTGCAAATGAATTTTTACATTAATTTATTATTACTTCTCAATTTGATTAAGATTCGCGAAAAGTGAGAATGCTGCAAACGTAATTGGTACGATACAATTTAATATTTTAATTTCAATTTGATTAAATAAAATATCTTAGTTGTATGAAATTTTTGAAGTTGTGTCGTGGCAGTTAAAGAGTTAAATCGTTATCTACTATTTCACGGAAAACTGAAATTCATGTTGCTGGTAATAATAACAATATGACTCGTGACTCGTCGTCTCAGATTGAACGAGAAGTAATGCTAACTGCAGCAATGTCGGGAGAATAATCCGGACTCGTTCACATACACGCTAGAGGCTTCTAGAAAAAGTGAACGATCAGACAAAGGTGTTTAAGACCTCGGGTACTCGTTGCACTCTTGGGTCGAAGAGACGAAATAGAAAACGTCGATGCAGAAGAGTCGGCTGAGAGTTCGCAAGAACCAAATCAATGACAACCCCGCGAGTTTAGATAAGCGATTAAAGCGATAGCATAGCTCGCACATCGATCATTTAAGCAGAACAGATACGTGTGTCATATACGGGAGAGGGGGAGGGGGTGTCGTTACGGACACGCAGCAGATGCGCTTAACGATCCGCGTGCATCGAGTGCATCACGTTATTGACCTCTAAACTAAAATACGAAAGACACGGTGTCGCTTTGTTCCGGTAGCAGGTGAGCCTTCTGTGGCGGCGTAAAAGTTCCGCTAATGCGAGCACAGGCTCGCGTAATTTACTTTAGACATTGCTTCGAACACGTTTATTAGGGAGAACTTTGAGTAGACACGATGTGAAGGAACAACTGCCACTCTTCGCGCAGATGGGCTTCATATTCTGGTAACTGGTCTAGTATAACATAAGCGAAGCAGTGAATCAGAAACTGTTTGGTTTACTAAACTTTGGAAAGAAGATTCCCTGTCACGCCAATCGACAAGTTCGTGAAAAGTTATTCTATGCAAGTTAGGGTGATTTGACCAATGAATTAACATATTGCATAATCTCGGTTTTCGCTGATGATATGAAGATTCATGGTGTTGTCCGGAGTGTTTGCCGATGCTTTATCGATTCAACAGGACCTTGATTGACCATATTTTTGGTACCCCAATACAACAGACTTTATTTAAATATTTATAAATAGCAAGCGATAAGTTTCACTCGTAAATCGACGTTTATCACTTATCCTTACTGAATTCGGAACATTCCTCTATCCTCCGTTGACAAAATGTATGATCTGTACATTTGTTTTCCCAGCAATTTATCTTTTCAAATGCACTGTTCACATGTGACGTATTTTTTACAAAACCATATAACTATTTTAAGAAACGCTAAAATTGTGTTCAGAGATGTACGAATTTAGTAATAAAGCAGCTCGCGTTCGATAACATCATTCACGGGATTGTATAACGATTCGTGAACAATCGTTTTAGCAAACATGCAGTTGGAGTGTTCATCCACTGGACAAATCATCCCAGGTGTATTTGAAATTGCTCCACTTATTATCGATCTTTGCATTAATTAAAGGCGTGTGTGTATGTATTTGGACCAAATTAAAGGAGGCTGAAGCATGGAAATCAATGCAAAATTTCTAATTGCATGAGGGCTCAATGTGATGTTAACATACCGTTCAGAAACAACCGTCTAACTAAACCATTTTCTAATATCTGAACTTCAAAAAATTGAAACATAAATGTTCAAGTAATATTTACATATGTACATATCCAAAGAAAATCAGGATCTTTCGCTCACTAAATACATTTCTATATACCAGAAACAGAAATTCGGTGCAGTTTTGTGATTTTTCAACGGCAGAACAAAAAGTGAATTTTAATGATGACTTGAACGTGAGTTCTCGGGTACCATAATTGACACTAGGCTGAACAAGTTCGTCCTCGCTCTTGTATGTCGAACGTACTGAGGGAGAGTAGCTGTTGAAGTCTGAGACACCGAGTATGTAGCAATCTATAGCCTGGTCACCGGATTAATTAGCGTCCCTTTAAAAAAATGGTAGTTAAGAGACAAGTGTCCTGAAACATGAGACGCGTAACTCTCTATCTCCTCTAATTGGATCCTAGTTTAAGTATACACGAGGAACCTTTTGAGGGCATGTCACCCTCTTTGAAGGAGGCGAGAGGAGCGAAACAGAGGCTAAATGGAGAGAGTCGCATTTCCTCCTTCAAGATCCTCGGATGCGATAAGCTCGCGAGCGTAGCACCTGAGAGTCTCCGGAGAAATGTATGATTATAGTCGACTTAAGTAGAGCGAATTTATCGCTGAAATAATGTACGCCTTGTCCTGGAAATATTTCAAGACGCGCTCGCTCGATGGGTCACAGACTTGTCGCTAAAAGACAGGATTCTACGAAAAAGAATCGCTTGAGACGAAACACTTTGAAATTAGATAAGGCACACAGCGAGAACAAACACGGGTTATTTAGTCAGAAATATAACAACGCTTCGAAATAATAATCTCTGTTTCATACTTTCTTTCGAAGTGTTGAGCTGTCAGAAAGCTGCATTGTCTTCGGATCTTTTCTGTTACTATACGATTGACGATGCTTCGAATTATTCACAGCTTCGTTTATGAATTTATTAAAAGTACTTCTTATGGACAATATAATTAATAATAAATACTAATAAAAACTCGGACGTAATTATTCGCGAAATAATAAATAACGCTTTAAATAATATATAAAATGACAGAACATTGGAGATAATTAGTGTTTCAACAAAATTTGGTAAACAATTGTATTGATAGAGATATTATGAAAGAAAAATTGTTAGTTTCGAAAGTATAGTAATTTGATTTGGTAAAATGTCAAATTCAGACTGGTACAACTACAGTCTCTCTCACCTAATTTTGCAATAAAAAAGAAATTTTGAGAAACTTGAGTTAAGGTACGAGAAAGTAGGGAACTCTCCCTTTAAAAACGGCGCAGGCAGAGTATTTTGAGATTTTTAAATATGAAGTTCTGAGCGCTTAACTATTGATTGTTTCCGGTAAAAATGTGATGTATTTTTTGTGGAGCAGCTTAGAATTATATTTTAATAAATTTATTATTCTGTCTGACTTAATGGTCATCTTAATCAATATCCATTTTATTCGATAATAAATAATGTTTATTTTCCGTAGTAACGGGATTATTATCGAAATTATAGTCACCATAATCGTAATTTCGTAAAAATTTAGAAATAGTTATATAATAATCTGAATAGCAACAATACTATGCAACGAGAAACTGTTTCATCTTACATACGTTTCACTAAATTGTTTGGATTCACGTTTAAATAATCCTAAATCCTTCATCACGCTCTGTTTAATCCTCCGCGATCCGAATCCCTTTATACGCGTCACGTTTCAGAACTGCAATTACATTCCTGCTGCAAAGCTTCGGCACGATATCAGCCAAGAAAAATAAGTGAAATATCCTTGGACACGAGAACGAATCGTTTTATTCCGCAGATTCGATTCCATGAATATTTTACAAATCTCGTTTTTACGACTACCGAATACCGATTCGGAATTTATATTTTACGTCGTCAGAGAAATCCCATGATATTTTTTTATTTCTCGCCACGAATATCGTGTACATGGGTAATACGCAATAAAAATCGAATCTTTTTCCGACTTTCGAAAGTCAACGGGTAGAAATCGTTTAACAAGGTTTGATACGAATTTTTTACTTTAATAGAATGGGAAACAAGTTAAATGTGGGGGTGAGGTGCTGTGAAAGGGATAAATATAGAAAGGGACATTTTAAATATCCTGAAAACCTCTTTGTTAGAGCGATTTTGTTGTTGTCTTGTACCAACATTCATGCGTATGCATTTTCACTCAATTACAAATCATTGTTATATAAATCAGTAATATGCGATTGAATTTTCGACGATTGAATATTATTGGTACGTTCTCGAAACGTTTCTCAACTTATTGTTAGTGTTGATGAATTTCATTTCTTTCTTCAATTACTTCTTTATCTCAATAAGCATTTCTTGAAGAACAATGTTAGCTAAAATATGTTGTAGTTATACACTTATTGAATAATCGATGTACGCTTTTATGTAATCGATGTACCGTTCCGTCGTATCTAAATTTTTATCTACACATCGTCTTGTTCGAGTTTATCCACACCTCGTTTCATGTATCATATATTTATACTATTTATGTTTTTCAATGTATTACAATAGATATATTTAATTATATTGCACTAATTCTGTCAAACAATAATATGCACTGTTCGTTGTCTTTCCTCTAATATCATTCTAATTATATGTTAGGTCTCCAATTTATATGTTACATTTATAAAAGGGACGCATCAAATCGTTATAACTGGAACATTCCTTTCATAACTGTCTTTTTAATATTTAATATTACTACATAGCAACAGAAAAAATTATGCTAATATTATTACCTTATATTAAACTCTCTGTTAATATAACCAATTTATGAAGAGATAAAATTTTCACTGTTTTATACTAGTTGTATTTAATTATACTGCGCTAATTCCGTCAAACAATAATATGCACTGTTCGTTGTCTTTCCTTTAATATCATTCTAATTATTGATTAAGTCTCCAATTTATATGATAAATTTGTCAAAGGGACAGATCGAATTGTTATAACTGAAACATTCCTTTCATAACTGCCTTTTTAATATTTAATATTTCTACACAGCAACTGAAGAAATTATGCTAATATTATTATCTTTTATTAAACTCTCTGTTATTATAACCAATTTATGAAGAGATAAAACACACTTTAAAAAAGAACACTAGAAAAATATGATTTATAAATGTAGAAGCTGGTAAATGGTACCGCGGATATTCATAGTCAGACAGTAGAAACTGTTAATAGTACCAAATTGTAGTAGAATAACCTTTTATTTTTTTTATATCGTATTCGAAATAAAAGCATTCCCTTCATGCCTCCATTGTTCTACAATTATTGAATACTATGTTTTCCAATAAAATCAACTTTTGAAAGAATGCAGTATTTTTTCAAACAGTCTGTTGGATCAGTTTTTGTCAGAAACGAATCAGTTTCTCATGGATTTTAAATAGATATTCCTTGTTTCATCAATAATAATCACGGTAACATCAGTTTCTAAACTACAGTGCTGTAACGAATACTGTACGTGGACGTTTTGTTTAACACGTTGAATGCCATGGGGGTCACCGGTGACCGGCACTTAACTTGGCGGTGACGCCATGGGGGCCACCAGTGACCGGCGCGCCCAAATTGAAAGGAATATCTAAAATTTTGTATTATTAGCATCGTCAATTCAAACAGTGACCCCTGTCGCAATTAACATGTCAAACATGGTTATACACTGTAACTTATCTATTGCAGATAATATTTCAACATTATATGTATCACATAAAAGAAAATTCATCGTGGCGCCGCGGACAATTTCTGTAAAACCGGCGTGGCATTCAACGTGTTAATATGATAATCTCCAAGTTACAACATGAAAGTGCATAGAACCATTCATGGGCGCAGACGTAGAATAGACGTCGATGCGAGGAAAGTAACAAAAGTTTATCGGCGGAACAAGACGATCCGTCGCTCAAGAATATCGGAAAGTTACATGTTTCATGGATCGAATTCTTTATGTTCGCTCCATCGTGCTGAGAGATGCGCGGGCAAAGCTGGAAGCGTTACAGCGAGAAAAGAACTTGTATTTTGTTGAGGAATTTGTGAGCACACTCAAGAAGCATGTCTGAATGCATCCAATAAGGATTCAAATCCTCAGCAGCCGCAGTTTTTCTATATAATTCGTTGCAACGAATCGTTCGTGTGTGTGTGTGTGCAATTTTTAAGAAACTCGGGGATTCTAAAACCTTTATCCGCAAAAGCCTGAATTTAATTTCTTGAAATAAAATGCGTTCTTAATTTTTCATAGTCAGTTGATCTAACAGATATTGTTTTCAAAGCTCCAGTTTTATGCTTGGGAAATACGCGTGGACTGCTCAGTGATGTAAGAGGATGTTCCTGTATAAGCATTTATTAGCATTTATTAACATATTAGCATTTCTTCAATGGAACGAGACAATTTTCGTTTGTTGCATGTTTTACCATGAGGAAGATAATAACACCGATTGTATTAACTGCATTGAAATAGTAGTTGTCTTCTTGCTTATTAAATGACACTTTTGCATTACGCTTTATTAAACGTATTGCACGAACCTTTTGTAACCTAACATTTCAATACAATCTCAAACGAACTGTTGAATTGTTTGATCTTCGTTGAATAATCGTTTGAGTACGAACAACCAAAAATTGTAATATACAAAACTGTTTATTATCTGCACCGCAGTTCAACAATATTTATTCGTTGTTTCACTTTATTGTTTCAGCAAAAAAAATACGGATGGATAATTGATCTTTTTCATACAAGAACTGAATTCGCGTACCAAGAGGGAATTGCTAAAACAGCAATTATAAATCACTGTATTCTGTAAACAATGTTTGTTTGAAATTGCTCAATAGATAGGAAAACGTACAAACACACGGCTAAATATTTTAGCTGCGATCAAATATATTATAATCAACATTTAAAGGCTTAAACCGACTGGATACGATTTAACATCTCGTACTGTACACGAAATTGCACATTAAAATGCGTGAAAACGTTTCAGCGTTCCAAATAATGCTGGTGCGTTGTGAAGCACAAATATCTTTTCATAAATATTCGAATAATTAACGCGGCGATAATACCGGGCTATAGTGAAAAATTCGCGAGTTAATGCTAGTTCTAGTTAAAAGCAGCGATCACCAAATAGTAGAGTATGGTTACTCTGCTTAACGCGGAATTATTCAAGCATTAACCGACTTTCGTGTCGGCTTGATTCAGAATTTCGATTCATCAGAACGGGGAGGAACGATTACGCATTAAAATTACCATTCATCGGTTCTCAATAGGATACGCGAGGGCTCTCACAGATTTGCTTTCGGAATACCGTAGGCACAGCTACGTATTTTCCGCAAGAATTCACCTGATAGGTTAGAAAGGATCGTCTCGGGAATTAGCTGCGAGCATATATCTCTCTAAAAGCTCTCGAGTGCCGTAGGACACTGTTGTTGAGCACCTACAAGGAGAAAATGCATTTCACCGTTCCCTCGCGCCATTGTATTTTCCTTTTGTATTGTTCCGTATCGTGTTGTCTTTTTCCATAGCTGCCACTCGCATAAGTAACGATCACCAGTCGTAGTTCTTGTTTATTTTAATACCGAATACTGGGTTAACTATGAATATGCACTTCCATGGAGCTGTGGAAGGCGACGGGCCACCAGGTAGCAAAGTCCCTGACATTTATTCTAGCCACGGTGTCATTTAATATTCTGAAAATATACAGACAGTCCACGAAGCGTTTGATCAAATATTATCAGCATAGATGGCCGCAGTTCCCCCGCGCGAATGAAAGTTTGCGAACGAGGAGCCAGCCCTTTGAAACTTTCTGTCTGTTATATTTTGAAATCGAGGCACTTTGAATTACAGATTGCAATGAAGAATGCCGGCAGTTTGTCGCCCCGTGATACTTTATTGCTTCTTCATGAATGCTAATTCTCGGTGATGATATTGAATGATCACGCAACTGCATGCATAACGGTACGGCATTGTTTAGTTTTTGTTGTGAGTAGATTGTGGATTTTATGCATTCGTGATGTGAGAACGTATAAGTAGAATACGAAACTGAACAATTTTTAAACATCGATTCATTATTCTGAATCTGTTTAAAAATGAAATTATTTTCTTCGGAACTACGGCTGGTTGTAATTGAGGTGAAACATTTTCACCTTGCATAAAGATCTGCATTCTAATTATGAATCTTATTACGAGACCTTATTACTGCAATATAAAAGTTCTAATGAAGTTTACCAACTGGTGGTCATGAGCTTTTGAGTTATTGGATAACTTCATTTTTATTTTAATTGAACGAGTGATTAATCTTGACATAACCAGCGATTCTTTCACTTTATTGTAATATAAAATTTAATGCTGACGTGCAGCATTGTTTTAAAGTTCTTTCCTTTTGTTACTGCTGTAACAAATGAACTATTACGAGAATATTATAATTCGACATATTAATCGTTCCACCAAACACTAAAAGCTGGCCGAAGATTTTGTATACTACATGATTACTATAATTCTTAAACCTATCACACCAGTCAAAATAACCGGACACACATTTTTTCTTCTAACATTGAATTATAAAGATTTTATAATTTATATTTTATATTTTTTATTGTATGTTTTATATTTTATATTTTTTATTGTATGTTTTATATTTTATATTTTTTATTGTATGTTTTATATTTTATATTTTTTATTGTATGTTTTATATTTCATTCAAAAGTCATTAAAAAACGGTATGCAATATTCTGTTTCAATTAAATCTTTCTTCGGGCAGAATCGATCAAATTGATACACACCAGATGATATCATGATGCACTCTGAAACGGAACGTATTTCATATTGTCATGTTTCAATTATATTTATTCCTTTGACAACTGCGTACATATGTATATCTTTCTATTAAAATTAAACGTTTGCAATTGTTATTTTGTTTTTAATTATTATATGATGGAATGTTAAAGTTGATTTTGTGCTTTGAAGCATTTTTGCAGTGAACTTTGCTTTTACAGTAATTTGAACTACACTGTTCTTTCTTAACAGTGCATAATAGTTTTGTGATGTAAATTGGTGTGCCGTATAATGTAATAGTAACAGATATTGATTCAGGCAACATAAAATACAATAAAACTGATTTTCTGTACCTTCATAAATTATGGTAATCAGATATAATTCTCCTACACCGAATAAAAGCGACTTGTAGCTTTCCAAATACAAATCAAATTAATAGTAATTCAGAATTAGAAAAGTGAAAAGAAAGCATACATCGATATCTCAGCGTGTTTTACGAAAATAGATCTATTTACATGACAAAATGAAATACGATACTAAACGTACGATATAAAATAACTAAAAAATCCCAATGACACGGTTCATTTTTCATAAAACTTTATTTACCAGTAACATTAGTTTTCGTTCAACGAATGCTGTGATCAAGTTTGACCTCAATAGCGGGAACGATTGGAAGTTTTAAACAAAATGTGTGAATGCATTTGAAAACCTAGAGATCGGGAAGTAAATATTATAATAACGGTGACATGACCAGATTCACAAAAAAAGAACTCCCGGCTCTATACATATCTGCCTTTTTCCTAAATACATCCGTGAAACTTCTGCCAAGTATAAAAATGTTTTACCTGCAACTTGCGAGAATTACTTTTTGTGTTGCACTGTTTATGTACTATCTTCCACAAATGGATAGTGTTAAACACTTAGATTAAACGTTGCACATTGAAACTGCATATTTAAAACTGAATGTCCACACGAAGACAGTACATTCAAAATAATTTTATGTATTTCGTGAATGTAAGAAATCCGATCTCAGTAGCAAAATTGTGAGAAATAATCCACATACAATGTTTAATACTCGTCTATACGAAACACAAACGAAAGGAAAACTGGAACTCATCATCCAAACTAACTACTTCAGGAAAACCATAAACAGCACTCTATACCGAGACGCGACAAGTATATCATTTCAAGCATCCTAATATACCACACCAAACTCATACATACGTCAACACCTACTCAACAAAGAAGAACTGGCGACTTGCAAACTATGCAAAATCCACCTGAGGGCAGAATACATCATCCTCTATCGCAGAAGATACACACGAGAGGAAAAACCACAACATAAGACCCAACTTGTAAACAAAAATGGATAACTTGGGAAGATGACATACGATTATTCGAACCTCGCAGCTCGTTTTTATAGTCGCCGATTGTCAACAACTATGCAAACGAGCCGCGAGGCTCAAATAATCGTATCTTCTTTTCCTAAAATTGTCTATTTTTGTGTACAAGCTGAGGGACAATTGGAGAGAATTTACTACATACTTTTTGTTTGTGTCTCCCGTATAGACGAGTATTAATTCATTGTATACGGATTATTTCTGACGATTTTACTTTCATATTCACAAAATACACGAGATTATTTTCAAAGTGTTTTGTCCCCGTGCACATTTAGTTTTGAAAACGCAGTTTCCATGTGCAACATTCAGTTTCAAGTTTGCAGTATCTTTTAAATACACAATATCTAGTATCGTTCACTATTGTTACGTACTTTTAGTAAAACGTGACGTTCCGAACACATAAGTTTTAAACGTTGAACGCTATCCACTCGTAGAAGATAGTCCATAAACGGAGCAACGCAAAAAGCATTTCTCACAATTTGCATGTATAACACTTTTTAGCGATGCTCAATCCTCTTTTATCTTTGCTAGAACCTAATGCAAAATTAGTCGAGCATTTTCATCGAAATTCCAGTGTGCCTGACTCGAACAATATCGATTCATCGTGAATTTTGGACACTTGGGACGATGTTTGAACGAGCCTCTGATGCGTGTAATCGTCGGTTGAGCATGTAAACAATGGCTAATGATCGACAAGTAGAAAAGACGATGTTTGTGAATGGCGCTTTAATCGGTTCGGGTTAGTTGTATCAGTCGGAAATGAACATCATAATTGCAGGTGTCTGCGGTTCTTACGGTTTACCACCATCGAGCGAATGGAGGGTAAATTCCGCGGCGTTGCGTAACGGGGATCGAATCAAGGACGTAGCTACATTTGCAATTCGCAATTTTGCTATAAGAAGGGTTCGCTGAAGCCGCCCGAAATTCTGGGTCACGCGTGTACACTGCACCTCCTTTGACCAGCGAGTCGTAAACAGACAATTTGCTGCTCGGGGATTCGAGAAAGTCCGACAGCCTATCTCGTCAGTTAATGAAAACAAATTTCAGCCGACAACTAAATAGTTTCAATTTGCATCGGTGGGGAACGGCCGCGGGTGCCCGACCGATTCTCTTTCCGTTTGACCAACGAAGCGTGTGAAACAAAAAGCTCGCACGATTTCGTTGTCCTCCTTCAAGAGTGCACTATCGAACAAAATGATCAGCAAATTGCGAGTCTTTATGCAAAATAAACGCTTCCTTTGGTTAATTGCAACAAGTAGAACTTCAATGAAAAAATGTATTTCTTCTTACAATAGTTCTAATAAGTCGAAAACAATATAATAATACACTTCGCTAAATATGGCTTTAATAATTATTTGTATTAAAAATTTCTCACAAATTTGGATCAGCTTAAAACATGTTCCCAGTGTCACTGTTCTAAATAACTTTTGTCGATATACTAGTACATGATTTTAAACAATATAATAGTGCGGAATGAAACTGCAATACTCTATGGTCCACGAAATATTGTGGGCTGAAATTTCGATGAATGGAGAGGGAGGGGCGGGTGGATTCGCTGAATATATTTATTAGTTTTTTAAAAGTTAACGAGGGATTGCTTTTTTCCGGTCAAAAATTTCGACTAATTAGTATTCTTTGTTTAAAAATCCATGAAAACAATTAGACTAAAACTTTGTGCATGTTCATTTGTTATACCTTTATTATTTCATTATTTCTGATAATCAAAAATCAAATATTCCAAATATTGCCCGAACTTTTAGCAATTAGAAAACAACTATGCAACCAGCATGTTGCTTGTGGCTCAAATAATTAAGAAATTCTTTGTGAACATACAGTAAAAATTTCAAGTAGATCGGTCCAAATATTTTTCACAGCGATACAGTCTATATTTTTGAACAAATCGATGTTAAAAGATTTGTGTCACTAAATGAAAGTATGTAATAAAACATATGCAAAGGTTTCGGACTAATTAATTTAATGGTTTTTAAAACAAGAAACAACGAGCAATTCCTCCTTAATGAAAATGTGTATGTACGATACATTCTGTTCACGAATCCTGCCCATTCAAACGAGACTGATACTATGGTCTTCCGCCTCTCCTTCCAAGCCATTGTATTCTGTGCATCATACCGCGCTATACATTTCGGAATGAAAATGAATCGACTTGAATCTGTTTCATAGCGAAATTCGGCGGATTAGTCCAGCATTGTCGAAGTTAAATTAGAATTTCCCGCTCAAATTCGTCTTTTCCCATTCGCCATCCCAGTTTGAGGATGAAGCCCACGATTAGAGTAGCAAGTTGGGTTGGTTTGAAGATCATAGAAACAATACAATTTTACAACTTTGGCAGTTGGCGATACTCCAATATGATGAATCGGGTTAAACACACCTCTTGCAGATGCTGCAGAAAATGTTTGATCCGTGCTGTCTCTTGCGAGTATTTCTGAATTCGAACAAACACAACGATAAATAGGCGGAGTTCGTTACGTGATAATTCGGATTCACACTTGTAAAACATATGTATTTAGTAGTAACTCGTAGTTGTGTAAACAATTGAAATTATCATTTATGAATAGAAATTTACTACAAAGTAGAGTACAAATAGAGAACAATATTAAGTAGAGATTTACTACAAACATAGAGTAGAATTGAGATTGCAGGCTTAACCATATGATGTATTTTTAGTTCGAAGAATTATTTCTCTTCTATAGCCACTAAAAAATATTGTGTCAATTAGCAACTCCAATTTATACATACAAAATCAGTATTTCGAAATATTGTTGCGCATAAGACTGGGAAATGGAATAAGTATTTCTACATATTACTATCTTAAATACATTTTCTTTGAAATACGTGCAGTTCTGACAACTGCTAATTTGTAGCGATACGTTTATTAATCCATGGTTTGATAATTGAACAGCCATTGTTCCGGATGTATGTAGAACGCAGAGAGTGTTTGTGAGAGAAATGAATAGGAACATACATTGAGCGTACATTATTCGCTTGATGTATTTATCCAAAGTTTTATCGCAAAAGCGAGAAAACTGGGAACGTTCAATACCGACGATTGGTATTGGATTGATGGTTTTTATCAGAGTGATCGTAGTCAAAGGAGACGTATTGTAGTTAGAGTAGATAAATTAGGTGGTCTTTTTCAGGTAGGACACTTTCTATTTAAAATGTTAATACTCCAGTAAATGGGTGAAGAACTTCTCACAGTGTCATAATAGAGAATCTTCCCTCCAATTTTTCATTAATAAACGCTAAAATCGAAAGAAAAAAGATAAATTCACTTGAGCTATCAAGCAATTCCAAGAAGGTAACTAAATAACAATTTTCCTCATAAAACCCACAGACCAAACCCATACACTACAGTGTTAAATCACACGATCTTAATGACAAATTAACGTTTCTTCATCGTGACATTAAGCATCCACTAAATCCCTCTTGAGCTGAAGCTACAGCTTTTTCGCAGGTGTGTGAAAAAATGACGAACTGGACACCTGCACTTGCACCTTACCGTGTTTCATAATTATAGCGACGAAATAATCTTTATGACAAAATAATGAAACCAGGTAATGTTAAATAATTTGTGTTTGATTTTATGTAGTTTGAAAATGAGTCAATCGATTTAAATAATCCGATACTACTTTAACTTATTTACGCTACTTCAATGTACAATAATTAATATTCTTCTCAATAGGAATATATGTTAATTTGATTGTATTGTAGCATGATAATAAACATAATGAACATAATAAACAAGGGTTTACGTGTATAATTCGCGCTGAAAGTGCAATTAATTTTATAATAATTAACGTTTTGTTGAGCAATCATTGAAAATACCACTGAATGTAGGAAAATTGTTTCTATCGATATCAGGATTCTTACTTTTTTGTTTACACCATTACAAACACGATATTATTTATTGTATACTTTATAAATAATTTCATAAAATAGTACAATACATATGTATTTTATTTTGTAACGGTGATGAAATGAAAAATTAATGAAAAGTACATCTTGATAAATTAAAATTAATGGAACTCAATCTAGATTGAAAATATTGGGAAATGTATTCAGCTTGTTGAAGTTACTAATCAATATTTAACTTATCTGTTTCCATTAAATATTTCACAAAATACAATTGCAATTTCATGTTAATTGCCGTATAAAGTTCCTGTTTAAAATTAAAATGAAGATTAAAATTAAATGAACATTTCGATCCTTCAAGTCTATTCGTAAAAGTATTTCGTACAATGCTTTGCTTCCGACGAAATCGATTTTCCGGACTACAAGCGGGTCTCATAAAATCAGTATTGACGGTGAGTACTGTTTATTAAAAGTAATTCTCCATTTCGTTTGTTTATCTTTGCAACCCAGTAATTCGCGGTTCTCAGTAATTCTCACTTGTGCCCATAATTATGAAAGTGGTCTAAGTCAAAATTTAAAAAAAAATGAATTTATCACTTATTTCGCACGATTGATGAACACGATTGATGAACATGATTTTAAACTAAATTTATTCAATGTAATTTTTACGATATCGATAGAGTCTATCGATATCTAAGTCAACATTACTATGAATTGATCGAAAATTGTAGAAAAAGAAATACATTTTTGATCAAACGAATGTCGCAGCCGGATTTTATTTCAACGAAATCACTTGAAAAATCAATAACAAGGAGAGTAAAAAATACCGCGGGCGAATCTGTCTCTTGGCTAAAAATTCAATGGATGAGGTTCTTGAAAAATGAATCTTATAAAATGTTTTATAAGACTTCTTTAGATGATTCTGAATTCCAAGTTTTGGATCTTTCACCTAAAAGAGGAAGACCAAAAATATACGAAAATATTCAATTACTTCCATTATACAACACCACTAAACCAGTAACGGAAGAAAAACATAAAGATCTTATGTGTTTACTACCATACATCCCTCCAGTTTTTCAGGAATATTTTAAAAATCTTAAAAACTCGAAATTATGATAAAAATGGATTACTTTTTAAAAATGATTAATAAATGTTTATGAATTATTTCGTTAAAGTTGTTGTTTCAAATGGACCGTTTATTTTGAAAATGGTATAGGTTCTTTTTTTTAAAGAAATTCAAAATGCCGAATCTGAGCTTGTATTGTCTAAATACCCCACGCAACGCCACTTACAATTTCTTTCGATGACATTGGACTTACACCACTTTCAAAATAAACGGCTCAAATAAATATCGCAATTTTTTATTACTTTAAGTCAATTATAGGACATTCAGTTAATTTTGAAAATGGTCTAAGTCAATTCAAGCTTTAAAAACAACATTTTCCTATGAAATTCACACAAAATTTCATATCTATAATAAATTACCATTAATCAAGACTAATAAAATTATAAATTAAAATGTCGCATAATGTAAAAATATTTTTTAATTTATTCAAATGCGATTCATTAAATATCTCGAAACAAGAAATATATGACTTAGACCACTTTCATAATTATGGGCACACTTTCTCCCTTACATGTCACATGTCCGACATTGTAGTCCCGACAGACTGCTGCATGTGACAATCGGTTATGAAGTCGAGACCATACTTCATCAGACAAACAATTCTGTCCGAGCCATAATTGCTTAAAATGTCATCAGTTTTACATCTCAGTCAGTTGCCCAGATTGTTCTCATGAATCATATTATCACTTTCAACTCAACGTAACCTGATCTATATTAAAGCGTGGAATATTCATCACTGTTCTCACAGAAGTGTTATTTCAGTAAATTAGAGATAATTTAGGAGGAACTTTCAGAATTTGTTCAGTGTAAAATTAGATATCAAAGCAAAGAATTATAACCTAGAATTTGTAGAAAAGTATGTAACATTTTTACACGAAAATTTAATTAATATATACTCGTTTTTAAGCTTCACTAAAATATCGTCACAATATTACTAGAGTACGAAACTAGGTAATAAAACATATACATACTAGAATGTAGAAAGAAGTACAATACATTTTTACATTAAAAATTTAACTAGTCATACTTCCCTAAAAAATGATGGAAAGTATTTAATGTATTAATTTTTAAATACACATGTCTGTAGGACTGGAATGACTTTCATTTGAAATTGTGGGTGCTCAACAGATAAAATCAACTATGAAAATGTTACTTCAATGTGTTAACATACTGAAGTATGTTACAGCTTCATTATCATTTCAAGTTGAAATGATACTCAACGACATAGACAAAGTTATCAATTTATCAGTTCATTACTGAACATACGGTATTATAAATACAAAAGTAACTATGTAATTTGTTTAACCTAATTTTCCTCGCAACAGATATATAAATTTCATGCAGGAAAGTAGGACGGGAAAGTGCGATTTTTTTAGTCGATGGAACGATAAAACTAATATTTTCAAAAATGACGCGTAAGCACTAAATTCTCGAAGGACTTTGATATTTTATGAAGCACCGCTCGCGAGTTTTACGTGTGCCGTTATTTTCGTAGACGACTTCATTTGTCTGAAACGCGTACTTCGAACAAACACTTCGAAGATACGGTAGAATCCACACCACAGACGAGGTATAAAAGTAGACCAAACACTCGATGTAAATTTTTCTCACCCAAAAATGGGACTCCAGAAGCCCCATTACCGTTAACGTGTCGCGGTCATCGTTATCGATATTTCAGAAATTTAAGCTTCTTTGTGAGATCGAGGATTACGTATACCTCCTTTGTATTACGGCACGTTTTATGACTTAACAGTCACAATTTCATATAACATGTATATTGAAACGACTTTCTTATATCTGGAACTAGGAGCTATACAAATTCCGAAATATGTGTGCAACGATGATGATTCACCGAAATAATTTTTCGAAATATTTGTGCTTCGAAAGTTTTTCTAATACCTCCAATTCTGTTACCTATTGTTGTTCAAACATTAGATTGTAAAATAAACGAGAGAATAGTAGAAGGTATCATTAGGAAAAGAAATTCTTATAACCAATTGATTAGATAGAAATAATAAATGTATCAATAGAATCTTTTCAATGCAACAATTGTTCGACACATTCATGTTTTAAAAATCATTCTGCATGCTTGACGTTATCAATTATTTCCATTAACAAATTAAATTAAATGGCAAAGTAGCCAAGACAGTGCTTAACCATATTTCTACTAAACGGAATTGTTATAAATATTAAGAAGTAGAAAATAATAAATTTATTAATGAAAGGAGTTCCGTTTAATAACCCATCGATCGATCTGTGTAATTAAAATTCTGTTGTTATTTAAATCTCGGGGTATTTTTCATAGATGATGTAGTTGATAAAGTAGTCTTGCGAGTACTCGATGGCTTTGTTGGAAAATAAATTGTTACTAACATTAAATAATTAGAAATAATCGAAATTATCGATCGTCATTGATCGCAGCAATCAACGTTCATCGGAACAGTGGGGGAGGTAATCGTCACCCTCGGCTATTTGTTCAGACCAGCGCTATGGCTCAGTTAGTTGCAGGTTACAGCGCGGCCGCCAGAGGGAGCAGTCGAGTTCCTGGAGTTCCTTCTTCGGAAGTGGTCTGACTATGGGACACCTTCAGGAAGGTCTCTAGCAGAAAGGCTTTCGAGGCGAAATACACCTCTTAAAATGAGTAAGAGTGAGGCAGCGAGATTTGGAAGCATTTCGCTACCTCACTCTCATTCAGCCCAAAAGATGCCCCTCGCCTCAACGGTCTGCTTCCGGAGGTCTTTCTAAATGTGTTCTCTTTTTATTAAAATTTTTATTTCATATTTTAGAGTCTTTTCAGTCGCGATGTTCATTATAACTCGTGGTATCTTCTACCAATTTAAACGAATTTTTTTGTTATCAATTTTAATCTTTCTATACTGTAGTCTTTTGTAGCTGTTTTTAATAATGTCGGTATTTCAGAACATGTGACACGAAACCACAGATTGTGTCCGGTCTATTCTGATACCTCGTTTGTGTCCACACTAGTGTTACAATAAACCTGTATCATGCACAGAGTGCAAACACGCATATGGAATATATGTAGATTAGAAATTAATGAGACAGCATTTATATCCACGTGAGCCAGTAATATATATGATATGTATTTAAATAAATTTTAATAGAGAAATTCATTTCGAATCACATTATTTATCACATATCAATATCCGAGCGTGATTGCATTCCGAAATACCTGTGATTTAATTCAAGCTCGAACGAAGTCGTAACGTATTAAACTTATTTTGGATTTTAGCGGACTCCTTTACTATACTATCGGCATGAAACTCTCATTGCAACTGCGACATTGTGAAATGCGAAATAAACGAAACAAAGTTTAAAAAATAAAGTTTCAAAATGCAAGTGTTGGCATATTCTACTATGATTCAATTATGAATCTTTCAATACACGAAACAAAATCATTCGTTTTGATTTCTACAAAACAATTTATGACAATAACAATTCATATAAAAGTCAGCGGTATATTAATTAGTATCTGTCCAATCTATTGTCAAGATATAGAATCTAAAATTTTAACGCAAACAGGTGTAACGTGCATCGATGTGATTTGTCTTATAGAATTTGAAAGAGTCAGCAACTGTTCATGCAACTTGTTAAACTTGCTAATAAATGAAGAAATAACTCACTGTGCGATATACGCTTCTTGCAATTAATCAGATGCACTACGATTTATCTCATAGCTCCTCAACAATAGAATTATTGAGTCCTAAACATAATTAATCTACACTGTTTTATAACAATGACAACATTACATTTATTTGACCTTCGTACGTTTTCTAATATCATATATGCTTGAATAAAGAAATTCATCTAAACAATTACCACTGTAAAAGAAAAACTCAAGAACCAGTTATTTTGACTGGTTTGGTAGTTCTAGTGTTAATAATTTCCCTAATAAACAATTCTTGTCTTTTGTACGTGCTCATTTACTTTCATTTCTAGATTTTGATAATAGAAGAATTAAATTCTGTTTCAATTTTGAAGAAATAAATAACATTCATACTTAGTAGATTACCTATACAATCTTCGCCACAACTCTGACTCGTAATTATAGCACTAAGCGTTAATACAGACAATTTTCGTTTTGTATAAAGGTCCACAGTACAATTATAAGCGATGTATTCATTCTACTTTCACAGTGACAATGTTTCAAATTCGCACAATCGAAGTCGAAGAATAGGAAATTTTGCGCGCATTCCAGTATTCAAACTGTTGCATGTTCCTATTAGTTTGGATAGGGGAGATATCGCAACGTGCCCGCCCTAACACGGACTGTTTTCGCAGCAACAATCCGATCATCTCGGTAAACACGTGCATGGTTCTTTCACGCCGTGTAAACTCCGAGCCGCTGACTCGCCATATACACCCCATGTAAACATCGTCGAAACGCTACCCCCTTCAGCTGCTGGCAATGCAACCCGCGGCTTCTAAATAGAACCCGTCAAACTAATCACGCAAGACCTAACTCCAACCGAGAGCAGACTAGCGCTGATTTGTTTCAGATTCTTTTACAACGAACTCTGGTTTATTTGGCACTGGTCGATATCCATACAGGCGTAGCCGCCCAACACCAAACTAACTCTAGACTGTGGATCATTCTACAAAATTTCATTTTCTCCGTCAATTGCAAGAAACGTATTTCTCCGTTTAAAATTTGTAACGTTGAATGTTAGCAATACATTTCGTAATTATTCTGATTTCTCTTGGTTTGAAAAATAAGAGATTCTGATTAAAAACATTACTGCCTAAAATACAAATAGTTTTTATTTGTGTTCAATTGTCCTACAATAATTTGGCTGTGCTTTTAGTGGTCCCATTTCGTATGCATAAGACTGGGGATGTATCGGTTTTAGGGAAGTGGATTAAACGTTTTCAGTTGCGTTATTTGTTTGCATGAAGTTAAATTATTGAGGGAGAAGCATATATTCGTGTTATTTTTATAAACGCTAATGGATGGGCACGCGACGCAAGAATCATTCGTCAGTGGTAAATTGGAAATGCAGTTAAACTTTTAATAGACGTTGCGCCGTCCTCAATTTCATTATTCAAACATTATTGCTGCTGAAAACGCAGTCGACATTCGGACGCAAGTTTTGAATACATTGAAATCCCAACAGGAAATTGAGCGTATCGATAAAAATGCAATAACGGCATTTATGGCTCTACAATCTGCTATTACTGGTAACTAATTAATAACACAAAGATGCAACAGTTTAGGCAATCGACGAGAAAAATATATTTATAAAAACATATTAAAAGATATATTCAAAATATATTTTTCCACATAACATTGTCATATATTGTTGATAAAATTATACAAAATTACATGAGAACATATCCATGAATTATTTGCCAAGAAATTAATACATGACTAGTAATAGCAAAATAATTAAAAGAAATAATAATAAATGATAACACATAATGTAATTCATATGAAATTTAGATAAACTAATTCTAATAAACAAACCAATCGATTTCTTAACAAACCAATGAAAACCGTCCGTTTCTAAAAAGTTCAGGTTTTGAAATCACATATTTACAGACTGCGCGGTTCTTAATTCAAAATAAAAATTTCTTTCGTAAATTGCAGCAAACAGTAGCCGGGTAATTCTTTGTTTAAACATTTTAGTAAGTTATAAATAAAGTAGATATATTTTTAAATTTTCCAGAACTGTCCACTCTTTTAAAGTTTTTCTATTCGTTTATGTCATAAATGCATAAAATCCACGGCCTACAAATATAACAGTGGTACATTTCAAACTAGGAATATTATTTCCTGTCAGAATTTATTTTTCTGGCATTGAGTTTTCTACATTTTAACATCAAATCAGACACGTGATCAAGATTTCATACATAGCTTACCGAGCATGAATATCGTTCATGTCTTCTAAATCAGAATTAAATTTTATTCTTCTATTACGAAAATCTAAGAATAAATTCAAGAAACAAAAGTTGTCTCACTCTATCGGAGCAGTTATTAAGGACAGTACGCAGTGCCAATCAACACAGTTATGAAAGAAATCGCTGTTTTTTATTAATGTTTGTATAGTGTCCTTACGTTATTCTTGGCCGCAACATGTACAAGCCGACGTTATTCCATCTGATACCTACAGTTAAGTTAGCAATTTCTCATAACTTCGTTTCCGTATTCTTTTGTGGCGTCCAAGGCATAAAACCTTTACGTTCTCTTCGTAATTTATTGCATTCGTCCAAGATACTGCAGCAAAACCGTTGCCGTTTATTGTTAGGAAAAAGATGTCTTTATATGAGCCTTATGCGCCGCTAAAAGCTCCATAAAATATGCCAGCAGCTTTCTCTTCCTGCTTCATTCTTAAGATATGGAGATGACTCTCCTTAAGTAACGTGCCTTCTTTTCGACATAATTAGCGCCGCCTAATGCAGCCTTTTAAAGGCTTAATTCTTGTACATATCTTTCACAGATGCATAATGCTTATATTATTCATAGAAAATTCTTCTAAGTTTTATATCAATGACTGTTACAGTATCAGCTCAAGTGATTAACATTTAATATTCGGTTTATCGGAGACGCCTGACCAGTTTCTAGAACACAATTGAACAGAAATTATATTTATCGTTTTATCGCTGCACTATCTTATTTCTTTTATTACCTACAAATAATCTATTGTCAATTTGTTTGTAGCTTTTCATGTAACGTCCATAATATTCTTAGTCGTCCGCAACATAAATTTTGATCGATGTACATTCTTTTGTATTTTAATTCTAAATCTGTATCCACTATAGTGTATGCAGATTATGGAATATTGTAAATTCATTTTTTCTGAATACATGTTTCCTGTATCGTTATTTAGATTTCTCTGTATAGATTGCTCTTACGAAATTCCTCATAGCTTTATGGAAAACGCGGGAGTCAGTGGGTTACTATACAAGATGTTATTATACGAGCAAATTTTACTCTAGGTTTATTGGAAAACCCACGCAGCGTAGGTTTATGCGAAAAACAATGTTATCACTACATACGTAAGTTTGTGTTGAAAACAATAGATTGGGTGGAGGAAGCAAAGAAAAACCGTGGATATTTTTTGTACGCGGCCGAGAACCATCGAGAATAATAGAATATGAGAGTTGTTTGAGTACGCAGTGCTTTCGAACAGAAATTGACTAGTGTTCGCCTATCATTCGCTTTCTCTATTTTTGGCAAACACGGATGTTGATGCACGGAATACGATTGGTTTACCATCGATTTTCTATTCGTCAATTTCTATAAAGTTAATACGAGGAACAAACAGTAGGCACACATCTGGTTACAAACAGATCAATAATATCATGTGTTGACCGCTGACAATGAGAATGTATGGTACGCTGTCAGCGATACGCTGTGTAAAATCCGTAATTGTTTATTGCTTCTATTATACCAATCACCTCCTTTAATGGTTGTCAATCCGCGAATCGATATTACGTAGAATCCTAACATTCATGAATGTTCACCAAACATCCAAGCAACTTCTCTCATTATCGCCGTAATTCAGGATTCATTGTTTTATTCGCTACATTTCATTCTGTACGATACAACTGCTTTGATTAAACATCAAATTACCTTGATTGCAACATAAATTGGGACATTATAATCGACTATTAATCAGACTGGGGAACAGCCACGTTCCCCCGTCACCTCCGCCCTTTCAACCTCGATTTTCTACCCTGCCCATGAAATTCCACATGCGATTATAATTTCTTTAGCGAAAGCGCTTTATCGTCCTTACATACTAGCCAATGGATAATTCAACAGTTGATAACATTGAAACGCTTTCTGAAATCTTTTTGCCTTGCAACACTTATTATTTGAAAATACTAGATAGCAATTATTATATTTATTAACGTATGCACCAAAGTGGTTGAAATATTTTAACACTAATAACATCGTCGCTCAAATGGCCGTTTTAACCATTTCTTTTTCAGAATTGCTGAAATTATAAAGATGCTTTATCGGAGATGGTTAAGTTTGACTCGAACACATAATCCAAGTAAATTCAATCTTATCATTTTTATAATGATAACAGAGTAAGTACAACACGTACTAATCACTTCCATCGCTCAGCACGGTTAGCGCTTAAAATAAGATAATAGGCAGCATTTACGAATACATTACTCTTCTTTTTTGTACGAAATACATCTCAGCAAATAGATATAATCCAGTAATCGCACAAAAAAGCGTCATCGTAATCTTAATAATCGTAAAATAACAAATTTGAAATCCATTATTTTAATGGCTCGGTAGGTCTAGCGTTAGTAATATATATCTACCACTCGATTATTATTTCTGATATCGTTCAAACAATTTCAATACCAACGCACGCATTATTGACACGTTTCATCGGATTCGGAAAATAAAACACCTCACCACTTCGATCTATCGCTCTTAATGTACCATTAAAGTCCGGGGTGATTTCCATTTCGATGCAAATCGTGTAATTACAGTCGATGATGAATGACATCGACAGTACGGAATAGAGATGCCAGATTGACGTTGGTGAACGCGTAAAGCCGATACGCTTCATTTTTGAAAGTGGATGAAACAAATATCTGAATCGCGGCCGTACGGCCGCGATTCCTCGCGAAATCGCGCGCGTTTTAATTTATTCTCAACGATCCGCAGTGAAATAGGCACTCCGGAAGTACTCAGAAATATTCACAGAAATATCAGAGACTATCCAGAACAGTCGGGGTTGGTTCAGTCAACATTTAGACCTAAAAGTGCAAGGCAAAATAATTCACGAAATTTTGAACTGTTCCAATCGACTTTTTCATATGGTGGAATTAGTATTTTTCTCGTATTTTTCTTAGTAGTATAAACAAATACACATACAAAATTTGTAAATAACGTTTATGGACGGTCCCATAAATATAACAAAAGGTTCATCCCGTAATTTCGAATAAGTATTATTATTATTATAATAAAATGCACTATGAGCTCTAGCACCTAGAATGGCTATTCGTTCGATTCGCTATTTGTGCTTTTTTCCACTATTGCTAGCGTGCGAGCTTAATTCGGTTTCTTCGGAGTTTTCCATTAATCAGCGCCGCTCATTTTTTTGCGATACGGAACCGTCGGTGATCCACATGTTTACCGGGTACATCAGAACGCAGAGGTTTTGTTTTCCCATGGACGTGCTCTGTTTCACAATTTTGCATGATTTTTTCCTTTCTCCGCCCGGCAATTCATCCCATCGAACGCGGCCCCCGTATTCACGCACGCGCGCGCCCGCTTTTCGACGTTAATTAGAAATACTCGCTCCCACGTGACCGACGGAAAGAGTTTAGCAATGTTGCGGCCGGCACTTTTTTCGGATTATTCGAAAAATTTCATTACCCAGTGAAATGAAATATCGAATTTTCCTGAACAGTCGCTTAACGTACTACAATCGAACGAATCTGGAAAAATTGTATATCCGTTGCTTTATACGTTATATGCTCCGCATGCGTTCTAACAGTTTTTAGGTACCTATTCCATCGTAGAAATGCGAGCAATGTGTCTGGAATTTTTTGACAACAATCGGCACGTGTTGCTGGAATTGTTCCGCTGAAAAATACTGTACGGAATATTGGTTCAACATTCTTTCGATTGAAGTGATTTATCAATACATTGTGGATTTTTGTGCAGAATGAAAATTTTCAGTACCATCAGTTAGGAGCAGCTATTAAATACAAATTTCTGTCTTTGTCTAATAATACCAATAATATAGTTTTTAATTATTTTCAGTTTTCTATTCTCTTAAATTTTATTTGCTAATCGCGGTTGTTCCTGCAGTATAGTCCGTTTTTCCGGTTAAGGACAATTAATAGAAATTTCATGCAGAACAGAGCATTTCAAGAAATAGTAACAGGTTCAACTAAATTAATTCTATCGATCGAAATTTATTAGTGCAGCGAGACGTTTCGTGTGCACACTTGACCAATTCATAGAGGGTATAATTAATGTCAGAACCCATAGAGCACATTTCAAATATTGATTGCGTGCAATAATATAGTAGGGGGTTTCAGTGAACAGAACCTTTAAGGAATTTCAAAACTGTTACATTGAATAACTCTATTAGTGCTGCAATAGTGTTGCTTAAACTTATTCTACAATTTATACTACTAAGCTATTACTACCTCTAAATTATTATACAATTTATATGTAACCTCTAAATTATTATACAATTTATATGTAACCTCTAAATTATTATACAATTTATATGTAACCTCTAAATTATTATACAATTTATATGTACATAGTATGCATCGATTCACTGTTAGTAACGAATGATTGATTTATACAGTAGTATGCTTCTATGCGTTCTATAAAATAAATAACTTACTATAAAAATCGACGAAAGTGAAAGCTTTTTTGCATAATTTGATACTAACGGTAATTCATAAAAATGTTGGTATACACGAATGAAATAGATCCAATTTAATTTTATTGATCTTTCAACATTTCTTACTTAAAGAAATGTTCCTAGTCAATGAAATTCGATAAATAATAAAGAACTCCACTTTAATGATACGTAGTTACTTCAAAATTATAAAATGAAAGATATCCTAATATATTGTTGTATATTAGATTAATCGCATACAATTATTATGTGCTAACTTCGTAAGATACAATTTTTATGTGTTTACCAGAAATTAATGTATGAAGAATTTCTTCATGATTTTTAGGTATAATTGAAAGAGGAGAATATAGGAGAACCCAAGTTGGAACCTAACAGAATGTGTTTTTTTCTTGGCAATCTATCAAACGGTTCATTACGTGTTGGAATCTGTTTAAGGGTAAGTGAATCTGTTTCATCCCTTTATTCTTCTAAAAGCTAAATTTCAAGAATAAGCATCTAGTAATGAAGCTCGCACATATAATTTTATTATATCATATAGCAAACATTTGTATAAGAATATCAATAACAAAGCTCTTGTTCTCTGACTTCTCCAAACGTTGAAATATTTATGAACGATACTCTACATACGTTTAATGTGTATAGTTACCATTTCAAAGTATCAAATTCAGATTGCGGATTTCATGCATTTAATGCAGAAATCAGTAAATGAAACATAAAACAGTGAAAGCATTAGAAGTAAGCAAGCATACGATCACGTTATTTTCAAACGATTTAAATTAGTAATAGAAGAAATGAATATCTGCTTAACTTTCTCTTCTTACAAACATTTTATTCTGTAGAATGACACGAATTATTCATATTTAGATTACAGATTTTTATGCAAAATAAAAATTATTTTCACTAACTACAAGATACAGGAGCTACGTAGACATTTATTCTGTTTCTTAATCATTTTAATAAATTGAAAAAAATGCAACTGTGTTTTTAAATTCTTCAAATGGTTTTACAATTTTATATTTGACCTAATCATTTTTATCACAAATGCATAAAATCCGCAATCTATTCGTATCTAACTGGTTATTGACATAACCAAATAATCGTGGTTAAATGGTCAGAGTCCGTGAAGCGTTCCATCGCAGAGGAAGTTTGACAAACGCTGTCCCGTCTTTGACTTTAACTAGCCTGCAAAAGAGTACAATCAATATGCCCGTACTCTCGCACGGGTAGTAATAGTTGCGACAAGATTCCAATACCAATATTATTAAAGCGCTAAATGAATTGCTAACGATTACGAAACGATGAATTGAGTGGTACAGCTTTTACGATGCTCTTCAGACAATGCAATATCGCATCGGGCGTTGTGTCGTGAAAATACAGAAATGGGGTTAGAATTTGTCGACCAGCACACGGCCGGCCCCGTGAATTTTAATCCTGTCACTTTTATCAGCGCGCTTCGCAGACGATACACGGTAATCCGAGGATCACACGCGCGCACGATAGCGCGGCAGATCATTCCCTGTTGACTTCCGATACGGACTGTCAAAACAGGCCTGGCCTCGGGGCTTCGTCAAGGTCCAATTACGAGTAATCAGTTTCCCCCGGTGACGTCTTTCAGCATGCATGGCTTTAATTAGAAGCTCGGATGTTGCTTTTCGTTCTCGATTATCAGCGCCGACGAGTATCGGCCTCGTGACTTCGCCTAATCGAAAGTGGAGGAAGGCTTCCGTTCGTTGCAAGACTCTTCAAGTGTACAGAAACGTGGACGGAATCACGGATCCCTCGCTCTTTTCAATCGTGCAACTTGACCTCCACAGATTTGAAGTAACATGTTACTTTATTTCATAATCATTTCCATGACTGCGATCTCTTTTCAAGCAACATTGCTTGAAATATTATTTTATCTAACATGTTATTTTATTTCATAATTATTTCCATGCCTGTGATCACATTTGCAATAACTTTTCGAAATAATAAAATATTATTCGATATAACACATTATTTTATTCTATGATTATTTGCGATTCTTGCTAAATACTTCGCACAAATTATGCGATCTTTCTATTAGATCCGAGTCTCGCTTATACAGACATCCTTATTGAATATTGATATATATATATATATATATATATATATATATATATATATATATATATATATCCTATATTTCAATAAAAAAGACAAGGTCACCCTTATATTTTTAAATGAAATTAGGTAATTTTGACTTCATGGTATCGTAGGCAACGTCGAGACGAATTCAACGAACTGCTGCATGATGACTTTCAGATGACATTGAAGGGAAAATTACCATGAATCGATTACCACAATATTTGCAATAATTCAGCAATACATAATATCAAGGCCTCGCATGTAAACATAAACAAATGAACGTTAAACATTGTTGTTGTTTGCATGGGAAACCGCTGTCTAGATATTTACGATTATAGATGTGTGTAAAGAATTATTTGTATATTGCCAAGTTATTATTCCCTGTCGTTAT
This sequence comes from Megalopta genalis, assembly GCF_051020955.1. Classification (NCBI taxonomy): domain Eukaryota; kingdom Metazoa; phylum Arthropoda; class Insecta; order Hymenoptera; family Halictidae; genus Megalopta; species Megalopta genalis. The sequence goes on along the minus strand of NC_135018.1, from coordinate 21,641,294 downwards.
ATTATTAGACTCTAATAACGTTTGCAATAGTTCGTTCAACTACAATTTTTCCTGATGAAAATGTAATGTATTTCAATGCAATATTTTTCTCGGCGGACGCGTTGAATGTCACGTGACATGAATTTATTGTGTTGATGAACCAGACTCACGCTCATTGGTTGTCTTGATTAAATGTTTAACGTTGCTGATGGAAATAGTTGTCGAAGTCGTTTCATATTAATGTTTAAAGAATGAATAAGAAAGAAGATATGCAAATGATGAAAATGAAGGAAGAAGTTTTCTTGGTCACCGAATACCAAATGAGATCGCAGAAAAGTAATAAGAGTTACGTGGACTTTAAAACGCGTAAATTTTGAAAATTCAGCGAATACTACCACGTGATAATTAATTTCTGAGAATTTCAACGTCCGTTTAAAGAATTCTGCGACGATCAGCTAATATTATTCAAAGTAAATGAAATGAGGTTATTCACGATAAGTCTCGCTATTAAATATTCTACTATAATACGGAAGCCTGTGCAAGTCCAACGAGAGCTTGTAGAAATTATGGGTAATTCGAACTGCCTAAATTCCTAAAGTTTTGCAAGCTGGACCGGCATCATTTACTAATTAATTCCGAGTTTATTGGAGCCTTATTAACTTTTATGCAGATATTCAGACACAAATGTTTCCACTTACAATGTAGGTTACAACTTCGAGTAACAAATTTTCACAAGTCCTCTCCAGATTTCGGTGAATCCGCTCATACAAAGATGCTACTGTTTCACGTTTTCAC